>NC_133502.1:190277575-190580606 GCF_049354715.1 Callithrix jacchus
GAGACAGAGCAAGACACCGTCTCAAACAAACAAAACAAACCCTGCCCTCATGCAGCTTTGCTTCTGATAAAGGAGACAGAGGGACCCTAAAAAGAAGAAAGATGTGACACAGCAGGTGGGTTGGGAGTGGGCATCTGGGCATGCTCCTTAAGACGGGTACTCAGGGAACCTCAGGGGACTGGGCTGGGATCAGCAAGGAGAGGCGGCCAGAATGTGGGTGTGAGGGGACCCCCAGAGCAAGACAAAGGAGGGCCCATTTCCCGAGATGGGGAAAACCAGGGGAGGAGCATGATTTTTATTTCAAAGAGGCCAGGTAGAAATAAAAAGTCCCTGGCCAGGTGCCATGACTCATGCCTGTAATACCAGCAGTTTGGGAGGCTGAGGTGGGTGAATCACGAGGTCAGGAGTTCAAGACCAGCCTGGCTAACATGGGGAAACTCTTCTCTACTAAAAATACAAAAATTAGCTGGGCATGGTGGCTGCAGTCCCAGCTTCTCGGGAGGTTGAGGCAGGAGAATCGCTTGAACCTGAGAGGTGGAGGCTACAGTGAGCTGAGATTATACCACTGCACTCCAGCCTGGGTGACAGAGCAAGACTGTCTCAAAAAGAAAAAAAAAAATCAAAAGTCGCTGCAGTGACTCCCAAGTGCTGAACACCCTTGCCTAGGTGCCCTGTAAGGTGGGGTGGGGGCTCTCAGTCTAGCTGGGGTTCAGAAGGTAGATGCTTAGACCAAGTAGAAAGCGGCAGCTTCAGGAGAAAGAGTAGGGCCTCCCAGCTGGGCTTTGAAGGGTGGGGAGAGTTGTGGACCTAGAGAATGGGAAGAGCACCCCATGAAAGTCAGCCAGGCAGGGAAAGAACACTGCACACACCGAGTGCCACAGTCCCACTGCCTGTGCCGGAAGGCTGGGCCCAGGCTAAGCTCTGAGCCTGTAGCTGGGCCCCAGCGGAGTCCCACAGTGCAGTCAGGGCCAACTCCTCCAGGAGCAAAGAAGGCCAGAGAGTGTGGGGACTGAGCAGCCCATCCCACTGTATAGAGCACACAGGAAGCCACAGCCGAGGCCCTCCCCTGGGTCATGGTGCTGGTTCCTCAAACTCTGCTTCCCCAAACCACCTGTGATGCAAATGTTTCCAGTTGCTTTCCCACCCATCCACAATGTCTAGACCGGGTAAGGCCTCCTGCTCTGTCCTGTTAGCCCTGGGTTGAAGTGTCAACTCAGTGTCCTCTTTTATTTTTTCGGAGACAGGGTCTTGCTCTGTCACCCAGGCTGAGGTGCAGTAACGCCATCTTGGCTCACTGCAGCCTCTGCCTCCCGGACTCCAGTGATCTTCCCACCCCAGCCCTCTTCCCACAAGCAAATGGGACCACAAGTGCACACCACCATGCCTGGCTAACTTTTTTGTTTTTTGTTTTGAGATGGAGTTTTGCTCTTGTCGCCCAGGCTGGAGTGCAGTAGCGTGATCTTGGCTCACTGCAACCTCCACCTGCTGGGTTCAAGCGATTCTCCTGCCTCATCCTCCCAAGTAGCTGGGATTACAGGCATGTGCCACCATACCCAGCTAATTTTGTATTTTTAGTAGAGGTGGGGTTTCTCCATGTTGGTTAGGTGATCCGCCCACCTCGGCCTCCCAAAGTGCTGGGATTACAGGCATGAGCCACCATGCCCGGCCTCAATTTTTGTATTTTTTTTGTAGAGACAGGGTTTCACCATGTTGACCAGGCTGGTTTCGAGCTCCTGACCTCAGGTGATCCACCTGCCTCAGCCTCCCAGTGCTGGGATAACAAGTGTGAGCCGGCCAGGCGCGGTGGCTCACACCTGTAATCCCAACACTTTGGGAGGCCGGGGTGGGTGAATCACCTGAGGTCAGGAGTTCAAGACCAGCCTGGCCATCATGGTGAAACCCCATCTTTAAAAAAAAAAAAAAGTGTGATCCACTGTGCTCAGCCCCAGTACCCTTATTTGGGCCCTGCTGGTCACCAGGTCCTGGCCATCATGGTCAGCACCTCCCCAGCCCCCCATGCGGACACACCCTCTCTCCAGCGCTGCCCCAGCTCCCTGCTGCCTTCCAGCCACCTGCACCAGAACTGCTCAGAGTGACAGTTAAAAGACAGACTCCTCTGTCCTGTCCTTGACCCACTGGACCAGAGTCCCAGGGGTGAACACAAATGACTGTCACCCAGAGGGAGCATGGACACCAAACAGTGCTACTTGACATAAGTGTAAGATTTATTGGGAAGCTCACAAGCGGCAAAGCAGCAGGACCTCTGCTCCCATCCTCCTCCAGGGGCAGTCCCTGTCACTCTGCACTCAATCTAGGGAGGGGGCAGGAAGAACACCTGGGCGATTATATAGCAGTGGGCGTGTCCTCGTTAGAAAGGTACCCTGGGCCTATGGTCAGCCTATTCTTCCAGGCACTAGAGGCTGAGTTGGCTTCTTGTTAAGCTGCTTAAAAGATGACGAGCATGAGTCTCCAAGGATGTCTGCTCAGTGGGGTCCTGACAGCCCAGTAGGCAGGAAGAGGCCCAGTCTCTTAAAGTTTGGGTCACAGCAGACTTCCCCCACTCCTTTTGCTGATGGAGGCCACCTGGAGACAGGACCCAACTCCAGCTCTGCCCTGGGAAGACGTGTGACCCCTCACGTCCTCACTTAGAATGGAACACTAGTTAAAGACCAGGAACAGACCACCCAGGGCAGTGGGGGAGCAAACACGCTTACAAATAACAGGCCCTGAGGCGGTGTCATCAGGGAACCCAGGAAGCCAAAGCCTCACTCCCAACAGACTTGGCCTCAGGGGACCTAGCCATGCCCTCTACCAGCAGCAATGGGAACCACTACACCAAAGGAGCCCTTAGGCTGGGGAGAGGTGAGAGCTCAGGAGACAAAGGGAGCAGCCTGAAGGCTTCCCAGGTCCCTTCCCTGATGCCCCTGCCAAGGATTCCTGGGCTGAGCTCTGACTTCTCACCTCTCCTTCTCTGGCCCCACCTCTGGTCTTCACTCAGTCATTCAGCGCCTGTCTTCCACCTCTTGTTCACACCCCATGCCTGCTGGAAGGGAACCCCTGCCTCCACCCTTCAGCTCAGGCACACACCTGAGTGTGAAACCTTTTCTTCACGTTACCTCCTGAAGTCCCCCCTACTGTCCCCTCCCCACCACGGCAGGCATTTGATCCCACCGTGAAATGTTCCACTCAAGGCAAACTCTATACCCCCCAGGTGTGGGCTGAAACAGCACCACTTCCACTGCCCGGCCTGGCCACCCATACCAGAATTGCTTCCAGCAGCTATTTTTGCCTTAAGAGTCACCTTCTCAGCTGTGGTGGCTGCCCCCAGAGGAGGGAGGCTCCCCTGGTGTAGGGCAGCAAAGGTGGGTGAACAGCCTTCTGACGCATGCCTACTGGGACTGGACCGGAGGACTTGTGACCCGGAGCTCAGAAACACGCTGGGAGATGGGGGAAGGCAGGGTGGTGCTTTGGTGCCACAGGAGATGGAAGACACCCTGTGAGGTGGGTCAGCAGCACACATAGCTCTTGTGTTCACATTTATTACAACTTGGAAGCAACCCACAAGCCTTCCTACTCCTGGAGGTGTCATCCCCAAAGGCCCAGGAACTAGCCTTGTTTCACAGCAAAGAGCCCTGAGGCCCCACTTGGGCAAAAGCAAACAAAACAGATAAAGTTCCTTTCCGACTAGTGCAGATGCTCTTCCCATGCCTGCAGAAGCCAGCTCGTCTGTGTGTAAATCCGCCCCAGAGCTTCCGGCCCGCCAGCTCCACGTGGCTCCAGCTCCGCGGCTTCCTCGAGCCAGGCTGGTCCTGCGTCGCCATCTGCTGGCCACGCGTGCGCAGCACAGCCGGGTCCTGGGGCCAGCAGAGGAGGCGGAGGCTGAGGGGCCTACGTGCCCCTCCCCCGTGCCCCCCCGGGAGTCTAGCTGCCGAAGTATTCCTGCTGAAACTTCTGGAAGTCTTCCTCGGTGAACACGGTACCCTCGGCCTTCTTCTTCTTGGTCTTGGCCACAGGCCGGTCGCAGGCCTTGCGGCCTCGGTTCTGGCGCAAAATCTGAGGAGGGTGCAGGAGCGACAGCCCATCATTTCAAGAGCAGAGGCTCGCAGAGGTCACGGGGGAGGGAGATGTAGTGCAGGGCTGGCCCAGCCTCCCACCCTACGCTCAGGGTTGAGACAGCCATGGGCCCTAGGGGAACAGCCTCGGCTCTCATCTCCTAGGTCCCTTCCCATCCCCCGTCCCCTCAACAGACCTGCTGGCTCACAGACTCAGCCACGGCGCTTCTCGCACTCGTCAGAAACTTCAGGTTTACTTTGAGGTGGTCTCGACACTCTCGCTTCCGGTACTCGTCTGTGGGTGGCACGCAGGGGGCACCGTTTCAGATTCACTCCCCCTGGAAGCATTCTTGGTCCCTGGCCCATGGCCCTGCCAAAGACCTCATCGTCCCCTTCCCAGATTATTACAGCGGCTGGGCTCTTCTCCATCAAATGCATGTTCCACACAGGTCCTGCGGAAAGCCCCAGGCTCTCGACCCCCCATGTAACCTTCCCAACAATTATGTCCTGAATACTACTCATGCCAAGGAAGCTGCTCCAGAGCTTACGCTTCAGTGAGAAGAGAGACGAAGGGCAAAGAACACAGCTTATTAGAGGCGCATACATTTTATAGAGAAAAAACAGGAAACAGAAAAGGGGAATTCCAGGGGTGGAGGGTACAATTTTATTTTATTTATTTATTTATTTTTGGGATGAAGTTTTGCTCTTGTTGCTCAGGCTCACTGCAACCTCTGCCTCCCAGGTTCAAGTGATTCTCCTGCCTCAGCCTCCCCAGTAGCTGGGATTACTAGCATGTGCCACCACACCCGGCTAATTTTGTGTTTTGTAGTAGAGATGGGGCTTCTCCATGCTGGTCAGATTGGTCTCGAACTCCCGACCTCAGGTGATCTGCCCGCCTCAGCCTCCCAAAGTGCTGGGATTACAGGCGAGAGCCACTGTGCCTGGTCAGTGCAATTTTAAATAGAAGGGAGTGAGAAGCTCTCACTGAAAAGACACTGTAGCAGCCTTGGAGAGAGCTGTAGATATTCTGGGGAAGAGCATTTGTCTAGGTGGAGGGAGCATCCAGTGCAAAGGCCGTGAAGCAGAAATGCGTCAAATGTGTTTGAAAAGGAGAAAACAGGGCCGGGTGCAGTGGCTCACGCCTGTAATCCCAGCATTTTGGGAGGCCGAGGTGGGTGGATCACAAGGTCAGGAGATCAAGACCATCCTGGCTACATGGTGAAACCCCATCTCTACTAAAAATACAAAAAAATTAGCTGGGTGCAGTGGTGGGTGCCTGTAATTCCAGGTACTCAGGAAGCTGAGGCTGGAGAATCGCTTGAACCTAGGAGGTGGAGGTTGCAGTGAGCTGAGCAAGACTTGATCTAAAAATAAAAAGAAAAGTAGAAAAAAGGTAGGAGGGGCTGGATGCGGTGGCACACTTTGGGAGGCCAAGGCAGGCAGATCACCTGAGGTCAGGAGTTCGAGACCAGCTTGGTCAACATGGTGAAACTCTGTCTCTACTAAAAATACAAAATTTAGCTGGGTGTGGGTGGGCACTTGTAATCCTAGCTACTTAGGAGGCTGAGGCAGGAGCATCGCTTGAACTCAGGAGGCAGAGGGTGCAGTGAGCCCAGACTGCACCAGTTCACTCCAGCCTGGGTGACAAAGCAAGACTCTATCAAACAACAACGACAACAACAAACACTGGAGTAGGGGGAGTGGGTAGCAGGAAGAGACCAAGTGGGATGGAGGATAAGTCACATAGGCCTCGTCAGGCACCCTAAGACCGCTGCCTCTTACTGACTACAATGGGAGCCAAAATATCACCATCTTGTCCACACCAGTCCCTTTGAAAGTCTTTTTTTTTGAGATGGAGTCTCGCTCTGTTGCCAAACTGGAATGCAGTGGAACAATCTCAGCTCAACGCAAGCTCCACCTCCTGGGTTCAAGCGATTCTCCAGCCTCAGCATTCTGAGTAGCTGGGACTACAGGCACCAGCCACCACACCCAGCTAATTGTTTTGTATTTTTAGTAGAGATGAGGTTTCACCATGTTGGCCAGGATGGTCTCGATCTCTTGACCTCGTGATCCGCCCACCTGAGCCTCCTGAAGTGTTGGCATTACAGGTGTGAGCCACCGCACCCGGCTCAGAAAGTCTTTATGTCTTGTTAAGTGACACTACATCCCCCAAGAAACTAGCTCCACTTTCACAGCCCATTCACCACTAAAGCTCCTGTAAAGGCTGAAACTCTCTGCTGCCCCTCCTTAACGTATCTTCCACTTGCACAAGTCTCTTGTTATCTCTGCTGCTATTGGCAGTGCCCAGGCCACAGCATGTGCCGTTTGAATGGAGTGGGTAATAGCAGCACCCTGGAGACACAATGCCTGGTTTCTACCACCTTGGCAGGTGCCTTTTTCTGAATCTGTAAAACGGGGGTGATATTAGTATCAACCTCATAGGGCTGCTCTAAGGTTCAAACGAGCTGACATTTGTACAGCACTTAGAATCAGCACCTGGCACAGAGTCTTAGTGAAAGTGCTTGTCAAATGCTCCATCTTTGACCTTCATTCACTATGTCACCTTTACAGCCTTCGTTTTTTTCAAATTCTCAAAGGCAACAACCTCTTTCTGACTCAGGACCTCTGCACATGCTACTCTTCCTAGAATATTCTCCTACTTTTCATCTAGCACACTCTTATATTTCCTTCAGCTCTCGGCTTAAATGTCATTTCCTCAGAGAAGGCTGACTTGGCCTAAGTCCCCATCAGAGTACTGTAGCCTTTTTTCAGAGGCTTCCATACACTTGACAATGATATGCAGGGTTTGATATTCTTTGAGGCTTCTCTCCCCAATAGGGCGTAGTCCACGAGGGCCAGAACGGTGGGGTGTTCCGTCACCTTCATATATCTAGGACCCCACTCCACGCCTGGCACACAGGTCTACCAATGCTAGGAGAACGCTTCAAGCCTGCCTCAAGCGCCACCTCCTCTGGGGCACAGGTCCCCGCACCGGAGGCAGCATTTTCCTTTTTTTTTTTTGAGACGGAGTTTCGCTCGTTACCCAGGCTGGAGTGCAATGGCACGATCTCGGCTCACCGCAACCTCCGCCTTCTGGGTTCAAGCAATTCTCCTGCCTCAGCCTCCCGAGTAGCTGGAACTACAGGCGCGCACCACCATGCCCAGCTAATTTTTGTATTTTTAGTAGAGACGGGGTTTCACTTTGTTGATCAGGATGGTCTCGATCTCTTGACCTCGTGATCCACCCACCTCGGCCTCCCAAAGTGCTGGGATTATAGGCGTGAGCCACCGCGCCCGGCCGGCAGCACTTTCAATCTTCCCGAACTTACCCAGTGTCGACTTGGGCACCTTTCCCTTGGCCGAGTTCCGCAGTTTCTGGGCCTGGGTTGCCTTCGCCTTCCGGGGCCGTTTCCTCGGAGTCCCCTTCTGCTTGGCCTGCCCTGGCGGGTCCCGGAGGGCTGTAGGGGAAGAGAGAGGAAGGGACTCAGGTTGGAGGGCGCGCAACGTTCCCATGCCACTGGGGCTAAGCTCGGCTTGGAATGTTCTCGACCCAGGGCTCCCACCCACAGCCACTGCCACCCTCCTGCCCGCGCCGGAGGTTCCCTGGTCAGCCCTCTTCACCCTCGGACGCCGCCAGTAGCTCCAGACCCCGACGCAGCAGAGCTGCAGACATGGCTGCGCTTGGCTCCGCCCACGAGCCTCACATTACTTCCGCCTTGTCCGTCCTTGTCTCGGCGGAAACTCGAGCAGGAACGGAGGGTTCCGGAGGGTTGGGCGGAAGCGCCCATCTTTCTTAGGCCTCATGCGTTAAGGATTTACACTTGAGCGGAAAAAGTGTCGGGAGCTGGAGGCGGGTCCAAGGAGCAGAAGGACACGTTTATTATTCAATCCCTATCCACCTGGCTCCCGGCGCTCAGGCCCCTCCTTTCCCGGAAGCCGTCCGCAACCCGCTCCGCCGGGTTGGCCAATCCTCTCGGGTTCTCGCGGCTTCATGGCGGGCGAGGCTGGGGACGGGGCGCGGTTTGGTGTTTTCAATTTCTACGAAAGAGGAAACTGGGGAGCTGGATTATTTTTCGTATGCTTCAGTCAGCACAAGGTATCGCACAGGTCGAGTGCGACATGAGAATCCAGCTGTCTTCCCTTACGCCAGATATTAAGACATATTTTTGTTTTGAAAAATACAATTTTTTTAAAAAAAATAAAATATGTTATTTATGTTACCAAGCAATGGGTTTTTTTTTTTGGGGGGGGGGGACGGAGTTTTTGCTCTTGTTATCCCGGCTGGAGTGCAATGGCGCGATCTCGGCTCACCGCAACCTCCGCCTACTGGGTTCGGGCAATTCTCCTGCCTCAGCCTCCCGAGTAGCTGGGATTACAGGCACACGCCACCGTGCCCAGGTAATTTTTTGTATTTTTTGTAGAGGCGGGGTTTCACCATGTTGACCAGATGGTCTCAATCTCTTGACCTCGTGATCCACCCACCTCGTCCTCCCAAAGTGCTGGGATTACAGGCGTGAGCCACCGCGACCGGCCGCAATGGTTTTTTTTTTTTAAGTGAATTAATGAATATGTAAAATTTTTCTGTTTTAGTTTCTAGTATGGCAAAAATCAACAACTGCTTACATACAAAAGTTCTTTGGGATCCTGAAATTTTTAAAAATTTATTTGAATTAATTATTTTTGAGATGGAGTATTGTTATGTCGCTCAGGCCAGTGTAGTGGCGCGATCTCGGCTCACTGCAACCTCCCAGGTTCAAGGGATTCTTTTGCCGCAGCCTCCCGAGTAACTGAGATTACAGGCGCCCATCACCATGCCCGGCTAATTTTCTTTTCTTTTCTTTTTTTTTTTTTTTTTTTGAGACAGAGTTTCGCTCTTGTTACCCAGGCTGGAGTGCAATCTCACGATCTCAGCTCACCGCAACCTCCACCTCCTGGGTTCAGGCAATTCTCCTGCCTCAGCCTCCTGAGTAGCTGGGATTACAGGCAGGCGCCACCATGCCCAGCTAATTTTTTGTATTTTTAGTAGAGACTGGGTTTCACCATGTTGACCGGGATGGTCTCGATCTCTTGACCTCGTGATCCACCTGCCTCGGCCTCCCAAAGTGCTAATTTTCTTTTTAAAAATTTTTTAGTAGAGACGGGATTTTGCCATGTTGGCCAGGCTGATCTTGAACTTGTGACCTCAAGTGATCTGTCCACCTGGGCCTCCCAAAGTGCTGAGATTAAGCTTTTTAGACCAAAACATTTGAGCACCTCTGGCCTAGAAGTGACATTGCCCACCGGGGAGGAGCCTTGACTTGTTCTCTCACTGCCCCATTTGTAGCTGGCAGCCCAGCACCTGGTATGCAGAAGACACGCAATAAGTGAACGGTGAATCAGAAGGGACCACTGGGTTCACTCAGCCGGGTTCTGAGGTCCATCTGTGTACCTGACACGGCAGAGTGTGGGATATGGAGTTGGTCCTCTGGGATAGACTGAACCCGAATGTCTGAGCTCCATCAGCTAGATATTAATCACAACAACCAACACAACCTCAAGGGTCAAGGCCCTGTTCTAAGTGTTTTATATTTGTTAACTCGTTTATCCCCCCTACCCTTCTGGGTGGGAACTGTCTTCTAAAATTTTTTTTTTTCTGAGATGGAGTTTCCCTCTTGCCACCCAGACTGGAGTGCAATGTCCTGATCTTGGTTCACTGCAACCTCCGCCTCCCTGGTTCAAGCTATTCTCCTACCTCAGCCCCCCCCCTCCCCCGAGTATCTGGGATTACAGGCACGCCCCACCACGCCCAGCTAATTTTTGCATTTTTAGTAGAGACGGGGGTTTCATCATGTTGGCCAGGCTGGTTTCGAACTCCTGACCTCGTGATCTGCCTACTTTGGCTTCCTAAAGTGCTGGGATTACAGGCATTAGCCACCGCGCCTGGCCTGTCTTCTAAATTTTACAGATGAGGAAACAGAAGCACAGATATGTCAAGGTCACACGGGTGGAGTCAGAGGTGGGAATCAAGACTGGCAGCCTGGCCGCAGGATTTGTGGGGGCGCTCCTGCCCCAGCTATCAGGGAAGGCAGTGCTGTGGTGCTGGTGGGGCGGGGGGGAGCCTGTCAAGCCACGGGGTCAGGTAGGCCCCTGGAGGGTGGGGAGGAGCTGACCATGTATGGGAAGTGGGGACTGTTCCAGGTGGAGACTGCTGTAGCGAGGACCGATATATCCGCTGTGACACACCAGTGGCCCCTCAGGATGCCAGGCTGGGTGGGCTGCAGGGTGGCAATGGCCTCAGACTATGATTTTGTCCTGAGGGCAGTGGGGAGCCTGGAGCCCAGCAACTGTTCAAACATTTGCTTCTTTCCTGCTTCTGACATAGTCAGATTATTTTATTTATTTATTTATTTATTTATTTTTTATTTTTTGAGATGGAGTTTCGCTGTTGCCCAGGCTGGAGTGCAGTGGCGCGATCTCGGCTCACTGCAACCTCTGCCTCCCGGGTTCAAGCAATTCTCCTGCCTCAGCCTCCCAAGTAGCTGGGATTACAGGTGTCCGCCACCACACCCAGCTAATTTTTTTGTATTTTCAGTAGAGATGGGGTTTCGCCATGTTGGGCAGGCTGGTCACACACTTCAGGGAGCTGTGTGACCCTGGCAATCCCTTAACAAAGACTGCCTCAGTGTCCTCATTGGTTGGATGGGGCTCGGCAGGACAGCAGCCCCTTCTAGCAGAGGTGTGAGAGCCAGAGATCAATACCTCCTGACTTCAGATGATCCGCCCGCCTCGGCCTCCCAAAGTGCTGGGGTTACGGGTTTGAGCCACCGCGCCTGGCTGCTGTTTTACTTATTATGTGTATTTCGTACAGCCTGTTTCCCCACCAATACCCCACTGTAAGCTCCTCATGGCAATGATCTTTGTTTTGTTCATTGTTATATCCCTGGCGCCTGCAACAGTGCTTGGCATATGGTAAGAGTCCCAGAAACGCATGAAGTGAATGCATGAGAGTTGAGTTTGGGGAGCCTAATGAGCCGCTCGGTTGAGAGGCCCAGGAGGTGGTGGGATGTGCAGCGCGTCACCTTCCCAGGAGGGCAAACGACCAAGCTGTCCTCCTCCTGATCTCGGCTGGTCAGCGTACGGTCCTCTGGGTGTAGGGGTTCTTTGTATGCCCACGTGCCGGGTAGACCCCTGAAGCGTCCGCAGCCCAGCCGGGCACTGGCAAGTCCGCAGGCCAGGCACTGCCCCAGCCTCCCGCGGAGGAATCGGCACATCCGCGGGGCCGGGCGCGCTTCTGCCACTAGATGGCGCCGCAGGACAGCTTTCTCGCGCGGCGCGAGTCTGCGGCTGGGCTGCGGCTACTCAGGCTGGGTGAGGTGGGGGCATGGGCTGGGGTGTACGGTAGGAGCGTGGTTTCGGACGTCCTTTGGTTTCGGCTGGCTCCTTGCAACCAGGACCTTGTGGCCCTGACTTCCTGCTGTCCCGCTAACCCTCCCATTCGCCGCCTGGCCTGGAGGCGTGGCTGGGGAAGCTGAGGCAGAGCCACCAGGCTGTGCTGCCCAGGGCGGGAGGCGAGGTCCCTTCCTGAAAAGTGTGCAAATGATAGCTGGGCAGTCACTTCAGGGAGCTGTGTGACCCTGGCAATCCCTTAACAAAGACTGCCTCAGTGTCCTCATTGGTTGGATGGGGCTCGGCAGGACAGCAGCCCCTTCTAGCAGAGGTGTGAGAACCAGAGATCAATACCGTGCAGTGCAGTGGGGCTTGGGTGGGTCCGCGTGCCCAGGTCCTGTGTGCAGAGGGTGCTACAGCACTGCCATGCTACGTGCTCCCTCTGGGCAAGATGGGATGGGCAGGGGCAGCCACTGTTGGGCCCAAGCAGGTCACTCCACAGCCTGCATTTGGGCACCTGCCAGTCTTGACTTGGCCCTGATGGCTCGTGGGGAGGGTGGGGGGCAGCTGCTTCCTGTCTCCCTGTGGGAGGGTGGGTCATGAGGTCTCCCAGGCTAGTTCCCCACCTGGCATGACCCTGGGTGAGCAGCTTCACTGCTCTGAGCCTCAGTTTCCACACTGGGTCCCTGCCTGCCCCTGATCCTCCCGCTGGGGCCTTTGGCCACACAGAAGAACCATCATCCTAAGGGGCCCTTTGGCCCCCATGCCCCGTCTGTGTCTCCTCCCAGGTTCCCTGGAACAGCTTAACCTGCTTGGGCCTGGGAGGCTGAAAGGCAGGCGGGCTTTCTGCAGCCCTTCAGAAGCATTCAAGCCAGGTCAGCGCTCTGCCTAGGTGTCTGGGTCCTAAGCAAGAGTATGTGTGTGAGCATGTTTCCTTGGCTTCTGGACCAGTGGCTCCCTGGAGAGGGGACCGTAGGGTCTCTGGGAGGTGGGCAGTACTGGGGAGGAAGTTCTGGTGGTCTGGGGCTGGCACAGATGCCCTGGTGTCTTCAAGGCCTCAGTTCACACAGCTGCGTGCCCACAGGCAAGCAGCCCTCTCCCCCAGTCCGTTTCCTCCTCTGAGGTTTGGGGGCTTTAGGGAGTATTGTCCCATCTTCGATACAGAGCCAATTGGGGAGGCACCCGGAGCTCCTGGCGCCTGTGGTCTGGAGGGAGCGCCTGCTCTGGAGTGGGACTGCGCCAGTGTACATCTGTGTGTTCGCACTCACTAGCTGTATGACCTGGGGCAAGTCCCGCAACTTCTCTGTACCTGTTTCTTCATTTGTGAGTTGACTGTAATCATAATCCCTGCCTCACAGGGCTGCTGGGATAATTGAGTGTCAAGCACTGGGAATTCCACTGGGCACAGAATACACACTAGAGTGTGTAAATCAGTGATTGCTCTGTGGACAGCAGTGTGCCCATGAGACCCGGGCCCCTGTCTGTGGGTGTGAACTTCACAGGTGGCTGCGACCTTCACAGGTGGCTGCTGGATCTCCACGCTCTTGTGCTCACACACGGGTAGGTTGGAGGCCACAGGGAGGAAGGACCGACAGCCTGGAGTCGCCTGTCCCCGTTCAGACACTGCCTTCGCCGCTTAGCAGCTGTGTGACCCGAGAGCCTGCCTCACCTCTCTGAGCTTCGAGAGGGTGCTTGGGGTCTGTTGGAGGTGCAGTGAGAGGTGGCATGGAATGTGCTCAGTACCCGGCCTGGCATTTAATCATCTGTGTAGTCAACAAATATCTGCTGATTTTTGAGACGAAGTCTCCCTCTGTTGCCTAGGCTGGAGTGCATTGGCACCATCTCAGCTCACTGCAGCCTCCACCTCCTGGGTTCAAGCAATTCTCTCCCCCAACCACCCAAGTAGCTGGGATTACAGGTGCCCACCACCACACTCGGCTAATTTTTGTATTTTTTAACAGAGATGGGGTTTCACCATGTTGGCCAGGCTGATCTTGAACTCCTGACCTTGTGAGCCACCTGCCTTGGCCTCCCAAAGTGCTGGGATTGCAGGAAGGAGTCACTGTGACCCGCCGAATATGTGGCATCTTTTTGCCTCTGCTGGTAGGAAGCTCAGATTGAAAATTATTATTCAATTGTCATAAGTGTAATTTATTACATGACTGTATTATATCCCCATATTATTCAGCTATAATAAACGTTTTTGCCACCTTTCTAGTACATCTAGCTCACGCCTATTCCCTAAGCGGTTTCTGATCTTTTTTCAATAAAAAAAATCCTCTTTAGAAATAGCTGAGACTATAAATTATAAATTATCGATTTTGACAGAGAGAGCATGCAGCTGTTCTATACAGACCTTACAGCCCCTAGGCTTCCATGATTGTGGCCTTATACTGAGTGCCAGGACAGGAAGGATGTAGGGGTGAGATGGGGAATGATAGCTGGAAAATGTGTCAGGTGGTTGATTTTGCATTCTTTTTTTTAAGACATGGTCTTGTTCTGTTGCCCAGGCTGGAGTGCAGGGACGCGATCTCGACTCACTGCAACTTCTGCTTTCTGGGCTTAAGCAATCCTCCTGCCTCAGCCTCTGGAGCAGCTGGGACTGCAGGTGTGCACCACCACATCTGGCTAATTTTTGTGTTTTTTGTAGAGATGGGGTTTCACCGTGTCATCCAGGCTGGTGTTGAACTCCTGGCCTCAAGTGATCCACTGCCTTGACCTCCTAAAGTGCTGGGATTACAGGCATGAGCCAACCGCAGCCAGCCCAATTTTGCCTTCTTTTTTTTTTTTTGAAATGGAATCTTGCATTGTTACCCAGCTGGAGTGCAGTGGCATGATCTTGGCTCACTGCAACCTCTGCTTCCCTCCTGGGTTCAAACAATTGTCTTGCCTCAGCCTCCTGAGTAGCTGGGTTTACAGGCGCCCACCACCACACCCCGCTAATTTTGTATTTTTAGTAGAGACGGGGTTTCTCCAAGTTGGCCAGGCTGGTATCAAACTCCTGGCCTCATGATTGCCCACCTTGGCTCCCCAAAGTGTTGGAATTACAGGCGTGAGCCACCGTGCTTGGCCCAATTTTACATTCTTAATTCTGAGATGGTGAGAATGCACCCCATCAAGAACAAGCCCACTGTATCTGGCAGATTCTGTGCTCGGTGAGGTCAGATCCCTGGAATTTCCCAGAGGGGATGCCGAAGCCTGCTCTGAGGACTCAGGCCCATGGCGGCTTCATCCCAGGAGGGACTCCTGGGGTGGCCGCCCCTTGCTGGGGACCTGGCATGGTGGATGCTGTTAGGAAATGTCCCCAGAGGGTCCTGAGCAGCTCGACTCAGCTCCTCTCCTGAGAATTGGGTAGGGAGAGGCCTGGAGAAGCCACAGACGCCTTGGTGGAGCCACATGAGGCCGCATGGCTTCCATGCAAGCTCAGGCCTCTCTCTGGACCCCCAGATCCACATCTCCACAACTTCCTGGAGGTGTCTTATGCGTCCCACCAACCCCTTGGCCTCCACTTGTCCTGAATGGAACTTACTTTCCTCTGCTAAACCTGCTTCTTTTATCCTCTGTCTCACCCAAGCCAGAAATTGGTGTGCCATTCCCCTCTTCTACCGCACCCCACGTGGGGGAGTCACCCAGGCCTATGGATCCAACCTGCATCTCCCAGGATCAAGCAGTTGCCTCAGCCTCCCGAGTAACGGGATTACAGGCATGCACCACCGCATCCAGCTAATGTTTATATTTTTAGTAGAGATGGGGTTTCATCACATTGGCCAGGTCGGTCTTGAACTCCTGACCTCAGGTGATGTGCCTGCCTGGCTTCCTAAAGTGCTAGAATTACAGGCATGAGGCACTGTGCCTGGCCACTGACTAATGTTTTTGTAGAGACAGGATTTTGTCATGTTGCTTAGGCTGTTCTGGAACTCCTGGGTTCATGTGATCCACCTGCCTCGCCCTCCCAAAGTGCTAAAGTGCTGGGATTACAGGCATGAGCCACTGCATCCAGCTGGAACTTCCCCATTCTCTGCAACCCCAGGGCAGGCCACCAGCCTTCTTCCTGGATGGCCCCTGCCCTCTGCCCCCAGGCTTGCCCCTTCCTGAGGCAGGAGTTGCTAGGAGGTTCATTGAGGAGCAGGCCCTGGTGGTGGGCAGCTTTTGTCTGCCCAGCTGATTACCCCCTTGGGGCCTCTTCTGCCTCCTCTGCCTTCCCTGGCTTGGCAACACCTGCCCTCCGGACACAAATCACTTATGCTGGGGATCTACAGTGTTGGCAGTGACAGGTCTCTGCACCCACAGGCTGACAGGACACAGGATATGTCGGTCTCAGGAGGTGGTGGGGGGCTCAGCTGTGCCCCCACCCCGAGTCTGGTCCCAGAATTGCCCCCTCCTCTGCCTTCAGCCTCACTTCTTTTCTGCCAGGTGTCCTCTTCCTGGTGTCCTTCCAGGCCTGGTTGCTAATGCCACTCCCCCTTCCCTGGTACTCCCTGAGGGGAGCAGAGTGTGGTGCTGAAAGGCATGACTCTGGAGCCTGCTCCCTGGGTTCACATCCTAGTTCCCCCATCTCTGGACTGTATAACCTTGGACAAATGACTTACATTTCTGTGCCTCTATTTCCTCCTCTATAAATTGTTCTTAACAATCAGTCACCTCTGCCCAGTTGTGAGGATTAAATGAGCACATTTTTTTTTTTTTTTTGAGATGAAGTCTCCCACTGTTGCCTGGGCTATAGAGTGCGGTGGTGCAGTCTTGGCTCATTTCGGCCTCAAGCAATTCTCCTGCCTCAGCCTCCTGAGTAGCTGGGATTACTGGGGCGTGCCACCACACTCGGCTAATTTTTGTATTTTTATTAGAGATGGGTTTCATCATATTGGCCAGGCTGGTCTGGAACTCCTGACCTCATGATCCGCCCACCTCTGCCTCCCAAAGTGCTGGAATTACAGGTGTGAGCCACCAAGCCCGGCCTTAAATGAACACATTCTAAGTGCATTATGAATGGAACTATCATGTTTTTGCGCTCATCCACTTACAAAGTGCTTTCTCATCCAAAGTGAGTTCTCACCCTCACGCTTAATCTGTGGCACGGTGTCAGAACCATTTGACAGATGTGAAGGTTGAGGTTCATGCCACCTTGATGCAAGGGAGAGGCTGAGACTTGGGAGTCAGTCTTGGGTGTGAGCCTAAGCTTGGTAGTTTCCCTTGTACCTCTTGGGAATGCCCTCCCCTTTCTGAGCCTGGGCCCCAATCTTTAGGACCTGGATGACAAGCCTTATTTTGTAGGGTTCTGAGAATGCAGAACCCTACAAACCTTGGGGTCACACACAGGCTCTTGCTGGATAACAGAGACTCACACTTGCAGAGAGTGTAACACGAGCATGTGGGCACTGCCAGGCCCGATGGAACCCTTCATTCACCCCAAATGTCCACCTCCTGCATGTGGAGTGGCTCCTGGTTTGCACTCAGCAAATGCTGGCTGTTTTTTCTCCTATTGGCTGTTCCATCAGTGGTATCAGCAGAGATTTGTTGACTGCACATCCCTTCCTGACTGTGGGACCTTTAGCCAGGTGACTCAGCTCTGTACAATGGGATGGCAACAGTAATCCCCACCCACTAGGCTACTGTGCTGAGGACATGAGTTAAAATGTGCAAAGTGCTTAGAACAGTGCCTGAGATATAAGAAATACAGCAGAAGTGTTTGCTATTGTTATTTAATGAAATTTGCTTGTATGAACAAACTTTTCCAAATGCTTCTGGCTCATGGGCCTGGTGATGCTTATCCCTGGAGTGTCAGCCTTCTTGGGTTAGATTCTCCTGGGATTCCCCATCAGAGATCCCATCCTGAGTGGGTGTGGCAGACCCCCGAGGAGGTGGGGCCTGTGTGCAGGGGCTTTAAGCCAGACAGAGCACTTTGGAGTCCTGGTTTTGCTTCTTACCTACCCTGAAGCCTTAGGCCAGCCATTTCTTCTCCTTTGCCTCAATTTCCTCATTTTAAAAATGTGTATGATAATACTGTGACTTTTATTTTTGTTTATTTATGTTTTTGAGCCAGGGTGTCATTCTCTTGCCCAGGCTGGAGTGCAGTGGCACCATCACAACTCACTGAAACCTCGATTTCCTGGGCTCACACGATCCTCCTTACCTCAGCATCCCTAATAGCTGGGACAACAGGTGCATGCCACCATGCCCAGCTAATTATTCTCCTCCTCCTCCTCATCCTCCTCCTTTTCCTCCTCCTCCTCCTCCTCCTCCTTCTTCTTCTTCTTCTTTTTTTGAGACAGAGTTTCGCTCTTGTTACCCAGGTTGGAGTGCAATGGCGTGATCTCGGCTCACCACAACCTCCGCCTTCTGGGTTCAGGCAATTCTCCTGCCTCAGCCTCCCCAGTAGCTGGGATTACAGGCACGTGCCACCATGCCCAGCTAATTTTTTTTATTTTTAGTAGATATGGGGTTTCACCATGTTGATCAGGATGGTCTCGATCTCTTGACCTCGTGATCCACCCACCTCGGCCTCCCAAAGTGCTGGGATTACAGGAGTGAGCCACCGCGCCCGGCCCATAATTTTTTTTTTTTTTTGTAGAGACTAGGTCTTACTCTGTTCTCTAGGTTGGGCTCAAACTCCTGGCTTCAAGCAATCCTCCCACTTTGGCCTCCGAAACTGCTGAGGTTGCAGGCATGAACCACCCAATACCTCACATTGAGAGGCCGAGGTGGGAGGGTCACTTGAAACTGGGAGTTCAAGGTTGCAGTGAGCCATGATTACATCATTGTGTTCCAGTCTGGGCAACAGGGCAAGACCCTATCTTCAACAACAATCATAAAAACTTTCATTGGGCATGGTGGCTCACACCTGTAATCCCAGCACTTTGGGAGGCCAAGGCGGGGGGATCATGTGATTAGGAGTTCAAGACCAGCCTGGCCAACATGGTGAAACACCATCTCTACTAAAAATAAAAAAAATTAGCTGGGGTGGTACTGCGCATCTATAATCCCAGCTACTCCAGAGGCTGAAGTATGAGAATTGCTTGAACCTAGGAGGTGGTTGCAGTGAGCCGACATTGTACCACTGCACTCCAGCCTGGGTGACAGAGTGAGACTCCATCTCAAAACAAACAATCAAACAAAAAAACCCCCAAACAAAAGTTAAGTCAGATAAAGTGCTTGCCAAGAGAAGACCTCAAGAAACGCTCACCATGATTATGATCACATGGCCATCTGCAGTCAGTTCCCAGGCTGTGTGTGTGAGCACTGCGTCCTCTCCAGTACCAGATGCGGGCATTCTCCTCCTGCATCTTTTACTTCCTCTACCCCCTGCCTACCCGGCCCAAAACTCACGTCTGAAGGGGGATTTATCGCAGGGAAGCAGGGGTTTCCATGGTTCCACGGGAAAATGAGAGCTTCTAGTCTCGTCTCCCTTCTATGATACAGGAGAGGAAATCCTCCCTCCCTCTTGGGAACTATTGAGTGTTTCCTTAGACTCCAGCTCCCAGTTCCTCAGAGACCCAGATGAATTAAAAATGTAATGAAATTAGGAATGGGGTTCATTATTTGATGGCTGGGATCCTCTGGCAGGTGGGGTGGTAGAGGAGGGGAGGTGGAGCCGTCTTCCTGCTGGGCTCAAAGATTCCTTCCTGAGGGGTGAGTGTGGCTCAGGCCAGCCTGGGGGGTTTAAGAGAGAGAGCTGGCCCCCACTCCTCCTCCAGGAGGAGGAAAGACCCTTTCTACAGTCTCAGATGCCACTGTCTCCCTGGACAATCTTGCAAGAGGCCTTTTCTCTCCCAGCCTTAGTTTTCTCATTGGCAAAATGGTACCAAGGAGGGAGGGGGGAGAAGATTCCATTAAATTGTCTTTAAGGTTGATTTAGGCAGTAAGTTTCTTTTTTTTTTTCTCTTGAGGAGTTAGGAGAAAAAAACAAATTTTTGTTTGTTTTTTTCTTGGCAATAAGTTTCTTTCTTCCTCCCTCCCTCCCTTCTCTCCCTCCTTCTCTCTTTTCTCTCTTTTTCTCTCTCTCTCTTTCTTTCTCTCTCTCTTTCTTTCTTCCTTTCTTTCATTCTTTCTTCTTTCAAGACAGAGTCTCACTCTGCTGCCCAGGCTGGAGTGCAGTGGCTTGATCTTGACTCACTGCAACCTCTGCCTCCCGGGTTCGAGCGATTCTCCTGCCTCATCTTCTCAAGTAGCTGGAACTACAAGTACACATCACCATGCCCCGCTAATTTTTTTTTTGAGACAGAGTCTTCCTCTGCCACCCAGGCTGGAGTGTAGTGGTGCGATCTTGGCTCACTGCAACCTCTGCCTCCCAGGTTCAAGCAATTCTCCTGCCCCAGCCTCCTGAGTAGCTGGGATTACAGGTGCATGCCACCACGCCTGGTTAATTTTTGTATTTTTAGTAGAGATGGGGTTTCACCATGTTGGCCAGGCTGGTCACGAACTCCTGACTTCATGATCTCCCTGTCTCGGCCTCCCAAAGTGCTGGGATTACAGGCGTGAGCCACTGCGCCTGGCCTTAATTTTTATATTTTTAGTAGCAATGTGGTTTTGCCACATTGGCCAGGCTGGCCTCGAACTTCTGACCTCAGATGATCTGCCCACCTTGGCTTCCCAAAATGTTGAGATTACACCGTGCCCACCTCCTTCCAGGCTCAAGTGATCCTCCCACCTCAGCCTCCTGAGTAGCTGGGGCTACAGGCGATTGCCACCATGCTCAACGACAGCAAGTTTCTGTCTAAAAACTTGGTCCTCTCTCCTCCTGGAACACCTGTGATACTGTCATTGCTCAAGGAACCAATTTATATCCCCACCCTAACCCTAGGATATTTAGCCAAGCATTTTTCTCATATAGGACGGGAAGCTAAGTGGATGGGTATGGCAGGCTCTGTGCTAGCTGCTGGGGGCACTGCAGTGAGTTATGGTATTTCCTGCCTTCCAGAAGCTCCCTGTCCAGTCGGGGAGACTGGGGTGCTGGGCCTTGAAGGAGGAAGAGGGAGAAAGGAAGACACTCAGGTTAGGGGAGCAGCATGTGCAGAGGCCTGGAGGCACGAGTCAGTGAGGGGTGGGGAAAGTGTAATTGACCTCTGAGGGGCAGGTGTGTGACAGTGGAATGAGGCCCCTGGGTCTCACCGGGGGAAGGGAAGGTTAGCGCTCCTCTCCCTTGCCAGAGGAAAACAAAATTTTAGAGACTGTCAGAAATGTGATGGAGCCATCAGGAGAACATGAAACAGCCATGTACCCTGGGAAACGGAAGTCACAGCTCTGTTTGTTCTGTGACAGTGTGAAAACTCACAGCCTTTTCATCGACATGGGTAACAAAAACATGAGAAAATGAGGAGTGCTTTGGTTCAGCTCCGCTGAGGATATTACTCCAAGCCCGCCCAGGCTCTCCCCTCTGGCCTGGATCCATTTCTATGTCAACACTCGCCCAGCCTTGCACAGCGGGCACATAGGTGTCTCCGTCTGCAGTGGTTCCCCGATTTGTCAGCCATTTTCGCTGGTGGTGTTTTCCTTGGTCACTGTGGTTGTTTGAAAATGATGTCAAAGAAAACACTGTTGTCTCTCCCTGAAAATCCCTGTCAGGGACTGCCTTTCTCACTGTCCCTGTCCTTTGTCTCCTCCTGACCCTTCCTTCCTGCCGCAGCCTCTTCTCTCAATCCTACTGAACTCCTTCCTGGGAGAGGTCAGGGCGGGGATCACCACCTTCCAGGGCTCGGAGAGGGGAAGCGGAATTCAGCACCACGGACAGCGGCGCGATGCAGTTGGCCCGGAGTTGGAGAAGGAGGCTATTCTGTAGGGTTTGCAGGTTTATGACCCGCTGGTTGGGTAGCAAAAGGCCTTGAACGCAGGGAGCTGGATCGGGGGTGCTGATGATGTCAGAGGAGCTCCTTGTGGGTCTGGAGATAATTTGCCTGTGGAATTCCCTGTCTCCTTTGTTTCCAAGACCCTTGACCACACTTGCACCTTCCCCCCACCTTCCCGTCCACAGTTAATAATAACATGCATGTGTCCGTGTGTGCGCGCACATGTGGAGCTGCAAGTGTCTTTGTGAATTTTTTTCTCCTTTAGGGGAGGGTAGCTCTGTGCCTGGGAAGTGAACGCTCTGGGTTAAGCATCAGTGTCCACCCTCCCTGCCAGTTTTCTCTGGAGGGTCAGGATGCAGGGGGACCAGACTCAGGGGTCCAGAGATGAGATGATCTGCCAGTGGTATTCACTCCCTCCTTTGTTTCCAAGACCCTTGACCACCCCTCCACCTGCCCAATAGGTTAGAATGCATGCATGCGCACGCGTGCACACACACACACACACACACACACACACCCTCTTCCACTTCTGCCATGGTCTGCAAGCCTTGCCTCTTGTTTTTTTCTCCCTTCACACACCACTCTCCCTTCTCCATCCCCTCACCATGGGTCCTCAGCCCCACTACCCAGGGCCTCATTCCAGTCTCCTGGGGGAGTGTCTGGCCTGGCAGCACAGGAGACTCTGGCATGGTTCATCGTATACTTGCATGCTGTGTGACCTTGGGCAAACATTGCCCCCTCCCCCTTGATCTCCTGGCTTTAGAAAGGGTCTCTTTGGACCATGTTATTTCTGAGTGCAGAGTCCAACCCCATGGTCAGCTCCCGGCAGTGACTCACTGGTGGGGAGAACTGTAGGCCAGGTTAGGATGTGTGCCGATGGCTGCAGGAGGGCAGAGGCAGCACCCTGTGGGCATAGAGACAGAGAGGAGGCAGTGGTTCTGAGTGCGTGTGGAGGGGAGGGAAGGCAAGAGTGGGAGGAAGAACACAGGAGCTGCTGGACCAGAACAGAAGAACCCCTTGCCTGTATATTTAGCTCATCGAGGAATATAAACAGAAACCTGGAGCTGGCTCAATGCTCCCCCCAAAGTGTGAGTCATCACTGCTGCTGCAGCTAGAGTTAGTCTCCAATCACAGGCTCCCTGCTCCTCTCCCCCTCTTCATCCTTCTCAGTCCCCTTATTGCCTCCTTATCTCCTTATCTCTTTCTCCTCATCTCTCCCCTCTTCTCTCCTGTCTTTCTCCCCAGTTTTCTCACCTCTCTGTTGCTCTAAACTCATCCTTTCTCCTTCAGTCAGTTCCCTCTCCTCCTCTCTCCTTTGATTTTTTTCCTATCTTCCTCCTTCTCTTTTTCTTTCCCCTCTGTCTCTAGTACTGACAATGTCTTTCCCCCTTCTTGAGTGCATTTGGGAAAGGATATATTTGTGCTTGTGTTTGTGTGAGTGTGAACTTAATAACATGCATGTGTCTGTGTGTACTTGAGAGGGAGTGTGGATGTATTTGTGTGATTTTGCATCTCAGTGTACGAGTGTATTTAATAAAAGCAGTATCTGTTTGGGTGTATGCATGAGGGTGTTTGTGTGTCTGTGTGAATGTGTCAGTGTGTTTGTGTGTGCACATGTGGGAGTGTGAGATTGTGTGTCAGTGTCTCCATGGGTTTATTCTCCCTTGAAGGGAGGGCAGCTGTGTGCCTGGGAAATGAATGCTCTGGGTTAAACATCAGAGACCACCCCCCAAGTTTTCTCTGGAGGGCCAGGGTGCAAGGGGACCCCCAGGCCTCTGCAGGCTGAAATTGAGGTGGTTGCAGGCTCTGGGCTTATCTGGACCTAGCTGGGCAAGGAGAGTGGGGTGGGCATGGGTTTGGCTTTCAGGCCCTGCCCTGTAACTTCTGCTGTGTGACCTTGGGCCAGTTTCTCTGGTTCTTGCTCTGGATGTGCTAGAGGTGTGTGATGAGTCTGCTCCCCTCTGCAGCCTGGGGCCTCATGGGGGCAGTCAGGGAATTCACAGACATGCAGGGGTAGTGAGGACACACCAGTCACCCGATATCCTGAGGACTCTTGGTCAAGTCTGTGCCTCATTGGGGTTGGCTCATCTGCTTCTCAAATGTCTATTTATAATTTATGCCGACTTTCAAACTGAATTGGAGGCTGAGCCCCCCCACTGGAAGAGCCCACCTATCTGAATCCGTGGATGGCCACTCCCACTTCAGGGCACATCTTCAAAGGCGCTCCATGCTGGGAGCTCCTCCTCTGAGAGTGTGCACCTGCCTCCATCCTTCCCAACACCCCCTACTGTGGCCTGTGTCTGCCCTCCACGAAAGGATTCCTGGAAAGGTTTTATGAAAGGGAGAGAGTGTGTGTGAGAGCGTGTGCTGGGGCCGGTGTAAGAGAGTGAGAGATGAGAGATGGACGGGAGGGGCTGAGAGAGGAGGCTGGTGGCTGGCAGGACAGCTGAAGCTCAGGCTCTGCTCAGCTGGCCTGGAGAAATATCTGGGTCCTCAGCTGGGCAGGTGGGTGCAGGTGTCAGGGCCCTTTGTCTCAGGAACCAAGGAGCCTGCATGGCCCTTTTACTCCAGAATGACACTTCTCTCCCAGTCTGTTCTATATAGCAGCGAGGGCAAGCTTTTTAGGATATTTTTTTCTTTTTTGAGAGATGGGGTCTGGCTCTGTTACCCAGGATGGAGGACAGTGTCATGATCACAGCTCACTGCTGCCTCGAGCTCCTGGGCTCAAGCGATTATCTTGCTTCAGCCTCCTGAGTAGTTGGGACTACAGGCATGTGCCACCATGCCTCGCTAATTTTTTTTTTTTTGAGACCGAGTCTCGTTCTTGTCACCCAGGCTGGAGGGCAGTGGTGCGATCTCTGCTCATGGCAACCTCTGCTTCCCAGGTTCAAGCTATTTTCCTACCTCATCCTCCTGAATAGCTGGGATTACAGGTGCTTGCCACCATGCCCAGCTAATTTTATACTTTTTAGTCTAGACGGGGTTTCACTATGTTGGCCAGGCTGGTCTCAAACTCCTGACCTCAGGTGATCTGCCCACCTTGGCCTCCCAAAGTGCTGGGATTACAGGCATGAGCCACCATGTCTGGGTGCCCAGCTAATTTAAAAAATGCTTTTGCAGAGATGGGGGTCTCACTAACTTGCCCAGGCTGATCTTGAACACCTGGGCACAAGTGATCCTCTTGCTTTGACCTCCCAAAGTGCTGGGACTATAGATGTGAGCCACTGTGCCTGGCTGCGTTTTAGGATTTGAGTCAAACCATGTCCCTGACCACCTCATTTAAAATGGCAAGCCTCCCCCAACGTCGTCCTCACTCCTCACCCACCAGCTCTACTTTAATTTGCTCTAAGGTGGATCAGCATCTGATGTACTATATAGTTTACTTATTTATCTTCTGACTCCCCCACTAAAATATAAGCTCCAAGAGGACCAGCCTGGCTGGGGCGGCACAGAGGTGGGCCATGGAGATAGGGCGGGAGTATAAAGGGAAGCACCATTGATTCTGCCTGGGGTTGCCATGGAGGAGTCGGGCCTAAGGGAGGCAAAGGCACTCTCTAGGGGGCAACATCTGGTGATGGCTTTTTCTTTTCTTTTTTTTTTTTGTGACAGAGTCTAACTCTGTCACCAGGCTAGAGTGCAGTGGCATGATCCTGTTTCACTGCAACTTCTGTTTTCCAGTTTCAAGCATTTCTCCTGCCTCAGTCTCCCGAGTAGCTGGGACTACAGGCATGCACCACCATGTCCAGCTAATTTTTTTTTTTTTTTTTTTTGGTATTTTTAGTAGAGACAGGTTTCACCATGTTGGCCAGGATGGTCTCGCTCTCTTGACCTTGTGATCCACCTGCCTCGGCCTCCCAAAGTGCTGGGATTACAGGCGTGAGCCACAGTGCCTGGCCAATGATGGCCTTTTCTACCCCCATCAGACTACAGCCGAACCGAGGGCAGGGCAGGTGAATACTCTCCAAAAGCCGTAGCTGGCGAAGGCACAGAGCTGGACTCAGAGCTGGTGAACAGGACTGAATAATCCTTCCCAGGGGGGTCTGGTTTTAGCAATGATCAAAACCTTGCAAGAAAGCACTATAGCCCTGATAGTGGAATTGAGATGCTCTCGGATGCTGAAGGGCTGCCTATTCTGCCTCTGGGCAAAGCTTGACTGCTCCCTCCCGTCCTGAGCCACTAGAGCTTGAAAGACCGCAGGGCAGAGCCCAGGCTTACAGTAATGACCAAGCCAACCACAGCACCTCCAGCCCCTCCAGCCCCAAACCTACTCCCACTGCCTCCCACTACACAGCCCTCATCATCTCTCCATGATGGCGACATTGAGGGCGTTCCCCCGGAAGCCTAACTGCCAGGGTGCCGGGATTTTGTCCAGCTGAGGATAAAAGGGATGGTTGCCTGCTCTGTTATTCTCTCTCCAAACAGCAGGAGAGGCAGAAAGGAAGATTATGAGGGCACACGTGCATGAGATACACACACACACACACACACACACACACACACACACACACACACACACGGGAAACGGGAGAGCAAGAGACAGACAGCGAGAGTTAGGGAGACCGAGAGACAGAGGGGCATGGAGAGAGCCAGAGATGGGAAGACAGAGAAACAGTCAAGGAGGAAGGGAGTCAGGCAAGAGAAACAGGAAGGAGGAGAGAGGCACTCAAAGAGACAGAGACGGAGGCAGATAGGAGCCTGCGGGGGCAAAGGGTCTCCACCCCCTGCACCCCAGGGTGACTTCTCTTCTCTTCTTCACTCTCCTCTCTGGCTCCATCGCTCCTAAGCTGGGCTTTCCGGTCCTTCCTCCACCTCCTCCGCACTTGTCTTTTTTTTTTCTTTGAGACAGAGTCTCGCTCTGTCACCCAGGCTGGCAACAGTGTGCAGTGGTATGGTCTCGGCTCACTGCAACCTCCACCTCCTGGGTTCAAGCGATTCTCCCATCTCAGCCTCCCAAATAGCTGGGATTGCAGGGGCCTGCCACCATGGCTGGCTACTTTTTGTATTTTTAGTAGAGATGGGGGTTCTTCATGTTGGTCAGGCTGGTCTTGAACTCCTGACCTCAGGTGATCCACCAGCCTCAGCCTCCCAAAGTACTGGGGTTACAAGAGCGAGCCCCTGTGTCTGGCTCCCTGTCTTTTTTTTACCTGATGCTCTCTGGGCCTTTGCTTCTGCTGTCCCCTGGCCTGAGATGCCCTTCTTCCAATACTCAGCCAGGAAGACTCCACCGATGGCTGTCCCTTCCAGGCCTTCACTGTCTCTCTCTTTGTGGAGCCTTCTTTGAGCCTCCTGGTCTGACCCCAGAAAAGGTCATTTCCTCCTTTCTTCTGAGTTTAAACCCTGCGTGTCTCCCCACAGGGCTGGGGCTCATCTGTTTCCACACATCTGACACGTGGCACTTACTAGGTAGTCAATAAGCATCCCTGAGTTACAGCCTGGAGTGTAACTGTTGTCACACCAGCTCTCTTGACCTCAATTTTTTTTTTATTTTTTTGAGTTGGAGTCTCGCTTCATCGCCCAGGCTGGAGGGCAGTGGCGTGCTCTTGGCTCACTGCAACCTCCACCTCCTGGGTTCAAGCTACTCTCCCACCGCAGCTTCCTGAGTAGCTGGGATTATGGCACATGCCGCCACGCCTGGCTAATTTCTGTATTGTTAGTAGAGACAGGATTCTCTGAGCCCTATCCAGGAAGCTCCTCAGGCATCAACTACCTCTTTTGGTAGAGAGTCAGGGACCTCCCACCTGGCAGGAAACTTGAGGTTCCTGGGGTCTCCCTCAGCTATGCTCCAGGCTTTCATCCTGGGCAGGTAGACCTGTCTCTCTCTGGGATTCAGGAGATTCTTTGCTTGCTGCTGTACCACCAGGGCCTAAACTGCCTGGCACACAGTGGGAGCTTGGGGGTCGCTGCTAAAGAGGCAAGACCACCCCAACACAGCCTCCTGTGTGTGAGGACCAGTGCCCATTCATTCCTTCAGCAAAGCCTCTGGTACTCACTCTATGCCCAGCTCTGGTCTCTACAAATGGGCCCTGCTTTGTAGGGCTCCCAGGAGATTCAGATCAATCCTGGAGTCTTAGAGCTTTTGAGTCTTAGAGCCCAGGATCCAAGTTAAGAGCACAGACCCCATTGAATTGGAATCCTATCTCTGCCATTTATTAGCTGTGTGACCTTGAGCAAGTTACCTAACCTCTCTGTGCCAATGTTTTCTCATCTGTAAAATGGTAGCAATGATTTTACAAGTTTTTTTCTTTTTCTTTTTTCTTCTTTCTTTCTCTCTCTTTCCTTCTTTCTTTTTTTCTTTCTTTCTCTCTCCTTCCTTCCTTCCTTCCTTCCTTCCTTCCTTCCTTCCTTCTTTCTTTTCTTTTCTTTCTTTCTTTCTTTCTTTCCTTTTTCTTTCTTTGAGATGGAGTCTTGCTCTGTCACCAGGCTGGAGTCCAGTGGCATGATCTCGGCTCACTGCAACCTCTGCCTCCTGGATTCAAGCGATTTTCCTGCCTCAGCCTCCCAAGTAGCTGGGATTACAGGTATATGCCGCCATGCCTGGCTAGTTTTTGTATTTTTTTGGTAGAGACGGAGATAGGGTTTCACTGTGTTGGCCAGGCTGGTCTTGAACTCCTGACTTCAAGTGATCCACCCACCTGGGCCTCCCAAAGTGTGGGGGTTACATGCGTGAGCCACTGTGCCTGGCCTGATTTTACAAAATTATGATAAGAATTAGGGGGACTATTTTTGTCAAGTGCTTAGACCAGGGCTTGGCACAGATAAAGGATCTGTAAGCATTTGAGAAATAAATGAATGTGAATTCTGAGCATCTTGAAATCTTTGTCCCTGTACTATTAAGATATTTAGGCCTAGAAAGATTTAATAGGGCAGGCATTCTGCTCCAGCTTCCTTCAGTCCAGCTTGTTTATTTGTCCCCATGAACAGATGATCCCTTTCTATCCAGCCACTACAATTGCAAGAAAGTTCTGAGGGGCGGAGGTGAGCCTGGGCCTGGCAGTCGCTGGAGTAGTGAGGAAGAGCCTGGTTGAGCTTTGTCCCTGGAAGGATGCAGGTGGTTCTGGGTCTAGGGAGGTGATAGGGAGCCTGGTCCATTTGTCAGGTGGGTGCTCCAGGCTGGGGTCTACTTCATCCACCCCCTGGCAGGGGCCTGGCAGCCCTACTCCCAGGACATGGGGGACCCATAGTGGGCCCTAAGGTTTTAGTTGAAACGTAAGCATGGGCCAGGCATGGCGCCTGTAATCCCAGCACTTTGGGAGGCTGAGGTGGGCAGATTGCTTGAGCCCAGGAGTTCAAGACCAGCTTGGGCAACATGGTGAAACCCCGTCTCTAGAAAAAGTGCAAAAAATTAGCTAGGTGTGGTGGCATGTGCCTGTGTTCCCAGCTACTCAGGAGGCTGAGATGGGAGGACCACTGAAGCCCAGGAAGTCGAGGCTGCAGTGAGCTGTGATTGAGCCACTGCACTCCAGCCTGGGTGACAGAGTGAGATCTTGTCTCAACAACAACAACAACAACAAAAGAGGTTGGGTGTGGTGGCTCACGCCTGTAATCCTAGCACTTTGGGAGGCTGAGGTGGCGAGTGGAACACCTGAGGTCAGGATTTCAAGACCAGCCTGGCCAACATGGCAAAACCCTGTCTCTACTAAAAATGCAAAAATTAGCTGGGGTGGTGGTGGGTGCCTGTAATCCCAGCTACTCGGGAGGCTAAGGCAGGAGAATTGCTTGAACCTGGGAGGCAGAAGTTGCAGTGAGCAGAGACCATGCCACTGCATTCCAGCCTGGGTGACAGAGCAAAACTCCATCTGGAAAAAAAAAAAAAAAAAGAAATATCCCAGCACTTATGGAGGCCGAGGCAGGTGAATCATGAGGTCAAGAGATTGAGACCATCCTGGTCAACATGGTGAAACCCCATCTCTACTAAAAATACAAAAACTTAGCTGTGCATGGTGGCGTGTGCCTGTAATCCCAGCTACTCAGGAGGCTGAGGCAGGAGAATTGCCTGAACCCAGGAGGCGGAGGTTGTGGTGAGCCGAGATCGTGCCATGACACTCCAGCCTGGGTAACAAGAGCGAAACTCTGTCTCAAAAAAAAAAAAAAAAAAAAAAGAAATAAAGAAAAAGAAACATAAAGCATTTAGGTTAGATATAAAGCAGGACTTTCTGCCAGTGTAGATGCGTGAAGGAGGCTGAGGTGGGAGTGTCAGTCCTGCCAAGACAAGGGAGGGACCCAGATCACGGAGGTGGCAGATTTCTGCTCAAATATAAAAGAGCTTTGAATGATCAGAGATGCCCAGAGAACAGAGGAGCTGCCCCAGAAGGTGGTGAGATCTGCGTCACCTCAGGTGTGCAAGCAGGGACAGGGTGGCCACTTCGGGAAGCTATAGCTGAAGGGGCCCAGACCTGAAAGTTCACCATCTCGTGGCTTCTCAAGGTCCTGTCCAGCCTTCTGAACTTGGCTTTATGACGATGTCGCCAGAGGAGAATGGGAGAAAATAAGTGATGGTTCGAATCTTCCCCATCCTTCCTACCGCCTGATTTCTTCCACCCTCCAGGCCTGGGCTTTCTTTCTTTTTCTTTTTTTTTGAGGCAGAGTCTTGCTCTGTCACCCAGGCTGGAATGCGGTGATGCGATCTTGGCTCACTGTAACCTCCACCTTCTGGGTTCAAGTGATTCTTCTGCCTCAGCCTCCCAAGTAGCTGGGATTACAGGGGCCTGCCACCACGCCCGGCTAATTTTTGTATTTAGTAGAGATGGGGTTTGACCACATTGGCCGGGCTGGTCTTGAACTCCTGACCTTGTGATCCACCCGCCTCGGCCTCCCAGAGTGCGGGGTTACAGGTGTGAGCTCCATGTATGGCCAGACCTGGGGTTTTCTAGCTGTGCATTCAGCTGTTCGGGGCGTGGAGTGCCTGCCATGCTATCTTGTTCCTGCCTCCATGCCTTCTCCCTCCTTGATGCCATTTCCCTACCCACCTTCTCTCTTCTCATCTCAATCCCGTACAAGCTTTCAATGCTCAGTTCAAGTCTCTCTCCTTTGATGAGGCTTTTCCCTGAAGAGTCCTGATCTGAAGCCCACTCTGATCTGGCAATAAATCCATCCCACCCGCAGTGCTGTCTGGCTCGCTGAATTCACACCTATACGACACCTCTCAGCCTGTTGTGTGCTTACATGACCTTGCCTTGTAGTCTGCTTATAAAGGCTTGTCTTGCTTCCTTAAATAGATTAAAAGCTAGAAAGGGGTGAATATTTGCTGGACACCTACTAAGTGCCAGGCACCATGCTAAGCCCTTTAAAGATGGTTTGCATCTTGCAAACTGTGAACCTTTATCCCCATTTCACAGATGAGGCACCTGAGGCTCAGAGATGATAAGGGGCAAACACCTTGTCACCACCCTCAGTCAGGAGGCAGCAGAGCTGGGATCAAACCCAAGCGGACCTTTCTCTAAAGTTGTGCTGTCTGCCAGCATGGAGGCGGGGATGCCCAGGGCAGCCCTCAGCATCCTCCTGGTACCCCTCACCACACATTCTCCAAGGAGGTGGAGAGGGCTGCGCTGGGCAGCCCAGCGTGACAACACCTGGGCAGGGGTTGGGAGCACGGGACTGTACTGGGGGCTGCTGCTTCCCAGCAAAGTAACCTTGGCCAGGCGGCTCATCTCTGGCCTCAGTTTCTTCATCAGTAAAATGGGGGCAAAAGGGTGAAACTCCAGGTGGGTTTTTTTTTTTGAGATGGAGTTTCACTCTTGTTGCCCAGGCTGGAGAACAATGGCATGATCTCGGCTCACCCCAACCTCCGCCTCCTGTGCTCAAGCAATTCTCCTGCCTCAGCATCCTGAGTAGCTGGAATTACAGGCATGCACCACCATGCCCAGCTAATTTTGTATTTTTAGTAGAGATGGGGTTTCACCATATTGGTCAGGCTGGTCTCAAACTCCTGACCTCAGGTGATCCGCCCGCCTCAGCTTCCCAAAGTGCTGGGATTACAGATGTGAGCTACCACACCTGGCCTCCAGGTGGTTTAAAGAGGTGCCTAGCACATAGCAAGCACTCACTAAATGCTTCCTGAGTTGTGAGCCAGTGAGTATACCATTTGGCCTGCATTGGGGAGAGTCTTGGTGCCTTTAATTTGTCTGGCTAGATGTAAATGAACAAATAAAAGGTGGTTATAACCTTGAACACTCCCTCTACACAACCCACAGCCCTTGAGTGAGAGAGGAAGGGAGACAGGGCTGAGGAGCATAGCATGAGGGAACTGGTGGGACAGGGTCCTGGGAAGTGGTGAGGCCGAAGCCTTTGGAGCTGGATGAAGAGGCATCTGTTCCACCTGGAGACCCTCTGGGAAGCCTTCCTGGAGGAGGTGGCCTTTCAGCCAAGCCTAGGAGGTTGGGAAGAAGGAGGGGTGTGAATGAGAAGTGGGGAGGAGGCAGCTTGGGCCCTGGAGCGACCTTTAGAACTGGGTTCTAGCTCAGCTCCACTGTTTAAGAGCTGGGGCCTTAGGTGGGTGACCCCTCATGAGGTAGCAGGGTGAACACCCCCGACCTGGATCTCAGTGAGAAGCCAGGGTGGAACGTGGCAGAACAGACACCTGGGACATGGGGATTGGCAGTAATGTCCCCCCACTCCTTTTTATGCATGACGCAGCCCCTATGCCAAGGGGTCAGGACCCTCCCCCAGGCACGACCCTTAATTTTAAGGAGCTGGCCCCGGGCTGGGGGCTTCGTACTCCCTGGGGAAGGGTGGGAGCTCATCAGCCACCCCCGTAAGTCTGTCTGTCGCCTCCACGCCTCCCCCCACTCCAGCGTCCCGCGCCTGCAGCTTTCCCCGAAGACATTTGGTGTCAGTATAAGGACGGCTTTTCCTCGCACGCGGCGCTGCTCGGTCTCGCCGCCGCCGCACGTCCCCGCACCGCCAGGCGTTCGGGCTCCTCCGCAGCCCCAGCCGCGCGCAGACCCCGCGCCTCGAGCCCGGGGCCGGAGGCGCGAGCCGAGCCGAGGTGGGCAAGGAACCCGCCCGGCCCCGCGCTCCCCGCCGCGCCGGTCTCTCCCGGACACTTGCCCCGCCGCTCGGTCCCCGCAGCACCCGCGTCCCCGCCCCGGCCCGGAGCGCCGCGCTCCCGCCCGCCGCCCGCCGCCCGCCAGGAGCCTCGCCATCCCTACAGCTCGCCCGCCTCCTCCCGCCATGGCCCGGGCCCCCGGGCCCGTCGCCCCCCGCCCGCCGTTCCCCGCGCCCCGGGGGCTCAGCTGATCTTGAATTGGCGGGGGGTCGGCTGGCGGGGCTGGGGGTCCCTCTCTATCGCCGGCTTCGGGTGGGGACGCGTCGTCCCGGCATCTCGAACCTGGACGACCCCCCGCGGCCTGGCCACGTCCATGCCAAGGTAGGTGGGGGCGGGGTGGGGGGAGGAAGGGAGGGCTCCGCTTCGATGCCAGTTTCTTGGCGCGTTGGCCTCTCTCTTCACTGGGGCATTTATTTATTTATTTCTGGGGACCAATTCCCCCCACCCGCGCGTGCCCGTCAGGTGAGCCCCCCATCCCGCGCCTTCGGGGCCATGCCTTGGGAGGAAGGACAGGAAACTTTGACCGGTCCCCTCTCCAAGGCCACGAAAGTTCTCTCGGTGCCAATACTGAAGCCGGCTGAGCCAGCGCTGCAGAAATTTATTCAACAAGTCAGGCTGCCGGCCGGGGCCCGGGCTGTCCGCGCATCCGACTGCCCCTCCGCAGCTGCGGCTGCGGGCAGCTGGGCCAGAGCTGGTGCCGGTGTCCGGAGGGCTGAGCTGGGAGCGCTGGCCCGGGAGCGCGGCAGCGGAGGGCGCTGGCTCGGGGAGTCCCGGGCAGGGTTTAACTTTCCTGGAGGCGGGGGTGGCGGAGACCCCCTCCTTGGCCAGCACCCCAGTGGGGCGGAGGCCTCACTGCATGAAGCCAGGCCAGGGTCGGAGGAGCCGGGACTGTAGGGGTGAAAGGGACCCTCCGGAGGCTGGAGGTGTTATGTAATGAGTGTTCATGTTGATTGGGTGCTAATTGCCTACTGGGTGGTGTTGGGGAAGGCTGTGGGGGACTAGAGGGCTTGGCAGTGGTGAGGAGGCCTCTTTTGGGGGAAGTCAGGGTGCCTGGGGGAGGGGGCTGTGGTGGGGCCCAGGCTGAGGCCTCAGTCAGCCCCTCTGCTGGTGTCTTTCTTCCCTGTCAGGGCCCTGGAGGCTCCTGAGCTGAGGAAGAGATTGGGGTCTGAGAAGACCTCTGCGCTAAATTCCGGTCCTGAGGGTCTGTATCCTGGGTCCAGGTGTGTGTGTGTGTGTGTGTGTGTGTGTGAGAGAGAGAGAGAGAGAGAAGGAGCGAGCACTGGAGTGGGCCTGCGTATCTGCCGTGTGTGGTGTACTGGGGTCTGATCTCCATGTGAGGAGAGTTCTCGCTGGAGAGCTCAGATTGGCCTGGGGAAGTGGCCAGTCCATCCTCTGTCTCTCACCACCTGGAAGATTCACCCCACAGAGGGTAGCACCACCTCAGGGCTAGGACACTGTGTGAACAGGGGTGTGGGTCTGTGGCCCAGCCCAAGGGAAAGGTTTGGCTTGAGGTGTGGGCCTGCCTCCCCACACCCCATCTTCAGGCCCGGCCGGCACCTGGTCACCTCTTATTTCTGAGACTCCTCTCAGCCCTAAGGACTCGCTTCTGGAACTCTTGTCCACCCTTCAGGACAAACTTTCTGTTCAGGATTCAAGATCCAGGGCTGGGTTGGGGACACCCCAGGAGTCTAGGGACCTCCCGGTTCCCTTCCTGCCTCCACCATCAAAGCAGAAACAGAGGGAAGGGACATCAGAGGGTGACAGGTCAGGATAGGACAGGGTGACACTGAGCAGGGGCCAGGTCTGGAGCTGCAGTGTGGGGAGGAAGAGGAAAAGGTAAGGAGTGTGCCTGGAGGCTGTTGAGCTGGCCTGGCACCAAACCCATGAACCTGCCCACACCCCCAGAGGGCCGAGCCCCATGCCATGCCCTCCACGCTCTCTTCCTGGCTTCGCAGAGCTGCCGTGTCATCCCAGGGCTCATGATGGGAGGCTTGGGGAAGGGGCTGCAGGTCTGGCTGGAGGCCCCTTCCACTTTCTTTTGACTAAGGTTCTCTTCCCGCTTCTTCCCCATTCCTCCCTCCCTACCCTTCATGTCCCCCCCAACCCCATTTCAAGCCCTCCCTAGGAAGCTGGGGCTGCAAGGGCATCTCCCAGGCCCACCAGGGGGCGCCAGGCAGTCCTTGGGTCCCTGCAGGTTCCCCTTGACCTTGGGTGGTGAGGTAGGGGTGGAGGGTGCTGCGAGAACCCCCTCCTCTCTCACCCTCTCTCTGCTGCAGACATCCTGCCCCTCCTGAGCCCACAGCCTTGCTGGGAGCAGTTTCGAGGACCGCAGCCTCTCTGTGGTTCTGGAGCCAGGTCCCCTCCCTGAGCCCACCAGGGTCACCACCTCCATCTCCCCTCCCCCAGTCTCCCTCATCACACCCCCTCTGTGGCCCTCTCTGCCACCTTCACCCCACACCCCAAGTGTGGCTGCCCTGGGCTTCAGCCTCCAGGAAGGGGCTCTCAGGCCAGTCTGTTTCTGGGCATCACTCTGTCCCTCCCCCACCGTAGTGGGGCTCCTGCCTTCCCTCCTCCATCCCCCCACCAGTTCCTAGCACTTTCCAAGGTAATCAAACAGGCTCCTGTGTGGTTCCTTGATGCGTGGCTGTCTCCACTTCAGCGGCTGCCTTCTAAAGTGTCTGGAAAAAGGGGATGCTGAGCTGGGTGTGGGGGTCTGGAGAGTCCCCTCTGGGTTGCAGGGAAAGCAGGGCACCCTCCCTTCTCCTCTGTCGTCAGCTCTCCCCCTGCTACTGCTCCTCTTCCGCACCTGTCCTCCAGTCTCACTTCTTTTTTCCAACCTGCCTCCTGTTATTTGCTGCAGGTTTTCTTCCCATATATTCCTAGGACATGTCCAGCCTTAATGCCCAGTCAACTCTTGTGCCTCCCGGAGTCCTGGGTCTGGCCTGGGGACTCAGAGAGCCCAGGGAGCTGTGTATGCCCTGCACACAGTGGGCATGTGGACTGTGGATCTCTGGGAGTGTCTGAGTGTGTGGGTCTGTGGGTCTCTGGGTCTATGGGTCCAGGGATCTATGAATCTGTGGGGTATGTGTCTGTGGACCTGTGGATGAGTAGACCCATGTGTCCGTGGGTCTGTGAATCCTGACATCCAGGAAGATGTGAGTCGAGTCTCTCCCCTCACTGTGGCTGCCAGTCTACAGAGGGAAGAAAACAAATCAGATTTTCTGATTTCCTTTTCTCTCTTGTATTTATTCTTCACGTACTGTGTTTCAAGCCCTGTTCTGGTCGCTGGGGGACACAGCAGTGAGAGGAAGGGAACAGACAAAGCCTGCCCTCTTGGAGCTGCTGTGCCTGTGCCTGTGGGAGAGGATCCAGGCCTCCCCTGCCAGGTGCTGTGTGGGGATGTGGCCATGAGTCCTGGGTTCCACTCTTGCTCTGGGATTGGAGCACCCAGACTGTATTTGACAGGTCAGGGGTGCAGAGGATTTAGCATAGCTTGTCTGGAGACCCTTGTGAAAGAGCGGGGTGCTTTTGGGGCTCCCTGATAGGAGAGGAGGAGAAGGAGGACGTGGTATCTCAAGGGTGGAGGTTCTGTGGACTCCGTGGGCTCTTCAGGGCCAGGTTCAGTGCAGACCTGGCCCTGCCTCCCAGACCTTCTCCCTCATCTCTGAGGCTCCGCCTCTGCCCACTGCCCCGTTCTCCTGGACGCTGACCGGAGCGGTCTAGGTAATGGTGCACATAGAGAGCAGTGTTAGGGTCTTCCCTCTGCTGCCTGCTGCCTGCCCTGCCCTGTTGAGCAGCGAGGATTGCATCCAGCCCTCTGTGGTTCTAGGGTCTTAGGCGCCTTTCGGGAAGGGCATAAGCTCTGTCCCAGCTAGGGTAGAGATGAGCAAGTCCACAACCACAGCAAGAGGATCAGGTCACTGGCATCACAGGAGCATCCGCTTCTTATAAAACTGGGATAATACCTTCCACCTGAAGGGATTTTTGTGACTCAGACGTGTTTCTGCAGCACCTAGCATGGGGTCTCGTACAACGAAGCTCTTTTTCTTTCATGAAATTGCTTTCCAAATCTTTTTCCCCATTTGCGATCTGGTTTTCGTGGTAGAGAAGCATTGTCTTCTGCATTTTGGCAAGAGGAAATGAAGCTTGGGGAGACCGTGTGCTGTGGGGAGGGCGGAGCTGGGTCCTTGAGCTCTAGCCCTGGGACTCCTGATCCAGTGCTCTTCCTGCTGGACACCCCTCCCTCCCATCAGGGACCACGTTCATCCTGATTTGCTAGCTGAAGTAAGACCCAAGGCCCTAATTACTGCAGAGTGAGTAAAAACTGATCAGCAGAAGCGCCTGCTGGGAGATGTTCAAACACACTGATGGAGGTTCTGACACAGCCGTGCTTGCTGCACTTGTCATAAGGTTGAGAGCTGGCTGAAAACAAACAAATGACAGTGCCTGGTGACAGATACGTGGGCAGGTACGGGGTGGGGGCAGGTGGGCTGCAACCTTTTGTCCACAGTCTGGCCTGGACAACCCTTTAAAACTGGTGACCTGGAGCTGGACCACCCAGATCCAAATCCCACCTCTTTCACTAAGTAGCTCTTGACCTTGGGAAGATCCTTTAACCTTCCAGTGCCTCAGTTTCCTCACCTACACGGTAGAGAGAGCAAAAGCACTTCTCAAAAACTTACTCTGCCTGGCATATCATAAGTACTCACAAATAATGTCGCCTTTGATTCTCGTTGGCTGTCACGGGAGGGGTCGCTGACTGAACCCACTCAGTAGGCTGCAGAGCTGGGAGGGCCAGCTGTTCATTTTTGTGACAGGTCTGAGATGACTATCAGATGTGGGCAGGCTCAGCTGACCAGACCAGAGCAATCTTTTTGTCAGGCCATGCAATTGGGGGGCCGCACTTCAGCCTTTCCTCTTTAGGCTGAGGAGCTCTGGCTCAGCTCAGCTTCTCTGAAGAAGATCTGAGGGGATCAGTGGACCACATGACCCGCAGGTGCTGCAGTAGGACTGGGTTGCCAGCTGGGCCCTGATACTCCTAGTCTGCATCAGGAAAGGCCAGAATCAGGCAGGTAACCTGTCTGCTGTGCTCTGGGTGGCTTGATGCAAGTCCGATCCTGCCCAGGCAGAGGAAAGGGGGCAGAGTCGAATGTGACTGGGGAGGGGTCCCAGGGAGGCATGCGATGTGGAAATTGTCACCCAAGGAATGGTTGAGGGAGCTGGTGACAAGAGGCCTGGGGCAGATGAGGCTCTGGGGTGGGCGGGCTGTTGTCATGTGTCTGCAGGGCTGTCATGCGGAAGAGGGAGCAGATAGAGGGTTCCAGGGGCTCTGGGAGGCCGGCTGGAAGATTCTGGAAGGCAGGCTTCCCGCAGTCTCACAAAGGCTTTTCTGCAGACCACCAGATGCAGGCTTTGCATTGGTTTGTATGTGTGAGTGCCTGTTGTGTCTGTGTGTGTGTGATTGTGTATACATGTCTGTATATTCTGTGTTTGCATATGTGCCAGTGTGTGTCTGTGTGATTGTATTTGATCTGTGTGATTGTGTGCATATGTATGTGTCTGGGTGTGTGATTGTGTGTATTTGTGTTTGTGTGAGTTATGTATGTGTCTGTAAATGGGTGTTTTGTGTGTTTATGTGTCAGTGTGTGTGATTGTGTGTATGTAGGTCTGAGTATATGTCTTTGTGATTGTATGTTATGTGTGTGTGATTGTGTATGTGTGTGTGTATTCTTTGTGTACATGCATGTCTGTGTGTGTCAGTGTGGGTGTATGCTATGTGAGTGTATCTGTGTGATTGTGTATATGTATGTGTGTGTATGTCTGCATGTGTGATTGTGTGTATGTGAGTGTGTGTATCTGTGTGAGTGGGTACCAGTGTATCAATGTGCCATGTGTGGTTGTGTGTGTGTGTCTGTGTGAGTGTATGTTATGTGTGTATGTCTGTGTGTGAATATGTATCTGTGTGTTGTGTGTATGGTGTGTAATTGTGTGTCTGAGTGTATACTGATGTAACCATGTGCCGTGTGTGATTGTGTGTCTTTTTGTGTCTATGTGTGTTACGTGTGTATGTCTGTGTGTGATCATGTGTTTGTGAGTGTGTGTGTCTGTGTGTGTGTTGGTATACCCATATGCTGTGATTGTGTATCTGAGTGTGTGTTATGTGTATATGTCTGTGTGTAATTGTGTGTGTGTGTGTAATTGTGTGTCTGTGTGTCTGTATGAGTGCATGCTGGTGTACCCATGTGCCAGGTGTGATTGTGTGTCTGTGAATGTCTATGTGTGTGTGTGATTGTGTCTGGAAGTGTGTTGTGTGTATGTCTGTGTATGTGTGATTGTGTTTATATATGTGTTGTGTGTGTATGTCTGTGTGTGTGTGATTGTGTTTATGTGTGTGTCTGTGTGTGAGTATGCTATGGAGTGTGTGATTGTGGGTGTGTGAGTGTGACCATGTGATTTTTGTGCTTGTGAGTGTGTTTGGTGATGGATTAGGTCACCTCTGGGCTCTCATTCTTTTCAGAGATTCCCCGTTTGAAGACCTGGAAACAATTAGAGTCTAAAACCAGACACTGTTTCTGGGACCCCTGGGGTTCAGGAGTCTGGAACTCCATGGCAGAGGATACTAACAAGGATGGGAGACTGTCGGGGGTATCACTGTGCACCTGCCTAGTGCCCGGTGGTGTTACCCCAGCTCGTCTGCACAGCAGCCCTGCCATGGAGCAGTTGTCTTCTCATTTTATAGACAGGGAAGCTGCAGCACCTGCCAGCTGAGTTGTGTGCTAAGGTGGATTGGTGTCGGGACTCAAATACAAATCTCAGCTTCCAGTGCCCATGCTCTGAAACCCACACTATAGATTCAGGATGATTGTAGTTCATAATTTGGGCCTACAAGGTTCTGGGTGATTCTAAGAGATTCTGAAATTCCTGGATTCTAGTATTTCCTGAACGAATTTGTTGCTTGTTCTTCTAGCAGTGATATTAGCCGGTGTGTGGTTGTTGACAAAGGGATAAATAAGTTGCCTCCCTGTATGAAAGCACACATATGCACACACATATACACACATACATGCACATGCACACACATGTACACACACACGGGGTCTGGGGCCACTAGGCCAGGCCTGAGGTTTTCCTCCACCAGGGCTCTGAGCTCTGGAGACACAGGGCATCCTGACACTGCACTTCCAGGGCTCTGGAGTGCTGGCTGGAAGGTTCTGGGAGGCAGGTTTCCCCACTGCCTTGGGAAGACTTGGGCATCTTGGCTGGGTCAGCAGCTGTATCGCCACTGCCCGATGACTCAGCTTGGGGAGGGCTGTTCCAGGGCACCATTCCCATCCCAGGTTGGTGCCTGGAATGGTTCCGTGCTTGGGCTTGGTAGTGAGCAGACCTGAGTTGGGAACTGATTCTGCCGGTTACCAGCTGACTGATTATGGTCATGGCTGTACTTCCCTGTTCCCCATCTCCCTCTCCATGAAGTAGGAATGAGAATGGCCTGTATGCCATGGAGTTGTGGTAAAAATTGACACAGATGATGCATAAAGAGCTGCTGGCCATTGCTCGATGGGGTCTTGGTGACAGTGGTGACAATAGTGATGGTGGTGGTGATAGTGGAAGTGATGGTGTTGGTGATGGTGTTGGTGGTGATGATGGTGTTGGTGATGGTGATGATGGTGGTGATGATGGTGATGGTGATGTTGGTGTTAGTGATGGTGGTGGTGACGGTGATGATCATGGTGGTAGTGAGGATAATGACAGTGATGGTGATTATTATGGTGATGGTGGTGGTGGTCATGTTGGTGGTGAGGACAATGGTGGTGATAATTATAATGGTGTTGGTGGTGGTGATGATGCTGGTGTTGGTGGTGATGGTGATGGTGGTGGTGATGATGGAGCTAGTGATATTGATAATGGTGATGGTGATGGTGGTAATGATGGTAGTGGTGGTGATGGTGGAGGTGGTGATGATAATGATGGTGATGGTGATGATGGTAGTGGTAGTGATGGTGCTGGTGCTGGCGATGGTGGTGGTGATGGTGATGATGGTAATGATGGTAGTGGTGATGATGGTGCTGTTGTTGCTGATGATGGTGATGGTGGAGTTGGTGATAATGATAATGGTGGTGGTGGTGGTGCTGGTGCTGGTGTTGGTGATGGTGGAGGTGGTGATAATGATGGTGATGGTGATGATGGTAGATGGTGGTGATGATGGTGCTGGTGATTGTTGTGATGATGGTGGAGGTGGTGATAATGATAATGATGGTGCTGGTGGTGATGATAGTGATGGTGCTGGTGTTGGTGATTGTGGTGATGGTGATGGTGATGGCAGAGAATGGGCTGGGGTAGCAGCCCCTGGGGATGACACAGCTGATCCAATACATGCTCAGCCATCCACCAGAGTGCCTTCCCATCTACGTTATGTTGCTTCTTCTTCCTTTTTTTTTTTGAGATGGGATCTTGCTCTGTCACCCAGGCTGGAGTGCAGTAGCACTATCGCAGCTCACTGCGACCTCCGCCTCCTGGCTTCAAGTGGTTCTACTGTCTCAGCCTCCTGAGTAGCTGGGACTACAGGTGTGCGCCATCACTCCCAACTAATTTTTGTGTTTTTAGTAGAGACAGGGTTTTGCCATGTTGGCCAGTATGTTCTCAAATTCCTGACCTCAGATAATCCGCCAACATCAGCCTCCCGAAGTGCTGTGATTACAGGTTTGAGCCACCGCGCCCGGCCCATCATGTTGCTTCTTAACAAGAGCCTGTTGAAGCAGGTGGGAGGAAGGCTGAGCTTTACAGAGAGGAAAATTGAGGCTCCAAGAGGCTGACAGAGTCAGAAATGGGAGTCTGTGTTCCAGACACAGCAAGCTTCTGCTCATATCCCTGCTCCTGGAGGCCAGCACAATTGCCACACTGCCGCTTGGTGGGCCACCCATGGGAAGGAGTGTCAGGGTGAGGCCCTGGGAGCACTTAGAAGAGGGAGACTCAGGGATGTGGAGGCAGCTCAGACTCTGGCACCTAATGGACCTGAGTTTGAATCCACCAATGCTGTCACCTAAGGCAAGTCTTCTAGTGTCGTGAGGCTCCATCTGCAAACAGGTTGGAGCCCAGGGAGGCCCAGATACCAGTCCCCTCGCAGCTTCCAGCCATGGGCACATAGGTATCTGGGATAGGAGCTGGGCCACAGACACAGGAAAGAGAGATTTCTGGACTGGACTGCGGGGCTTTGGGAGTGGGGAGTGGATCAGAGAGTAGTGGCCTGCGAAACAGCTAAGGAATAGGTCAGAGGGAGATGGTTGGGTGGTCACTGGGAGCAGATCAGAGGGTGGAAGCTGAGTGGTCACTGGGAGCAGGAATGGGAGCACGTCAGAGGGAGCAGGTCAGAGGGTGGAGACTGGGTGGTCGCTGGGAGCAGATCAGAGGGTGGAGACTGCGTGGTCACTGGGAGCAGGTCAGAGGGAGGAGGCTGGGTGGTCACTAGGAGCAGGTCAGAGGGTAGAAATGGGGTGGTCACTGAGAGTAGGTCAGAGGGTGGAGGCTGGATGGTCACTGGGAGCAGGTCCGAGGTAAAGGCTGGGTGGTCACTGGAAACAGATCTGAGGGTGGACACTGCAGGGTAGGAGTCGTGGTCAAGGGTGTGGTTTCTGGGAGTCCCACAGTGAGCGGAGAGGTGTGAGGACAGGGCAGCAGCACAGTGTGGCAGTGTTAAACAGGTCAAGAGAGGCAACAAGCACGTCAGTGCAAGCGACGTAGCCCAGAGCCAGGAAGGGGGTAGTTTTGTGTAGTCCTAGAGGCCGGGGCAGCTCTTTCTACCTGTGCGGTTTCAGGAAGGATTTCAGCAATGCTGGGCGAGGGTTGTGGGGTGTGCCACCGCAGTCCGTGCAAGGCCAGGTGCTTTACCTTGAGAATAAACCTCAAGCCAGTCCCTTCTCCGTCTTCACCAGCAGCCAAGGGCAGGCCAACCTAGCTCCTCCTGGCCCTTCCTGCTCCACCCCTGCCCCTTCATCCACTGTCCTTTCAGCCCCTAGAGAGATTGCTTAGAAACAGACCACAACACATCACTCCCCTGCTTAAAACCCACCTGCAGCTTCTACTGAACTTGGAATAAAGCCCACACTCCTCTGTGTTCTCCCTCGGGGCCCTGCTGAATTCTTTGGTTTCATCCACTGCCCTGCCCTAGGCTCAGCCTCACTTTTTATTTTTGAGACAGAGTCCTGCCCTGTCACCCAGGCTGGAGTGCAGTGGCAAGACCTTGGCTCACTGCAACCTCCGCCTCCTGGGTTCAAGTGATTTTCCTGCCTCAGCCTCCGGAGTAGCTGGTGTTACAGGCAGGTGCCACCATGCCCAGATAATTTTTGTATTTTTAGTAGGAGCAGGGTTTTACCATATTGTCTGGGTTGGTCTCAAACTCCTGACCTCGTGATCCACCTGCTTTGACCTCCCAAAGTGCTGGGATTACAGGAGTAAGCCACCTTGCCTGACTGGCCTCACTTCTGTTCTTTAAATGCACTGAGCGGGCCCCAGCCTCCTGGCCTTTGCACATGCTGTTCCTCCTATGCTTTTCCAGCAGATCGGTCAGGGCTGCTGCCTTCTGATTCTTGGTTTTCACTTAAATGTCTCTTCCTTTAGAGAGGCTGCGATGATTGTCTCCACTCCCACCTTTCCCCCTCATTTATTTACTTCCCAGCACTTTTTATTCACTTTGTCAACAAGTATTTATTGAGCACCTAGTAAGCTCCAGGCACCATTCCAGGTGCTGGGGATAGGGGATACACCTCCCTTACAGGCTTTGCTTAGGTTGGGGAGACAGACACCAAATCATGGAGTTATAAAGACATAAATTATGCACTGTGTTTGATGGTGATAAGAGCTATGGAAAAGCAGAAAGAGAGAAAGTAATTGATAGGTGTGTCTCTTTCCTCTGTGGAAGTGTGGGCTGAATGCGGGCGGGTGCCGAGTCTGGCTCGTGCCCCAGCATAGCCCAAAGCCCACACAGTGCCCACACACAGTAGGTGCTCACTGGACAAATGAATGAATCCGTAGGGCTTGGGGAGAAGGAGAAGGTGCCGTAGTGAGAAGGGAGAGCAGGAGCAAAGCCGAGGACCCGATGAGGTCCAGTCTGGCCAGAGCGAATGGCCAGGGGAGGGCATGGTGGCTCCAAGGCTGGCACAGTGGTGGGCAGACCTGGAACCACCCTAGGGAGGGTGTGTTTCAGCCCAGGAGGTTGACACGTGGCAGGCCAAGGTGCCTGGGAGCTTATGTAAGGCCCGTGGCTGTTTTTTCTGGAATCAGGAGCAAAGCCCTGAGCTCAGGAGAAAACTCTGCCTCCCTGACCAGCCAGGGGAAGTGGCGGGAGGTGCCAACTCCCACCCGTTGCCCCTAGGAGCCAGGGAAATGTCCAAATGCGTCAGCTCTAGGTGTCTTGGTGGACAGCCCAGCCGCAGCTAGGTGCGCAGCAGGGATGTGGGTCCCACCTCTCCATCCCACTGACTGACCCGGCCCTGTAGGGCTTCTAGGATCCCAGGGACCCCACTGGACAAAGTTTTACGGATTGGTACCTTCCAGGGTGAGGTGGTGAGGGGCAGGCCCTGGGAGTGGCTGTCCTTCCCATCTTGCCAGTGGTTGGCTACAGGGGCTCTCGGCCAGCGAGGGCTCCAACAGTTGTCACGAAGCCTGCCTGGGGGCTGGGATTCTGGCCTCTGACACCGCCTGGTGCTTCACTTGGCTGGGTGCATAGCTTTGACAAGCCGTTTTGTTCTCTTGGCCTCAGTTTCTTCACCTACCAAACAGGCATAATAGCCCTCCTGAGATTATTGAGAGCATCAGACACGGTCAGGGTGTCCTGAGCTGGAGTCAGAGCCAGCAAGATGATTCGCGCCGCCCAGAAAAAAATGAAAATGTGGGACCCCTTGATAAGAAATTAAGAATTGCATGTTGGTGGCAGTAGAATTCTAAAGCAAGTTCAGGCTCTTCTCAGCAAGGGGCCTTGTGCAGCTGCCCAGGCCACAGGCCCAGGAAGCGAGCTCTGACTGGAAATCTTTTTTTTTTTTTTTTGGTGATGGAGTCTCACTCTGTCCCCTGGGCTGGAGTGCAACCTCTGCCTCCTGGGTTCAAGCGATTCTCCTGCCTCAGCCTCCCGAGTAGCTGGGACTACAGGCGTGCGCCACCATGCCTGAGTAATTTTGGTATTTTTAGTAGAGATGGGGTCTCACTGTGTTGGCCAGGTTGGTCTCAAACTCCTGACCTCAGGTGATCCACCCGCCTCGGTCTCCCAAAGTGTGGCGATTACAGTCATGAGCCACCGTGCCCGGCCTTTGACTGGGATTCTATTTCTGCTGTTACTCAGCTGCACGTCTGCCCTGTCCCTTCTCTGGGCTTCAGTTTCTTCATCTGTAAGACAAAGAGGTTGGACTCTAAGATTCCTGGGTTCTCAGCCTCGTAAGGCAGCGGCTGGGAGATTCCTGGGACAAGGGGTCACTGCGGGTCCCAGCTCCAGGGTCACTTCTTCAGGGAAGCCGACTGTGATTCCCTCCTGGTATGCCAGGGTTCCCCCAGTGTCTGATTGGCAGCACCCCAACTTCACCTATGTAGCCTGCATTGTCTTGGCAATAATGTCTGTCTTTACAATAATCTCTTTTTTTCTTGCAAGTTTTCTTTACCTTTGATGTTGCAATAAATAGACAGCAGCCTGGCCAACATGGTGAAACCCCGTCTCTACTAAAAATACAAAAAAATTAGCCAGACATTGTGGTACATGCCTGTAATCCCAGCTACTCAGGAGGCTGAGGCAGGAGAATTGCTTGAACCCGGGAGGCAGAGGTTGCAGTGAGCTGAGATTGTGCCACTGCACTCCAGCCTGGGCAACAGAGCAAGACTCCACCTCGAAAAAAGAAAAAAAAGAAGGTTTTATTCTCCCTACTATCTTCATTTGCTAAAACTGAGGCTCAGCCAGGTGAGCCAACTTGCCCCATGATCTCTCAGCTTGGAAGAGGATTCCGACGTGGGTGGAGCTGGGACCACAGCTATTTTGTAATACACCAGGGTGAGGGTGAGGGGCCTGTGGGGCTTAGGTGGGGCTATCAGAGCTGCGCCCGTCCACTTATTGGTGGAGAGGCAGGTTGGGGAGCATGTACCAGGCCTGTCCCCACCAAGTGCCACCCTCTCTGTCTTCCCCAGGGCTCCCAGCTCAGCGTGGACATGGCTGAGAGTGCCTCCCCACCCTCCTCATCTGCAGCTGCCCCGGCCGCTGTGCCGGGGACCACTACGGAGCAGCCTGGGCCCCGGAGCCCCCCATCCTCCCCTCCAGGCCTGGAGGAGCCCCTGGATGGAGCCGATCCTGACGTCCCACACCCAGACCTGGCGCCCGTTGCCTTCTTCTGCCTGCGACAGACCACCAGCCCCCGGAACTGGTGTATCAAGATGGTGTGCAACCCATATCCTCCGCAGCCTCGGCTGATCGGGGTCCTGCAGGGGCTGAAGGGTTGGGGGCTGGGATTGAGCGCTGCATGCCCATACCTTGCTCCAGGGAGACCTGAGGCCTGGGGTGAGGTCACTGGGCCTTGGTGGTGGTAAGTGAGCTCAGGGGTGGGTCTGGGGAGATCTCAAACAGACGAGGACCTGGTGTCCTGCTGATGTGAAGGTTCTGGAAGTTGCTGGTAGCTGTTGGGTCAGTCCAGTGGCTGGCTCGCTTAGAAAGTCCTTGGGTGTGGGCCCCAGACCTGTGCTGGGCTGGGAATGCAGGTCAGTCAGACTCTGGAGCCACCTGATGGGCTGTGAATGCACAGGTGATAGGAGCTGTGATCAGGAACTGTGGGCGTGTACAGGGGGCAGCCGGTCCCAACATACAGGGCAGGACTCATTCTCCCTGCTGTGCCTCCAAGCAGTCTCTTCCCAGGCCTCCTGCCTCTACTTGCTGCCTCCAGTGGGCTCATATTCTCCCTGCTTGAGACTGTCATGATTTGCTCTGGCCCCAGAGGTGCAGAGCAAAGTCCTAACCCAGCCTGCCGGGCCCTGAGTGTCCCATCCAGCCTCACTTCCTACCCCTCAGCTTCCCCCATGCTCTTCTGAGCCTCAGGGTCTTCTCACTGGCTCTTCCCTCTGTCTGAAAAGCTTTTCCCTTCCTTCTGCACCTGGCCAAATCTTTTGCTACATCCTTAAAATCTCAGCGTAAGCATCACCTCCTCAGGGAAGCCCTCTGGGATTCCTCCTCCGATTCACATCTAACTGTGGAATTCTGAATCTAACATTTGCCTCCAGTGGGGTACTGTCAGATGTGTCAGATGACCAGGGCAGGGATCCCAGCACCCAGCACAGCACCTGGCACATCGTGGGTGCTCTGGCAGTGTTTGCTGGGTGCACATGGGCAATGCCAGAGCTGAGTCCTCAATAAGGAAGGGCATTGGTTGAGTAGAGAGGGCAGTGGGAGGCAGGAGGAGGGAATGAAGGAACAAAGCCTGGAGAAGGGAGGAGTTGCAGGAAGTGCTGGAGCCCTGAGGGGCAGAGTGGGATGAGGTGAGGCTGCAGGCATGATGGCAACCCCGCAGGGCCTTGGAGGCTGCATGAGGGTGGGGCTGTGTTCCAAGGGCAGGATTTGAAGCAGGTGCCTGGAGAGATCTGTGCTCTGGAAGGACTATATGGGACTGGATTGCAGGGTTAAGCTGGTGGCCGGGGACCACCGTGGTGGCCTTGTGGTTTGGGGGGCCCACCAAACAATGCCCACACGGGTCTTGGGATGCTGGTGCTTGTGGCCACACAGGGCAGGGTGCGGGGAGCTGGCGGGTTAGGTGCAGGCATGAGTCCTGCCCTGGAATCCAGGGATGCCTGATGGACGCTGTTGAAACCGGCCCCAGGACTGCTGGCCTCGCCTTCTGTCGGGGGCTGAGGTGATGGTGGGCCCTGGGTCCTCCTAACTTTGGAAACCAGAGGGTCTCTGCTGGAGTGGGGTGCAGAGCTGGGTGTTCCTTGCTTGGCGGGGGGGCGCTGAGAGTCTCCATGCTCCTTCTGGGGCACGGCTTATGGGGTCTCAGGCATGGTGAGAGGGTCCGCTTGGTAATTAGTTCACCCAGCACTCACCGACATCTGCCCTGGGACACTGAGGACAAAAATGTGGAGCTGGTCTGTCGCAGGGAGCGCCTAGAGAAGAGGGAAGCAGGCACTGCCCACGTGGCTGGTTTTTTTTTTTGTTGTTGTTTAAGAGGGAATCTCTCTCTGCCGCCCAGGCTGGAGTGCAGTGGCACCATCTCAGCTTGCTGCAACCTCTGCCTCCTGGGTTGGAGCAATTCTCCTGCCTCAGCCTCCTGAGAAGCTGGGATTACAGGTGTGTGCCATCACATTTGGCTAATTTTTGTATTTTTAGTAAAGATGGGGTTTTAGCAGCCATGTTGGCCAGGCTGGTCTTGAACTCCTGACCTCAGGTGATCTACCCATCTCAGCCACCCAGAGTACTGGGATTACAGGCATGTGCCACTGCACCCTGCCACATGGCTAGTTTTAATATAAAGCATTGGGGTAACCTCAGGGGCCTGTGGCATGCAAACAGAGGAGAGCCAGGGCTGAGAAGGGGGTGGCCGCAGGAATTTTGGGCCTTTAGGAAGAGAAAGGCTGGCAGGAGGACTAGGGAGACAATGTCACAATGTCTTGGGGGTCTATCCTGGGTGAGATGACAAGAGTTGATTTTGGCTCTGTCACTTGGGTGCTGTGCGACCATAAGTCACTTTGCTTCTTTGAGCCTTAGTGAGTCTGGATGGGCAATCTGCTCTGGGATGGAGGCAGGGACATGGCTTAGATGACTTGGCCTGGGAGTCTGACCCAGCTTGCATCTCTGATGGGCTCCGGCTTGGCTGGCTGGGCTGCTGCCCTGGTGTCATGGTGAGGCCTCCAGATGGGGGTGGTTCGAGTCCCATCTGCCATGTGTGTGACTCTGCACCTCCACCTAAGATGGGGAGCCAGATGTGTTGCCCCTTCCAGCCCTGGGAACCCGGGGTGTTAGCCACACACACCGTGGGGGCTGCCTTGACCTCAGGCACCCTGACCCCTGACCACTGAATGAACCACCCCTCCAGAACCCACCCAGTTTTCCACATTTCTGGCCTGTTGAGTAAACAGAGTCCTTGGGGCCACTGTTTCTTTGTTTTTATTTATTTATTTATTATTTTATTATTTTTTTGAGATGGAGTCTCCCTCTGTTGCCCAGCCTGGAGTGCAGTGTCGTGATCTAGGCTCATTGCAACCTCAAGTGATTCTCCTTTCTCAGCCTCCTGAGTAGTTGGGATTACAGGCGTGTGCCACCAAGCCTGGCTAATTATTGTATTTTTAGTAGAGATGGGGTTTCACCATGTTGGTCAGGCTGGTCTCGAACTCCTGATCTCATGATCTGCTCACCTCAGTCTCCCAAAGTGCTGGGATTACAGGTGTGATCCACCACGCCTGACATCTCCTGGGTTTTTACCACCCCTCTCGCCTCCACCCTCAGGGCATATGAGTCGTGGCCTGGGGTTTGGGACAACAGTAGGGCTGGCCAGGAGGGAGAGGAGTCCTGGTTTCAGGAAGAGCTGGGCCTGCCTCTTGTCTGTCTGGAAAGAGCCCTGGGTTCAAGGGGTGGGGCAGTAAGCAGACCCCTCCATCAGGAGGGACTTTTCAGCCCTGGGAGCTGCTCAGAGTGAGCGCTGCCCTGGCACCCCCATGGCCAGGGCTGCCGAGGCTGGGCTGGGATAGAGGTGATTCAGGTCCCAGCCTTAACTGTTGGGATACGGGCTCTTTTTGGGCCAGAGATTCATTGACGTGAAAGCACAGCAGCTTCAAAGGTGTCAGCTCTGGGACACTCAGACTCGAAACTTCTGTGACAGTCTAAGGGTTCAAAGTTAAGATTTAAGACTCAGCGACACTGAAATTCTAAGCTTCTGTGATTCAAAGACTGAAAATTTCTGTGTTTCAAAGAGTGTGTGAGCCTAAGACTTGGTGGCTGTGATGCTGTGTGTCTGAGATTTGGAGGATTTGGGTGCGGCAACTGCAGCTGCTGCCGGCCTGAGATTTCATAGCTGAGTTGGGTCAGGTGGGAGAGAGGCCAAGGAGGGCTCTACAAACAAACCCAGGAGATTTGGCTGTCCACAGGGGGCCTCCAGAGCAAGGACTCGGTCGTGGGGAGCTCAGGGTAGGCTTTAGGGGCTTGCAGTGGGGTGTGTGTGTTGGGGACGGGGACTGAAGGTGCTAGGATTTTTTTTTTTTTTTTTTTGAGACAGAGTTTTACTCTTGTTACCCAGGCTGGAGTGCAATGGCACGATCTCAGCTTACGGCAACCTCTGCCTCCTGGGTTCAGGCAATTCTCCTGCCTCAGCCTCCTGAGTAGCTGGGATTACAGGCATGCACCACCATGCCCAGCTAATTTTTTTGGTATTTTTTAGTAGAGATGGGGTTTCACCATGTTGACCAGGATGGTCTCGATCTCTTGACCTCGTGATCCAACTGCCTTGGTCTCCCAAAGTGCTGGGATTACAGGCGTGAGCCACCACACCTGGCCCTTTTTTTTTTGAGGCGGATTTTCACTCTGTTGCCCAGGCTGGAGTGCAGCGGTTGATCTTGGCTCACTGCAACCTCTGCCTCCCAGTTTCAAGCGATTCTTCCTGCCTCAGCCTCCCAAGTAGCTGGGATTACAAGCACATGCCACCATGCCTGGATAATTTTCGTATTTTCAGTAGAGACAGGGTTTCTCCATGTTGGTCAGGCTGGTCTTGAACTCCTGACCTCATGATCAGCCCACCTCAGCCTCCCAAAGTGCTGGGATTACAGGCATGAGCCACGACCCCTGGCTGGAGCTAGGACTCTTTTCTGGCCAGAAACTTCTCTCCCTCCTGTGCTCCGTGGGAGGAGGGCTGGGGCAGTGCTTAAGCATTTGGAGGGTGATGATCCTTTGTAGTCTTGGCTGTGTTGCATACTCAGTAATAGTGAGCATACTTCAATCATTGTGAGCACCACAAATGACTCTTCACACGTCCAGACCCTGCAGAGGGTGACTCTCTTCCCCACCAAGAATCCAAAGGGATGGTGCATGCGTAGCATCAGTGTCAGGCAGGTGGGGGCTGCTCTCATGATGGCCAGGCTTGGGAAGGGGAAGGCAGCATGGGAGGGTCCCCCAGACAGTCTTTTCTGAGCTCTTACCCCTAGTGCTGAGGGGCCCTGGCCCAGAGCCAGATGCCCTTTGAAGCCTGGTGCTCCCTGACTCAGCTCCACTCTCAGCCCGGAGTGAGGCCCTGAGTCACCGCCTGACTCACCGGAGAGCCAGCAGGCTGCTGGGACCCTGGTGGAGTCGGCAAACTGGGGTGGGAAAGGGCCCCTCACCCAAATGTCAGCACTGCTCCTGGGCTGCGGGTATGCACTGCCAGCTGGGGGTGCAGCTGCGAGGCCTCTGGATTTGAAATGTCAGGGTTGTGCTACTTGAATCACGGGGAGGTGGCGTGTGGCACCGTGGAAAGCACTGGGCACCTGAGTCACACAGACCTAGAGGGGCTGGTTCTGTCTCTTGCTGTGTGACTGTCGGTCAGTTTCTTAATATCTCCGAGCTCCAGTTTCCCCACTTGTCAAATACAGGTGGTGAGACCCACTCCACAGGGTTAGTTGCACCGAGGACAGAGCAGGGCAATGTGACAGTGAAGCTTTGCAGACTGGAAAAGCTGCCACATGTGTGGTTATCACTCTGATTACCTGCGCCTGAGCCCTGAACAGGGCCCTCACGTACTGCTGAGTCAACACTCTGCTTGCTGTAGATTCAATTAGACATTGGGGACAGGTCTTTAGATAGAACATAACACCTTCAGAGGACATTGTTTCCAAGGAACATCAGATCCAATCTCCGTTACTTAGATGAATTTCAGCTTGTTCTGCTGCTAGTGGCCATGGCCCCATCAATGCAGACATTGCTAATCGAGCCTGGCATCCTCCAGCAGGGCACCTCTGGCAGCTGTGGGGAACCATCAGCCTGAAACCTATTACTATTTTCCACCCTAAATTAGACTTTCAGAGCCTTTCTGTTTTTTTTTTTTTTTGAGACGGAGTTTTGCTCTTGTTACCCAGGCTGGAGTGCAATGGCGCTATCTCGGCTCACTGCAACCTCCGCCTCCTGGGTTCAGGCAATTCTCCTGCCTCGGCCTCCTGAGTAGCTGGGATTACAGGTGTGTGCCACCACACCCAGCTAATTTTTGTACTTTTAGTAGAGATGGGGTTTCACCATGTTGGACAGTCTGGTCTCAAACTCCTGACCTCAAGTGATCTGCCTGCCTTGGCCTCCCAAAGTGCTGGGATTACAGGCGTGAGCCACCGTGCCCAGCCTTCAGAGCCTTTCTTAGGAGCATAGCTGGCTGCATATGGCTGAAGGGGCAGGGTGGATTGCGCCCACTTCCCTTTCCCCTCCCTGAGCCTTATTTTTCTCAGCTCTTTAATTTGGTGATTCAAGATGATTAGAGATGAGTCCTGTAAAGCACCTGGCGGTGTGTCTAGCAAAGAGCTGTGCAGGATGAATGCTGAAAGTGTTTGTCTGTGTTATCAGCCTTTTTTTTTTTTTTTCAAGACAGAGTCTCACTTTATCGCCCAGGCTGGAGTGCAGTGGCACGATCTCAGCTCACTGCAACCTCCACCTCCTGGGTTCAAGCGATTCCCCTGACTCAGCCTCCCAAGTAGCTGGGACTACAGGTGTATCACCACACCCAGCTAATTTTTGTATTTTCAGTAGAGACGGGGTTTCACCATCTTGGCCAGGCTGGTCTTGAACTCCTGACCTTGTGATCCACCACCTGGGCCTCCCAAAGTGCTAGGATTACAGGTGCAAGCCACTGCGCCCAGCTTGTATTATCAGCTTTAACCCTCATAACCACCCGTGGGGATAGATGCTCTCATAGCCCCATTTTACAGATGAGGAAAGTAAAGCTCAAAGAGATTAACTCATTTTTATCCAGGGTTGCACAGCCAGGCTGTGGTGGAGCTGGCATGAAAACTCAGATTTCTGTGCCTCTCCAGCCCTGGCTTTTATTCAGGACAGCACTACCACCTGCGGAGTCTGGAGAAACACCAGGTTCTCACACTCCACAGGGCAGAGAGGAGCTTCCAGGCTCTGTGGCCTGCCTGGGGCGAGCCCCTTGAGGCTTCTGCAACCCCCTGCCCTCTTGGCATGCTCTGGGGCTGGGCCTTCCGCATGCCAGCCAGCACTAAGCCAGTGCTTCTGCTGCGGTGGGAAGCAGCCATGCGTGGTGGTGAAGCCAGTGGGCTGTGAAGGCTGCCTCTCTGCTCAGGGAGGGGGAGGGCGCCAGCCTGCGGGGAGGCAGGAGACGCCAGCTGCCCAGTAACCCTGGACGAGTCACCTGACCCCTTGCACCCTTGTCTCCCTGTCTGTGGGATGGGGAAAGATGGGCACCAGGTCTGGAAGGGGCTGTCCAGGGCAACCATTTCCCTGCCCCCTCCTCGTGGGTGGCCCCCGCCTCTGTGCCTTTGAGGTCCTGGTTCTCTCTTGACCCCACCTTGACCCTCTGCCCACTTCTGTCTGTGTCTGCTCCCCTGCCTGGCTCCTGTTCTCTGCCTGCCAGGGCTGGGGTCTGAATATCTGTGCTTCTAAGCGGTTGTCTGGTTCTGCCCATGCAGCTGGTGGAGACCCCTGCCTCTCACACCCACTAATTTCATCTGGTACTGGACAAAAAGAGGACAGGGCATCCGGTCTCCTCATGGCCCCTGGGAGCCCACTGTGCTGCCCGAGGCGAGGGTTGAGGCTGTTGAGGGAGGTCATGGCTTGTGTTCATCCATCGCTCTCCCAGTCATTGATACATCCACCAAGCCTTTCCCGAGTGTGAGCTGTGAGCCTGGCCTGTGTAGAGCACAGCTCTGGCCTTTTTGTGCAGGGGGAGGACCACTCTGGCTGTGCAGCCAGGAGACCCATTGAGAGGCGCCTATGGGATCATGGCAAGAAACAATGGTGGCTCGGGGTGCCAGCTGAAGGTGTGGAGCAGCTCTGGCTCCTTTGGGGTCAATGTTAGGAGGCAGGGACTCAGAGGTGACCCCAGGGTCTGTGGCTTGGTTGCCAAGTGAAGGAAGATCTGCTCGTGGCTTCTTAGACCAGTGGCCTTGGCCAAGTCCCTTCCCCTTGCTGAACCTCTGTTTGCTCATCTGTGAAATGGGGGCCACAGTGACCCCCAGTTGGGACTATTGGGGAGGTCCAGTGAGAATTCTGGGGCAAGCATGGGCAAACTAAGTGCTGAGTGGCAGTTGTGTGCACACTGGAGCTGATGGTGGCGCTTGCAGGGTCCTGAGCCTGCAATGGGCTGAGACACCCGGGGCCTGGCCAGGGTGGGAGAGCACTGGTCCCTGGGGATGGGAGGACAGGAAGGTGGGGAGTGGGGCCTGGAGAGCTGTAAATGTGTTGGGGGAGGAATGTTGCCATCTCTGCTGAAGACCCCCTCCCATCACCCTCTGTCTCTGCCCTGGTCACTTAGCCCCTGGCCCTGCCTCTCAGCAGGCCACCTCTCAGTTCTGCTCCAGACAGGGCCTCAGGCTGCTGCATAAAGGCCTCTGGGACTCTCTGGGAGCCCTGGACTATCAGAAAGTCCTCCCTTAATCTAACCTCCATCCTCCCTGCCCTCAGTTCTTTCTGGTGGGGCCATTGGGAGTGGCTGGGATTGGGTTTTTCGGTCTCTTGTTGTCTACACAGGCAGCTCCTGGGACCTTGCCCCACGTGACCACTGGTACCACCCTCCTTCTCCCTCTGCTGCACTGAAGAGAGAGCACTGGGCCAGGCACCGAAAGCTGTGTGACCTTGGCAGTCACCTCTCCCTGGGACCCCCTCTCCTCCCCAGCTTGCCTTCCTCCTTGGAGGTTTGTCTGCTGTCAAGTGCTGTGTGCCCAGAGGGGCTGCTGTTCTGGCCCTGCTCCCTGCCTCCCTTCGTTTGTGGGCTGATTCTTTCCTCACTCCCCTTAGCCCCCAGAATCCGCTGAGCCTGAACTCGAAGTCTCCACCATCCCCCGTGATCCTCCAGCCCCATTTTTCCTGTTCTTTCCCTTCGTGTCCGGTGCTCTGTTCTGAAGCCCCAGCCACAGCTGCCGAGGCTTCCCGACCTTTCCTCCTCCTCTGCCTTTGCTGCTGCTGGGCACCACCTGTGATGCCCTTCCTCCATCTCGGGGTTCCAAATCCCACCAGCCCCACACACCCAACTTCCAGGCACCATGGGCAGGACGTCTTCCCTTTTCCTCGCTATCCTCCTCACCCCTGTGTGGGTGCTGCCCTCCCCTCCTTCCAGTAGTTGCTTGCTGCTAGCTTCATCCCCTGGGCCGGGCTGTGAGACCCTGAAGGACAGGGCCTGAGCCTCCGACTTTACCATGTCTCCAACGCTTAGCATAGGCCTGGCCTCCCTCGCTGGTCCAGCACTCTCCAGTTCACAGAGCTCTTCCCCACCCACCACAGGCCATCAGACCCTCCCAGCACCTCCCAGGAGGGTACAAGGCAGCCAGTGCCAACTCTTCACCCACAACTGGGGAGCCCGAGGCCCAGGAAGGGAGGATGCTGTGCCCAGGCCTCCACACTGGGACAATTTCCTTAGCAAAGCCAGGGCAGGTGAGCCCAGGTCCCCAGGCTCTCAGGCCAGAGCCATCCCCACCCCAGCCCGCTCACGGCTGGGTGGCTGGGTGTATCCGTCTGTTTGCGTTGCTGTGTAGGACTACACGAGGGTGGGTCATTTATAAAGAAGAGAGGTTTATTTGGCTCATGGTTCTGCAGGCTGTACAAGAAGCATGGTGCCAGCATCTGTTTCTGGTTAGGACTTCAAGAAGCTTTTTTTTTTTTTTTTTTTTTGAGACGGAGTCTCACTCTCTCACCCAGGCTGGAATGCAGTGGCACGATCTCGGCTCACTGCAACCTCCGCCTCCTGGGTTCAAGTGATTCCCCTGCCTCAGCCTCCTGAATAGCTGGCACTACAGGTGCATGCCACCATGCTCAGCTAATTTTTTTTTGTATTTTTAGTAGAGACAGGGTTTTGCCATATTGGCAAAGATGGTCTCAATTTCTTGACCTCATGATCTTCCTGCCTCAGCCTCCCAAAGTGCTGGGTTTACAGGTGTGAGCCACCACACCCAGCCAGGAAGCTTTTACTCATGGTAGAAGGGGAAGGGAGAGCAGGTGTGTCATGTGGAGAGAGAGGGAGTGGTGCCAGGCTCTTTTAAGCAATCAGCTCTCACATGAACAAATAGAGAACTCACTTGTTACAGAGGGGAGGACACTGGGGCCCTCAGGAGGGATCCAGCCCATGATCCAAACACCTCCCTCTAGGCCCCACCTCCAACACTGGGGATCATGTTTCAACAGGAGATTTGGGAGAGACACATATCTAAGCCATATCACTGGGGAAGGGGCTCTTTAGAGGGGGAGGTGTCCCTTCTGCCTTCAGCCCTGGCCTAATGGGCTGTCCAGACGGGTGGCAAGCATTACTGGAGGCAGCAGCACATGTCTGGGAAATTGTCCGTTTCCCTCCATCTGCTGTGGAGAAAGTTGTTTTTCTCAGAAATAAAAGTCAGCATCAGGCACCATTCCCAGGGATGCTCAGCGGGGCCAGAGCAGAGGCTACACTTTATCACTGACCAGCAGGGCGGGCCCGGCAGGCACTGCCTGACTCCCAACCTTAGGTACCCTGGCATGGAGGTTTCTGTGTAAAGAGAGCTATAAGGCTATCCCTGATCCAATCTGGGGGGCATTGGTGAAGCCTGCCTGGAGGAGGGGCTGTTCAGCCTGGGTCTTGCTGTATAAATTGGAATTTTCCAGAACAGTTCAGGGAGGGTTTTCCAGGCAGAGGGAACAGGGTAGGGCACAGGGAGAGGTTTACTGAGGCAGGGGCTGGATGGCAAGGTGTTACATACCAGGTTAGAATTTACACTTGGTCTTGTGGTCCCTGGGGGGTCACCGATGGGTGTCTAGCAGGGGTGGGACTTGGGCAAATTCACTTATTATAATGGTGACTCTCAAAGCAGACTGGAGGATGCTCGAGGGAAAGACTGAGGCCTGGAAACCAGGCAGGTTCCTGCAGTGAATACACAGATGGATGGATGGATGGATGGCTGGATGGATGGGTAGGTGGGTGGGTAGGTGGATGAATGGATGGGTGGATGGATGGGTGGATGGATGGATGAATGGGTGTGTGGGTGGATGGATGGCTGGGTGGATGAATGGATGAATGGGTGGGTGGGTGGATGGATGGGTGGGTGGATGGGTGGATGGATGGGTGGGTGGATGGGTGGATGGATGGGTGGATGGGTGGACGGATGGGTGGATAAATGGATAGATGGATGGATGGTTGGGTGGGTGGATGGATGGATAGGTGGGTGGGTAGGTGGATGGATGGATGGGTGGATGGATGGGTGGGTAGATGGATGGATGGATGGAGAGATGGGTGGGTGGGTGGATGGATAGGTGGGTGGATGGATGGGTGGATGGATGAATGGGTGGTTGGGTGGATGGATGGGTGGGTGGATGGATGAATGGGTGAGTGGACGGATGGATGAATGGGTGGATGGATGGATGGGTGGTTGAGTGGATGGATGGGTGGGTGGATGGGTGAATGGATGGGTGGACGGATGGATGAATGGGTGGGCGGGTGAATGGGTGGATGGATGGATGGATGGATGGGTGGGTGGGTGTGTGGATGGATGGGAGGATGGATAGATGGATGGATGGATGGATGTGTGGGTGGATGGATGGATGACCCATTCATTTGGCAAGTGTTGGAGCCTGGCTATGTGTTGGACACTGGTCTGGGCTTGAGTGGAGGCACCCCAGGCCTATTCATTTATGTTTTGTGGGACTGTAGCGCACCAGGCCTGGGCACCCAGCGGTGACCCTAAGGAGTCCCCAACCTGATGGAGAAGGCAGAACCACACCCAAATCACACTCTTGTGAAACAAAATGGGATCTAGGCTAGGTAGAGGGACCCTCGGGGGGCATGGATGATAGGAGAACGGAGCAGCCAGGTTGTTCTGAGTGGGGATGCCACGGGAGCCTCCTCCCACAAAGAAGGAAACCTTGGAGTTAGGACAGGAGAGAGGGGGAGGGGAGAACTGGCGAGGCAGAGAAGTGAGGGGGGCGTGGCCTCCCAGGTGAGCAAGCAGCCTGGTCAAGGGCTCACAGCTGAGGTTAGGGTCACCAGGGTTGCTAGTAGCCTGGTGTGTGGGCTGGGAGAGGACATATGTGGTGGTGGAAGGACATTTGGGGTTCAGATTCTGAAGGACAGAGGAGAAGCCTGTGATGGGAGGCACTGGTGCAGATGAGGGGGATGAGGCTGGGTGCCATTCCTCCTTCCAGCAGCTGAGCTGGCCCTGAATTGCCCATTTGACAGATGCAGTCCATAGAGGCAAAGTGCCTGACCTGCACCAGCCAGCCTGGTAGGGGCTTGGGCAGGAGACCCATCGAGATGGGAAGTCTCTCAACTGAAGGAGAACTAGAGAGCAGGTTGGCCGGCTGGTGAAGGGCCAGCCCCTGCCAGGGAATTGAAGACATGATTGGATTTTCACTTTCCACCCTGCCTGGGGTTCTGCCCTGCCACCTCCCTTAAACTGCCTCATGATCCCATTGAGACAAACGGCCACATTTGTTTTCTTGGAGAGAAGTGAATATGTCTTTTTAATCAGCAAGGATATCTTCCTGCTAATCTCTCTCCAGATTTCCTGTAGGGCCACCTTTCACATTTCCATCTTCATCTGCTGAGTGGAGCCATGCTTTGCTCTCTAGTCTCCCTCTCCTTCCCCGAGTTCAAATCCTGACACCGGTGCTTATCCTCTGTGATGCTGAGCAAGCTATTTGGCCTCTTTGAGTGGACTTCCAAGCAGGAGGAGAAGGTGTGGTGGCTGAGATGTGCTGTGCGAATGTGAGGGCTTGTGGTGCTGCGTCGTGGGAAGAGGGTCGAGGTGGAGGCAGACAGAGAAGGGGGTGCTGAGGACTGTACCTGGCTTTTCCCAGTGGAAAATTGTTAGGAAGATGGGTGGATAAATGCATGAATGTAAAGGTTGGGTGAAGGGATGGGTGGATGAGCAGATGAACACATGAAGAGATGGAAAGATAGGTAAATGGATGAATGGATGGATGGATGGATGCATGGGTGGGTGGATGGATGGACAGATGGGTGAATGAATGGATGGATGGATGGATAGTTGGCTGGCTGGATGGATCATTGGGTAGATGAATGTATGGTTGGTTGAATGGATGGACTGACGGATGGATGGATGGATGGATATTTGGATGCCTGTATGGATGGATGATGGATGGATGCTTGGATGGATGGATGGTTGGATGGATGGATGGATGGATGGATATTTGGATGCCTGTATGGATGGATGATGGATGGATGCTTGGATGGATGGATGGTTGGATGGATGAACTGATAGATGAATAGATGGATGGACCAGTCCCAGGGCTTGTGGCATCTCCTGGGGCCCAAGGGGAAGAGAGTTTCTAGAGCAGGGGTCTGAACCCTGGCTTCATGAGCTTGCATGGGCACAAGTTGCATATTTGTTTTCACTGACTCCTGACTGAAATTTCGCATTTCTTTCTGTTATGGAGGGAGGAAACAAACCACACTGGTATTATTAGCAACTCCTGTGGCTGTCACCCATAGAAATCACCAATATTTCCATGTCACATCACAGTCCTTGTAGAGCTCTCAGAATATCATCACTGTGACGCAGAGTCAGCTAGTATCCAGCCCAGCATTGGAGCTTGCTACTTACTGTGTTGATAACAAAGAATATATGTTTCTCTATCAAAAATTTGTTTTAAAAATATTTTGATAATGACTTTAACATACCTGCTTTCCTTTCTAGTTCTAAGCTTTTATTTTTTATAATTTTTTTTTATTTTTGGCAATGAAGTTTTGCTTTTGTTGCCCAGGCTGGAGTGCAATGGTGCAATCTCGGCTCACTGCAACCTCCGCCTCCCAGTTCAAGTGATTCTCCTGCCTTAGCTTCCCAAGTAGCTAGGAATACAGGCATATGCCATCATGCCTGGATAATTTTTTGCATTTTAGTATATACAGGGTTTCACCACATTGGTCAGGCTGGTCTTGAACTCCTGACCTCAGGTGATCCACCCTCCTCGGCCCGACTTTTTTTTTTTTTGAGACTGAGTCTCGTTCTGTCACTCAGGTTGAAGTGCAGTGGTGTGATCTTGGCTCACTGCAGTCTCTGCCTCCCGGTTTCAAGCGATTCTCCTTCCTCAGCCTCCTGAGTAGCTGGGATTATAGGACTGAGCCACCACGCCCAGCTAAATTTTGTATTTAGTAAAAGCTGTAAGCTTTTTTAAAAACAGTTTGAAAGTTTTTAATTTTATTTTTTTGTAGCAATGGGTTCTCACTATATTGCCCAGGCTGGCTTTGACCTTCTGGGCTCAAGTGATCCACCAGCCTCAGCCTCCCCAGTAGCTGGGGATATAGGTGCACACCACTATCCCTGGTTTACTAATCCTGTACTTCAACATTTAAAAAAATACAGCTTGGTGCGGTGGCTTATGCCTGTAACCCCAGCACTTTAGGAGGCCAAGGCAGGCAGATTACGAGTCAGGAGATCAAGACCATCCTGGCCAACATGGTGAAACCCCATCTCTACTAAAAGTACAAAAATTAGCTGGGCATGGCAGTGTGCACCTGTAGTCCCTGCTACCTGGGAGGCTGAGGCAAGAGAATTGCTTGAACCCGGGAGGTGGAGGCTGGAGTGAACCGAGATCGCACCACTGCACTCTAGCCTGGGCAACAGAGCAAGACTGTCTCAAAACAAAAAAACATAAAAACATGTAAAAACTTTATTCTGGCTGGTTGTTGTGGCTCACACCTATAATCTCAGCACTTCAAGAGGCTGAGGTGGTTGGATTACTTGAGGTCAGGAGTTTGAGACCAGCCTGGCCAACTTATAATGGAATCCCATCTCTACTAAAAATGCAAAAATTAGCTGGATATGGTGGCACACGCCTGTAGTCTCAGCAACTTGGGAAGCTGAGGCAGGAGAATCGCTTGAAACCACAAGGAGGTGGCTACAGTGAGCCGAGATCACACCACTGCACTCCAGCCTGGGAGACAGAGCAAGACTCTGTTCAAAAGTAAAAAATACAAAATAAACAAAAACTTTATCCTGAAAAGGGGCTTGTGGTACAGAAAAGGTTAAGAGCCCTTGTTCTAGAAGAGGGGTCAGCCATGCTGTGTTGCTGGCACGTGCGAGCATGAATGCATGCTGCATCTGTGTGCACACGTGTATGAGCGGGGTCAGGTGCATGAAGGGCTGCAGTTTTCTTTGGGAATGCACGCATGAGCACGTACAGGGGCAGGCAGCGGAGATGTGCGGTGGGGCACAGGTCCCCAGGGAGGCCGGAGGAAGGTGTCATCCACATTGGTTAAGCCCTCACCCTCTCAGTTCAATGGTTGCTTGGGGGAAGAGGGGCGTCCCAGGCACTGCGAGGGCCCAGAGGAGGCGTCTGCAGCCCCTGGCCAGGAGTCAATGAAGGCTTCCTTCCTGCACACCTTCTGTGTGGTTGGGCTCCCGAGGCTGGATCAGCCCACAGACAGTGGGACCCTGGCCCCCAGGGGCCTGCCTGGCCCTTCTCTTCGGCAGTGATGGAAGTAGCGGTGTCTGGCAAGTCTCTCCGGCTGGAGCGTCCTTCCTGTAGACCTTCCATCCTGGCTTCTCTCCCCAGGTGCAGCCTTTGTTCTCTGCCATTGCCTCCCCTACTCCACTGGCTGCACTGGGTACTGAAGCTTGCTGGGTATCTGGAAATCAAAGATATTGGCCAAATCCAAAGAGTTCTTATACAATGGGGATTCCAAGAAGTGGGGCTGGGCCAGGAACAAGGAAGGGCTTACTCCCTTGTCCCCTTCTGCAAAGGATCTCAATGCACTGAGATGCCGTAGCCTAGAAGTAGAACCAATCATGCCATTTGTCATGTGGGGAGCTCCCCTTTGCTGGAGGTGTGTAAGTGGAGGGAGGCCTAGGACCATCTGCCTGGCAGGTCTGTTCATTTTATGGAGCAGCTTTCTGTCTCAGCCCCACCACTGTGTCATCTGGGGCAAGTGCTCTCCTCTCTGGGGCTTCATTTTCATAGCTATGAAAATGAATTACAAGTGGGGTGTAATAATATCTGCAATGCCTGTCTCCCGAGGCAGTTGTGGCCACAGATGGAACAAGGCTTGAAGGAGCATTAGAAGACAGGAGGGTGTGAGGTTTGAATCCAGGCTCTGTCCCTCACTAGCTGTGGTCTTGGGCAAGGCTGAGGAACAGAGATGATGCCCACCCCTGCAGGGTATTGTAACGATTCCTGAGGAGTCTGGCAGCAGCAGGTGCCCTAGCAGGTGCTTGTGGTTTATTTTATTTATGATGATTATTATTTTTTGAGACAGAGTCTCACTCTGTCACCCAGGCTATATGGTGGCACACGCCTATAGTCCCGGCTACTTGGAAAGCTGAAGCAGGAGAATCACTGGAGTGCAGTGGCGCCATCTCAGTTCACTGCAACCTCCGCCTCCTGGATTCAAGCAATTCTGCCTCAGCTTCTGGAGTAGCTGGGACCATAGTAGGCATGTGCCACCACGCCTGGCTCACTTTTTGTATTTTGATTAGAGATGGGGTTTCACCACGTTGATCAGGCTGGTCTTGAACTTCAGGCCTCATGTGATCTCTCCACCTTGGCCTCCCAAAGTGCTGGGATTATAGGTGTGAACCACTGTGCCAGCTGATTGTGGTTTTTTTAATAGTTGCATTTTTGTTTTTCCTTAAAGCAGTTGCTCTTCATTTTTAAATTTTTATTCCTATTTTTTTTGAGACAGAGTCTTGCTCTATCACCCAGGCTGGAGTACAGTGGTGCCATCATAGCTCACTACAGCCTTGAACTCCTGGGCTTAAGTGATCCTCCTGCCTTAGCCTCCCAAGTAACTGGGACCACAAGTGCATGCCACTGCACTCAGCTGTTTTATTTTTTATTGAGGTTAAATGTATAAGTTGAGCTCACAAATCCCAGTGTGCAGTTCAAGGCATTTTCATGTAAGTCCTCTCCTGGGACCACCACTCAGGTCAAGAAGAACATCTCCAGTCCCAAAGCTTCCCTGTCCCCCACCCGCCTTGGGTGCTCCCCAGTGGGAGCTATTCTAACCTCCTTCACTATAGATTGGCTTCTCCTGGCTCTTAACTTTGTGTAACTGGATATGTGCATTTTTGCTCTGCTGTGTCTGGCTTCTGTTTCCCAGCAGCAATCTCTCCATGCTGTGTGTGTTTCAGTGGCTTGTCCTTTTCACGGCTGAGTAGTACTCCATGTGGGCTTCTCAAGAATGGCACTGTTGACATTTTGAGCTGGATGATTCTTTGTTGTGGGGCCTTCTTGTGCATTGCAGGGTGTTTAGCTACATCCCTGGTCTCTACCCACTGGAGGCCAGTGTCCTATCCTCCTATCCCCTCAAGTGTGACAACGAAAAATGTCTCCAGACATGGCCAGATGTCCCCTGGGGGACAAAATCATCCCCCATTGAAAACTGCCACCTTACCCCATTCTTCTGTTGATGACACCTGGGTTATCCCAGGTTGGGGCTCTTACTGGTAACGCAGCCATGCCTGTGTCGGCTTTTTGCCGGCTACGTGAGCATTTCCCCTGGGTATGCACCCAGGAGTGGCCCCGCTGGGTCCTTGTGTGGGCGTGTTTGGTTTTAGTAGAAGCTTCTGAGTGGCCTTCCAGAGTGGTTGTGGCCTGTAAAGATCAGTCAATGATATTTCAGTGAATGATCAAGTTCATTCATGTTTAATGAATGAATAAATGAATGAATGTGTGAACGAGTGTCCTCCTAAAACCCCAGGCTCTGCAGCAGCTGCTGTTCAAAATGGTGCTCACTGTGGCTGGAACACACGCCACACAGTCACACAGCACGGCTCGTCCTGGAACAGGGATGCACATGGGCACCATCGGGGAAGGAGCTGAGCCTGGTTCATCTTAGCACCCCGAGGCACAGGCTGCGTATACAGCAGGTGGTCCTTGGATGCTTGTAGGCCTGGCCTCAGAGGAGCACGGAGCTGGCCCAAGAACTGGAATCTGGAACCTCAGCCCTGGAGGGCCTGAGGACTGCCTTCCCCTCCCTTGGGTTCACTGGGGACCAGCAGGGGAGGGACACCCCGTGTAGGTGCTGGACCACCTTCCCTACCTCTCCGATCCCGGAGGATGGAGCCCCCAACCCCCTTCCTCCACCTGATTTATTTAGACAACTGAAACGCACCCTGGGAAATGGATCAGATTTTAGATTTGACAAAAATAAAAACAAACTTGGCCACCCCCACCAAACCCAGCACTCCCGCCCCCACCAGCCTCCCAGAGCCCCCCAAATCACAGAAACTGATTGTCGTCTGGGCCTGTAGAAGGAGGGTGGTGGTTTCCATGGTAACCGTGCAGGCCTCTGGCTCGGCTCCTGGAGAGGAGGCTGCCCCGCAGGGCTTTCTCCGGGCGCCGGGCACTGCCCCTCCACACGGCTGCTCTTCTAGCTGGGAACCGGCAGGTTTGAGGGAGCCCCAGCATAGTAGCTTCCCTGGTGACCCTATCCCCTTTAGTCCACATCCTGACCTTCTCAGGCCTTGGTGGCTGCCAGGGTGTGATGCGGTTATGATCTGCCTTAGCCAGGTTTTGATCCGGCTCAGGCTCCTCCTGGCTGGGGCAGCTTGAGACAAACATGCCCTTGCTGGCTTCCCCTCCCCTTCTTCCTGCAGGTAACTCCTTCCTTCTGAACCACAGCAGGGGCTGGAACACCCCTCTTCCTGACTCCACTGGAAACAACACAGGCCTGGGCCCCCAGCAGGGACCCAGCCAGACGGGCTGCTGGCTGGGCTCACCACTGACCGAGGCTCCACTTCCCCTTGCCTGGCTGGGAGCCTGAGAGGGAGACAGTGTGGGTGGGAATGAAGAGCAAATACTCCACTAAACCCAGCTCAGTTGAGGCTCCCTTGCACCACAGACACTGAGCTCTATGAAGGAAGAATTTGTGGATGAGAACGTGGGATTTGCAGCCAGCGAGAGATGGTGCAGATTCTGCCCCTGCCACATACCACCCGGGTCACCAGCTCTGGTGGCCTTAATTTTCTTTTCTGTAAAGTGGGGATAACAGTAGTATCAGCCAGTTTGGGGGAACTTTGCTGATTGCTTAAGGGTGACCCTGCTCACTGCTAAGCCTGAATTGGTTGACAGATTCTTCTTGATTTTTGTTTTTTGAGACAGGATCTTGCTCTGTTGCTCAGGCTGGAGTGAAGTGGCTTGATCTTGGTTCACAGGTACCTCCACCTCCTAGACTCAAGCGATCCTTCCATTTCAACCTTCCGAGTAACTGAGACTACAGGTGCCACCAGCAGAACTGGCTAATTAAAAAAAATATTTTTGGCCGGGCTTGGTGGCTCATGCCTGTAATCCCAGAACTTTGGGAGGCCGAGGCGGGCAAATCACCTGAGGTCGGGAGTTCGAGACCAGCCTGGCCAACATGGTGAAACCCCATCTCTACTAAAAATATTTTAAAAATTAACTGGGTATGGTGGTGGGGCCAGTAATCCCAGCTACTTGGGAGGCTGAGGCAGGAGAATCACTTGAACCTGGGAGGCGGAGGTTGCAATGAGTCAAGATGGAGCCACTGCACTCCAGCCTGGGCAACAGAGTGAAACTCTGTCTGAAGAAAAAGAGAGAATTTTTTTTTCCGGATATGAGGTCTCACTATGTTGCCCAGGTTGGTCTCAAACTCCTGGCCTCAAGTGATCCTCCTGCCTTGGCCTCCCAAAGTGCTGGGATTACAGATGTGAGCCACCACATTCGGCCTGGATTCTTTACAAAAGGCTGTGGTGAAGATTCAGCATGCTGCAGGACAGACGTCAATCAAAGGGGCCGTACTAGCATCTCTTCTCTTCTTCTTTTTTTTTTTTTTTTTAGACAGAGTCTCTCTCTGTCACCCAGGCTGGAGTGCAGTGGCGAGGTCTCGACTCACTGCAACCTCCGCCTTCTGGGTTCAAGCAATTCTCCTGTTTCAGCCTTCCAGGTAGCTGGGACTACAGGTGCGCCCCACCACACCTGGCTGATTTTTGTATTTTTAGGAGAGACAGGGTTTCGCCACGTTAGCCAGGATGGTCTTGATCTCCTGACCTCGTGATCTGTCACCTCAGCCTCCCAAAGAGCTGGGAATACAGGCATGAGCCACTGTGCCCAGCCTCTTTTATTTATTTGTTTTTGAGATGGAGTTTCACTCTGTCACCCATGCTGGAGTACAGTGACGCGATCTCAGTTCACTGCAACCTCCACCTCCCAGGTTCAAGTAATTCTCCTGCCTCAGCCTCCTGAGTAGCTGGAATTACAGGCGCCCACCACCATGCCCAGCTAATTTTTTGTACTTTTAGTAGAGACAGGGTTTCACTGTATTGGCTGGGCTGGTCTTGAACTCCTGACCTCAGGTGATTCACTTGCCCTGGCCCCGCCAAAGTGCTGGGATCACAGGCATAAGCCACTGCACTCGGCCGTGCATGCTGTTTGATTAGGAGGCTGCTTGGCAAACAGACACTCAGGGACACTGAAGAAGTGTTCACGATTGTCACCATTATTACCATTGGTAGGCTGGTGCCTGGCACAAAGCAGGCACCAAAGATAAGGGGGAACCCTGCTCAGCTCTGAGACTCCAGTTCTGAAGACTTTGAGAGGTGTGATGGGGGGGACATGGGTGGGAAGTGGGGCTGAGATCCCAGGCTGTGCTGAGATGCTGGGGGTCTCTGCAGTAGCACCCAAGGACCCTGAGTGTGTTTCTCCCCCAGGCCTGCGTGCTTGGGACGGCTTTGCCTGCCAAGAAACGCGATGGATTGCATTACCATTGATCTGTTTCTCCATCTGTGTACCTCAAAGGCGCTCGGGGCTGCCCATCAGGGATCTGATCAGCTTAAAGTGACAGCGTGTGAGTGTGTGGGGAAACGCGGAGGGTTTTGGTGTGAGTTTGAAAATGTACTGTGGCTAGGGGACCCCCGTGGGTGGGGAGTCTGTTGTCTGAGTGCCACTTCTGCTCTGAGCTCTCTGTGGAGCTGGGACAGGCTCCTGCCCCTCTGTTTTCCATCAGTGCAATGAGGGATTGGATCTGTTGCTCTCTAACGACGTTGGCAGGGCTGCTCTGTGGCAAAGGTCACCCCACTGCAGTGATGGTCTGGGGGGTGAAGCAGGCGAGGCATCTGGGTCCCAACTGCACGACCTCAGATGCCAGTTGGAGGTGGGGGGTTCGAGCCTCGCTGTGAGAGGGGCAGTTGGGAGCCATTGAAGACTCTCTGACCTCGTGGCAGTAGCACTCCAGCCCTGCCCGCTCTGTCACCTGGAAATCCTGCACTGCCCCTTGGGCCTCCCACTTCCTTCAGGTTGTCCCAGAATCTTATGGCTTCACTTGCCTGTGTTCTCAGAGAGCTCCTCAACACTTGTGACTCATGGTGGAAGCATGAGGCGTTGGGTGAGGTGGCAGAGTGGCTCGAGCGGGAGACCTTGACTTCCTTCTGCCACCCTCCTACCCCACGCTGCACTGTCTGGTTTAACTTCAAGGAGGGCTGGTGCCTTTGATCCCTGAGCCAGTGGGGAGTGTGTCAAGAACCACGGGCAGCGATGCCAGCTCTGGCCTGACTTCTGAGCCTCCTGGGCTCTTGGAAGGGGCCCAAGCTGTGCCATCTGGGACTTCCCCGGGCACCTCTGGGCAAGGGCTGAGATTGTCCATCGCTGAATTTCTGAAGTTGAGCAGCCCAGGGATGAAACTCACTCCACTTGCCTCCTGGGGAGAGCCAGTGCAATGGGAGAGTTAGATGAGCCACAGGGGCTGCGCTGTGCAGTGGCTGCTGGCACTGCTGCGCGTCAATTTGGGCTGTTTGGGGACTGGGTGACCTTGGGTGAGTGGTGTCAGCTCTCCAGGCCTGTTCCTTATCAGCCCCTAGGGGACTGTGAGAGCGGAGGTCATGTCCCTAGGGTGCCTGGCACACAGTCACCAGAGTTACTGCCAAATTCATTACTGTGGTCCACGCTAGCCAAGGCAGATGGGAGCAGTTCCGTAGAGGAGGCTGAGCCACTGCCTTGTGAGGGGTGAGAGGCACATCCTGGGAAGCTTCAAGAAGAGGTGACCCGAGGACTGGGCTCTGAAAGAGTCTGCCTGCTGGAGAGATGGAGGAAAGGAGAAGTGCAGGCAGACGGCGTGTTTGGGGACAGCGAGTTCAGTGAGTGCTAAGGCCAGTGAGCAGTAAGACCAGAAGGGTTGGGAGGGTGATGGGGAGCCATAGGAGGTTCCTGAGCAGGAGAGAGGCATCAGCAGAGTGTGTTCCAGGCAGTAGGCTGGCAGTGGCAAAACAGCTTGGAGGCAGGAAAAGCCTCCTGCCCAAGGTTTTATGTCTCAGCTCTGCTCTTTTCCAGCTGGTGACCTTGGGCCAATCTGTTTCCCTTTTGTGTCTGGGTTTCCGTATTTTTTAAATGGGGTTTATAATAGAGCTGTGAGGATTAAATGAGATAACACTTGCAAAATGCTCAAGTTGTGTTGGGCACACAGCAAGTGCCTGGTTATTGTGTGGGGCAGAGACCAGAGCTGGGGGATACAGGGGACGCTGGGTCAGGGTCCTGCGGAGAGACACTGAAGATGGGCTGAGAGACCTCAGGTGAGGAGTGAGAGCCATGGGCAGAGACGGCCGTACTTCACAGAGGACAGCATTGGCATTAGAATCCAGCAGGCCTGGTGTGAGTCTCTGCTCCAGTACTTCCTAGCTGTGCAGCCCAGGAGAGGCCTCCGATTTCCTCATGTCTCAGCCTTCCTTATCTGTAAAATGGGCCTGCTGATCCCCACTGCTCAGGGCCCTATTGAGGAGGGAGCAGGGGCACTAGGCTCCCGGGAGGCACCTGCTAAGGGCAATTTGAGGCTGAAACTAGCAGGAAGGGTAGAGGAAGGAGGATGGGGCTGGAAGGAGAGCGCCTGAGACAGGAACAGGGGCAAGGCGAGGGGGATGGGGGATGTTCTCTGGTAATTAGAATGTTTGAACTTCAAAAAAGTTAATTATTGATGAAGCTGCTGCTGGAGCCAGGCTCAGGCTCAAAGGGGGCTGTGGCAGCGACTGAAATTAATTACAGGCTATGGCGGGAGAGTGGCAGTGGGGTGAGGGGACAGGAAGGAGCAGGGCTGGGGCTGGGAGGAGCTGAGGAGAGGCCACGAGAAGACAGCATCCCAAAGTGGGTAAGGCTGGGGATGGGAGGGAGGCTGTTGCCATGGAAACCAGGTGGCAGTCCCTACCAGGAGTTTGTCAGGTGTGGCTACATCCCAGCTAAGGGCAAGGGTTGAAATGGAGGGGTGAGGGGTTTGCTTGGAGACACTCCTGAGTCCCTGGAAGTTGGAGAGGGTAGGGCCCATGGAGATTTACACTAGCGCCGCTATTATCGACAGGGACATGTTCCAAGACCCTCAGTGGATGCCTGAAGCCACAGACAGCACGGAACCCTATATTTACTATTCTTTTCCCTATACCTGCATACCTGAATGAAGTTTAATTTATAAATCAGGCAGTGTAAGAGATGAGCAGCAATCAATAATAAAATAGTACAATTAGGCTGGGCGCGGTGGCTCACGCCTGTCATCCCAGCACTCTGGGAGGCCGAGGCAGGCGGATCACCTGAGGTCAGGAGTTTAAGACCCGTCTGGCCAACATGGTGAAACCCTGTCTCTACTAAAAATACAAAAAATTAGATGGGTGTGGTGGCAGGTGCTTGTAATCCCAGCTACTCAGGAGGCTGAGGCAGGAGAATCACTTGAACCCAGGAAGTGGAGGTTGCAGTGAGCTGGGATCTCACCCTTACGCTCCAGCTTGGGCAATAAGAGTAAAACTCCATCTCAAAAAAAAAAATTTTTTTTTAAAAGAACAATTAGAATCATGTACAATAATCAAAGTTATGTGAATGTGGTCTCCCTCTTTCTCTCTCTCAAAATCTCTTATTGTACTGCACTTACCTAATTTTGGGCCATGGTGGACCATATGTAACCGACATGGCAGTTAATAAGGGACAGTCATATCTGTCCATCCAACAGATGTTCATTGAGCACCTACTAAATGTTAGGGTAAAGTCCCTGTCCCCCTTGGGATGTGGATTAGAGTAGAGGCAGAATCAATGAGTATGTCAGCAAGAGAGCGGCAGGGTGTGAAGAGGGCGCGCGGCCGCTGGGGGTGAAGAGGTTGGGTGGAGACTTCTCGGAGGAGGTGGCTGTCAAGCTGGAGGCTCAGCCCTTGAAGCGGGGGACCAGCACATGCAAAGGGCCTGAGATGGAGTATCTTGATGTCACTCACTGTGTGTCTGAGGAGCAGCCGGAGCCAGGGAGGCCAGAGCAGAGTGAGCCAGACCAGGGCAGAGGGAGATGGGGTCGGGGTGGGGCCCTACAGGCCAGGTGAGGGCTTCAAAGTTTGTGCTGAGAGAGCCCAGAAGCCGGGGAAGGGTTTTGCGCCAGAGGGAAGTGGTCTCACGGATGTTTTTAACTGCTCACTGCTCCTGCAGGGAGGGTGGTCTCGAGGGGCCAGAGGAGACCCAGGGGGCGGGTGGGGAGGCTCCTGGTCATCCGATGGGGGGCATCCAGATTCAGAGACCGGAAGGGGCTTGCCGAAGACTGCAGAGTCAGTCGTGCTGGGACTGGAGTTCAGATGCAGGGCCCCGGCTTCATTGTCCTGTTTGCTGCTTTTACTGTATGAGAGCCGCTTTTCTGTTTCCTGACACTCAGTTTCTGGGGGAGGAAAGGGGTTGCATGGCAGGCGGGGTGTGGGGTGTTCTATCAGCATCTCTCCTCTTAGAGAAGGAGCACCTGTTCCCAACTCCAGTCATTGCCTCTAAGTCCAGTCCAGCTGCGTGGTCTGGAAGTTCCCCTGGGTGTCTGACTTCAGTCATTCATGGTGTTTGGCTCAAGTCCATTTCACCCTGGGTTACCTCTTTTCAAGTAGGCACGGATTTTCTGAGGCCCTGGGACTCAGTCAACCGGAGATCCCAGTTCAGGAGATATGAGCAGGCTCGGCTTTCTCATTGGTATGACATGCAGGGGCTGGAAGTGACACAGCCCTGAGGTCCTTGAGCCCTGACCTCCCTGGCCCTGTGACTGGGAGGATTGAGGGTGGGGGGACTGGACACTGTGGGCTGTGTTCTAAGGATGGGCAGGAGTTGGCTGGGGAGGGAGGGAGGAGGGCGTTCTTGGAGGGGCTCTCGGCTGTGGTGAGGAGAGTAGCCTGGCCGGATGCAGAGGGGAACCCACTCACTCCAGCTGGAAGCTCGTGCCGGGAGGCCCTGCCAGGGCCGGTTCACCGAAAAAGACTTTCTACCTGGCCAGGCCTGAGGGGGTCCATCCCCACCCTATGTGATGCAGGCCAGGGCTGGGCTAGGTTCGGGTGTTTTGGAGCTAGGCAATGAACCCTAACTGAGACCTAACCCTGACTGTGGGCGAGGAAAGAAGGACAGGGCCATCCAGCAATCTCAGCCCCACTGGAGGGCCCTCTGCGGGCTCCAGACCCGGGTCTTGGCAGAGATGGGGGACCATGGGTCAGGAAATGGAAAGGTGGTCAGAGAAGGGTGGCAGTGGCAGTCAGAGGGCGGTGGTTGGGGTGGAGATACTGGGATAGCCCCAAGTTCCCTGTCAGCCAGGCTTCCGGAAACCTCTCCCTTCCCTGGGCCTGAGCGGAGATCTCAGGCTGGGGCAAGGAGCGGGGTCCGGCAGGTGGGGGCCTGGTGGGTTTGGCGCATGTGGCCATGTCTGTGGTGATGGGGGCACGCGGGATCCACGGGCTTTGAGCTGTTTCAGGGATGGCGCCCTGAGGGAGAAGAATAAGGAATGGGGTGTATGCCTGTGTGTGTGGTGGGTTGGGCGTATTACACTCCAGGGTGCGCCCCAGCCCCCACGGCCACGGTCCCACCTGCTGCTTTGTCCTTGACTTGGTGTGCACGTGGTTTGAATGTGTCAGTATGCTGGTGATCCTGCTGAACTGCGTGACACTTGGCATGTACCAGCCGTGCGACGACATGGACTGCCTGTCCGACCGCTGCAAGATCCTGCAGGTGAGCCGGCCGCCCCGCCCCACTGCCAGCCCTGCCCTGTCACCATCCTCCAGCCACTGGCCTATGCCCCGCCCACTCCACACCCCGTCCCATGCCCCGTCCCCAGCATCCTGGTCCTGACCTGTGCCCCTCCCATTCCACCCACCGCGCCCTGTCCTGGCCTGTGCCCCGCCCACTCTACTCCACGCCCCGCCCCTGCTCCTTGCCCCTCCCCGTCCTGCGCTGCCCTACCCAGCGCTGCCGAACTCAGCCACGTCCCCACCACCAGCTGCACTCATTTGGCTGACCCACCCTTCCTCACTCCGAACTAATCTTACCTATTACCCTTAGTGATGCTCTCTCATCTCTCCTCTCCACCTAGAGGCCTCTGCCTTAGTCCAGGCCTCAATCTTCTCCCACCCGGGCGCCCCCACCAGCCTCCTCCTGCACCCCCCACTGCATCCCTGTAAAGCACAGTGACCCCGACGCTCCTCTGCCTATAAGCTGCACTTCCTCCCCCGTACTCTTGGACTAGAGGCCGAGTTCACGCCTCGCCCTGGACGCCCTTTAGTAACGGGTCTCTGGTTTCACATTCCGTTATCTCCCCAGGTCCTGGGTGTAGCTGACATACCCTGTGCAGGACAGGTATACAGGTAGCACAGGTGCTAGCGTTGTACCTATTTTACAGATGTGGAAACACTCAGTGCCACTCCCTGGAAAAGCCAGTTTCCCCCCGGGAGGAATTGCTTTCTGCCTCTGGGTTTCTCTAGGACTCAGTTGCTCCCAGGCAGCACTGGACCACGGAGTCTCCTGGGGCACCTGGTAAAAATCCAGACCCCTGGCCCCATCTCAGACCTGCTGAAGCAGAATCTCTGGGTGGGTCTGGGGTCTGAGTGGGTAACAAGCTCCTCAGCAGCTCCAGGTCCCAGGCAAGCTAGACCTGGCTAGCCTCATAGCGAGTTCACTGAGCACACACCTCTGTGTCCTCACCACTGGCCTAGGCCTGCCACACAGTAGGTGTGTGGCACCTGTTTGTTAACTTGCGATTGCAGACCTCATTAATCCTGGAAAGAGGAATTCCACCCAGGCCCTGCCCTCAGGAAGCATAATCTCACTGAGCCTCCTTTGTGAGCAGAGGAAGGCAACACTGAGGCCTGTGCCTGGGGGCTACTTTGAGACAGCTTCTTCCATGGGGGCTTTGGGGCAGATCCGTTGGAGTTTCAATCCTGGTTCTGCCACTTATCTGCTGTGTGACCTGGGGCAAGTTGCTTAACCTCTCTGAGTCTCTGTTTTCTCATCTGTAAAATGGACCCATGGGGTCCTTGTGACAATTAGGAGAGAGAATGGGGGTCAAGTGTGTAGCCAGTGCTTTATAATTATTAGGGAGAATATGGGCTGGCCCCTCACCCCACCCCCATCTGGGGCTCTTCTATCTGTTCCCAGGCTTAGAGCACAGATAGAATGGGCTGTATGATCTTGGGCAAACTCATTCCCCTCTCTGGGCCACAATCTCCTCATCTTTGAAATGCCTGCGTTGGACCCGGATCACTGAAGTTCTCCTCCTGCCCAGGAGGAGTTTCCGGGTATTTCCCAGGCCCTTTGCATCCATGCTGTGTCCCCACCTCACACTGTGGATCCAAATCCTGGGCCCCGCTCTGCAGCCTCACCCTGTCCCTTGCTTCCCTCCTCCTGCCTCCGCAGGTCTTTGACGACTTCATCTTCATCTTCTTTGCCATGGAGATGGTGCTCAAGATGGTGGCCCTGGGCATTTTTGGCAAGAAGTGCTACCTTGGGGACACGTGGAACCGTCTGGATTTCTTCATCGTCATGGCAGGGTAGGTAGCGCGTCAGGCAGGTCCCAGCCTCGGTGCACACTGGATAGAATTTAGAGAATCCAGGGCTTCTTGGGGATGGTGATGAAGCTTTATGGTGATGTGTGGGACCCTCCTGGACCCCCGGGGATGGGAGGAGTGATGGACAGACAGTTGTTCTTTCCTCCCTTCCTAGGTTGTGTGTCTTCCAGCACCGCCAGCGGATACTGGTGTGTTTATGCTAATTAACGATCCGACCTTGAGAAAGTCACTGAACCTCTCTAAGCTTTCATTTCCTCATCTGAAAAGGGGAATAATAATAGTAGCTGCGTCAAAATGAGCACCCAATAAACGCTAGCTGGTAGGATTACTATCCTGGATCACTCATCAAGCCAGAGACCAAGCACAGACTCAAGCACTTTCTGACTCCAAACTGTGGTTATTTCTACCAAGACACAAGCTGCCATCAGGGACAGGCCTGGTGACAGCTGAGCCCATCTGGAGCATCTCAGACCCTGCTCTGGGCCTTGTGCCTGCTTTCCTGGGGTCAAACTCATCCATGCGTTCATCCACCGACAAGCTGCTTCCCAGTGTTGGTGCTGTCCTAGCTGCCAGGGGCAAGGAGGAGAGCAAGCCAGGCCTTGTCCTTTCCACTCCTGTCTTGGGGAGGCACCCACCTGCTATGCCAGTGGGTGTGCCTTCCCACATGAGGACCAAGGTGCTGGGCAAAGGGTGTGATTTACTGAGAGCATTTTACGCCGGAGCCCGACTGAGCCAAGCTGGGGACTTGGGGCCTTGAGGGCTTCTTGAGGAGGTGATGCTGGAGAGCTGAAGGATGAGGGGGCGTTAACCATGCCCAGGGATGGGTCATTAGGGCAGGGGAGAGAGGAAAAGGCTGGAGGCTGTAAGCATGTGTGTGAGAGAGATGTATGAAAGTGTGTGTCAGTGTATGTGTGTAGAATGCCATTGAGGAGGTGTGATCTTTTCGATTCAGTAGACACATGGCTGAGACGGGCAATCAGGGCATGAGAATCCCACCAAGGATCTGCTAAAATCCACAGATATGTTCTCAAGTGAGGTGATTTGTTTCACTAGGGCTTTAAAAAAGTTACACTACTTCTAAGCTTGCTTTCCCTCCCCTCTCTCCCTCCCTTTCCTTCTCCCACTTCCCTCCCTTCCCCCTCCTCACTCCCTCCCTCTCTCTTTTTCTCTCTCTTTCTCTTCCTTCCTTTCCTCCCTCTCTCTTTCTTACATTATCTTTCCTTCTCTTTTCTTCTTTCTTTCTTTCCTTCTTTTTGTTTCTTTCCCTCCCTCCCTTCCTCCCTCCCCTCCCCTCCCTCCCTCCCTCCCTCCCTCCATTCCTTCCTTCAACTTTTTTGAGACAAGTTCTCACTCTGTAACCTAGGTTGGAGTGCAGTGGTGCAATCACAGCTCACTGCAGCCTTGCCCTCCCAGGCTCAAAGGATCCTCCCACCTCAGCCTCTTGAGTAGCTGAGACTACAGGCATGGCTAATTTTTATAACCTTGGCTAATTTTTCTTTTCTTTTTTATAGAGACATTTTCCCCCCCAGATTTTCTTGCTTTTCTTTTCTCACTATGTTGCCCAGGCTGGTCTTGAACTCCTGGGTTCAAGCTGTCTTCCCACCTCAGCCTCCCAAAGTGCTGGGCTTACAGGTGTGAGCCACTGCATGTGGCCTCTCAGCATCTTCTCTCAGTCACTGCATTCAGTCACTTAGACCTGAATGGAAGCTACAGTTTCCTGAGCACTGTATCCCCCCTTAGTCACGTTCTTCATTCTCATTGTCATTCTGGTTTGACTGGATTTTAAAGAAAAGATATTTGGATAGCGTCATTTTTCAATCTTGCCTGTCCAAACATGTATTCCTCTGATCTCTGAGTGTGGAGGACAGTTATTTATGCCTTTCTAGAGTCAGAACCCTGCAAATATCCTGCCATTCAAACCTACACTATAGTATTGTAGGTGAGTCCAGTACAGGTCTGGTTCCTCTTTCTTGGAAGATGACCTACTTTTTCTGGACTAGAAGCTTGTGGACTTTTCTCTTTTTTTACCTTCAGAATCAGACCTTTCTCTAGGGCAGATCTAAGTGAGACCTTAGAGAACTCAAGACTGGTGTTTTTGGCCACCCGCAGTGGCTCACTCCTGTAATCCCAGCACTTTGGGAGGTCGAGGCAAGAGGATTACTTGAGCCCAGGAGTTTGAGACCAACCTGGGCAGCATAGTGAGACCCCATCTCTACAAAAAACAAAAAATTAGTTGGTGTGGTGGTGCACACCTGTAGTCCCAGATACTCAGGAGGCTGACGCAGGAGTATTCCTTGAGCCCAGGAGGTTGAGGCTGCAGTGAGCAGTGACCGTGGCATTGGGCTCTAGCCTTCAACAAAGCAAGACCCTGTCTCAAAAAAAAAAAAAAAAAAAAAAAAAAGACGCTTTCCTTCATCTCAGAAGAAAGTTCTTCCATCTCTTTTTTGTCTATGGCCCATTCTTCTCTGCTCTCTTTTTCTGGAATTCACATTATGTGGATGCTTCTGTCCTCTACCTTTTCTCCATGCCTTTCCTCTTTTCTTCCACAGATTTTGTCTGTAATATGAGAGAATTCTTCGACTTGGGCTTCTGAATCACAAGTGGGCTTTTCAGCAACGTCCTCACCCCCTGTTACCGTCCCCGTGGAAGAATTCATTTCCTCGGTGTCTTTTCAGTTCCCAAGAACACTTCTTGTTTTTGGATTTCTTGTTTTTCAGAGCACTTTGTGCCTGTTCTTGTTTTATGGATACGTTATTCACCTGAATCTCCTTATATACGAATTAGGCTTCTTAAAAGTCTGCTCGTGATTCTGGAAGTAACCCTGCGTCAAAGTATAATTTCTGAAAAGGTAAAAAAAGTGACCCTTACACAAATCTTAGAATCAACATATATGGCAAATTTATCCAGCTTGTTAAGGAGTAGGAACTCAGCAGATGGTAATCAGCAGAATTAGGAAAACAGACATTGGAGAAAGAATGCAAGAAGAAATTGAGTTGGAGTCAAAGCTGGTTAATGACCTACAGGGTAATAAACCATAACTTTTGGGGTTATCTTTTCTTTTGGGAAGAAATCACATACATCTCTGCCAGATAAAAATCTACAAGTTAATATGTAATTTCACAGCATCCAGATCTTTAGTGAATAAGAAATTGTGAACCAAACAAAGGTATATTCCCCCTGGATTGTGAAATAATCTTTAAATGGCCTGTTAAATTATGTGCAAAATGACATTGTGAGAAATAGTGCCCTCTCTTTACCATATTTCCAAGTTCTAGGATAATTTTTCCTAACTCTTATTTCCAGGAAGTCATTTGTTCTGCTGGCTCCACTGTCTGCCTCCCATGGGCACCCCAACGATGCCCTTTTGACTTGAAGCCTTCTGTATTGCTTAGCGATTCTTTCCTGTCGGCTCATATTTAGAAATAAAGACGACAAGGCTCTAAGCTGAGCAGGGCAAGGAGCTGCCTAGCTTCAGCATCATGGCAGGGTCTTGGTCCTGGAGATGGAGGCTGGATGACGCTAGGTCTGCAGTCTAGCATCCTTGGGAGATCAGGGAGGGCTGGGCGTTGGGCTGACATGCAACGTGTGTAGTCGCACAGGGCCCCCATGCTTGGGTCCGCACTCTGCTATTTTGAAATTCTTCATCATTTATGAACAAGGGTCCCTGCATCTTCACTTTGCACCAAGCCCCACCACGACGTAGGTGGTGCCGACTGGGGGACAGATGCAAAGGAGACTTTTTAAATTTGAGATGGCCTCATTCTGTCACCCGGGCTGGAGTGCAGTGGTGCGATCACAGCTGACTGCAGCCTCAACCTCCCTGGACTCAGGTGATCCTCCCACTTCAGCCTCCCAAGTACCTGGGACTACAGGCACGCACCCTATGCCCAGCTAATTTTTTTTAGTTTTTCATTTTTTTGTAGAGACAGGGTCTCACTATGTGACCTCCTGGGTTCAAGTGATTCTCCCACCTTGGCCTCTGGAAGTGTTGGGATTATGGGCGTGAGCCATCACGCTCAGCTGACTTTTTGCTAGAATCCTGAATACTCACTGCCCAGCTATGTGCTGGATTCCGGGACTCAGGTGGACAAGACTACCCTATGCTCAAGGTCATTCCCATTCTTTGTACTCAAGGATGGCGTAGGTGGAGAGGACAGGATGGGGAGTCACAACCCCAGCTCCAGAGCCCAGCCCTCCAGTCCTGCTGCCACCCAAGACCCATCCCCAGAGCCGCCCACCCATCCCCCGCAGTCCCACCCAGGCTTGGTGCTATAAATGTTCTGTTTCCTGAGTATCCGGCCTGGCATCCCAAGGATGTTTCCTCCCTTCTTGCACCTCCCCTTCCCCTGATTACTTACTAGCTCTTTCTTCAAGCTGCAGAGGCAGGCGTAGCACCTCCAGTTGGAAGGTTCCGTAGAGGTCACAGCCTTCATCTCCACATCTGCTGTAACCCTCATGGCAGGTGTGCCTGAGACCCAGGGCCTGTCTCTGCTCCCAGGCTGCCCCTGCAGGGAGCGCAGTGCCTTACCAGGCAGCCAGTCTCCAACTGGGACAGCCGAAAGCACTAGAATGCTCTTTCACGGAGCTGAAACTGATCTTCCTGTGGCTCCCACTGGATGGTACCATTCATTCATTCACTACATCAGCATTTATTGAGCACCTACTACAAGCCAGGCCTTGTGCAGGGCAGTGGGGGGACAAAGGTGAACAAGACACACCCTTTGTGATTTCATGGAACTTTTAGTTTGGAAAACAGAAATAAAAGGCATCAGCTAAAGTCTAAATTCGCAACCATGCTGTTGTTGAGAAGTATAGAAAGTCATCAGGTCACGGAATGGGGCCCTGATTTTGATTGGGGGGGGTCACTGTATATCTCCCTGAGGGACAAAGCTGAGGGTGGTAAGAGCTGGCCTGGCAGAGGGATATGGAAAGGGAGTTTCAGGCGGGGGGGGAAGCATGGGGGAGGCCTGAGAGGGAACGGTGAGTGACAGGAGATGCTGGAGCCCAGGGTTTCTGTGAGGTGGGTGCTCAGAGACAGGCCAGAGAAGGCACAAGGCCTTCACTGAACAGGAAGGGCCCAGAGGGTGCAGGGACGGCATCACTGACAAAATCTCGGCTGTCCTTCGGAAGCTGGGGGTGGCTCCTGTCCTCCTCAAGTCTCCCCTTCTAGATGAAATGTCTCCAGCCTTCCCACCGTGTGTCAAAGGACAGCATTCATCCCTCACCTGCTGGACTCGCTTCAGGTTGTCTCTGTCCCTGGCAGGAGGACGGGATCCCACCCTCCCGATAGCAGCTTATGGGGTAGAAAGAATGGGCGGCTCTCACCCCAGTGGAGTGCGGGATTGTGGTGATCTGGGGAGTGGCTGTGCTCCCTTTTGCCATCAGGTCACGTTCATTCTCCAGACCAGGTCTCTCCTACCCTGGAACTAAAAGTCGGTGTTTTTAAAAACCCACATGACAAACTTTGCACTTACTGCTGTTGATTTCATCTCACAGTGGCCTCTTGGAGTCCTGATGAAGCCACTCATTCCAGGTACTCACGCAACTCAGGACGGCGAGTCCTGTGGCACTGCACTAGACTCTTCCAGTGTGTGAGAAAGCCCTGGCCATCAACTCTACTCATTCTTTGAACTCAACTCTTTCTTTCTTTCTTTTCTTCTCTTTCTTTCTTTCTTTCTTTCTTTCTTTCTTTCTTTCTTTCTTTCTTTCTTTCTTCTTTCTTTCTTTCTCTCTTTTCCTTCCTTCCCTCTCTCTTTTTCTTTCTTTCTTTCCCTCCCTTCCTTCCTTCCTTATTTTTCTTTCTTTTTTGACAAGGTCTCTCTCTGTTGCCTAGACTAGAGCACAGTGGCACCATCTTAGCTCACTGCAACCTCTTTCTCCTGGGTTCAAGCAATTCTTACGCCTCAGCCTCTCGAGTAGCTGGGATTACAGGCATGCACCACCATGCCTGGTTAATTTTTATATTTTTAGTAGAGACAGGGTTTCACCACGTTGACCGGGCTGGTCTTGAACTCCTGACCTTAAGTGATCCACCCACCTTGGCCTACCAAAGTGCTGGGATTACAGGCATGAGCCACTGCGCCTGGACAAGCCCAACTCTTTGTCTTATCATTTAAGCTACACTTTGCTGCCTCTGTCCATTAGGAGGTCATGAACTACTCAATCACATTCTAGTTGAACTTGAGATGTTCTTTAGCTGTGTGTCTCCCTTGCTGCATCATGCTGGTAATTCTATCTCCTCTCCCCACCAGAAACAAAGTGGCCATTGACACCTGTGGGGCGGAGCCTGGCCACCACTGTTAAAAGCTTCCCCAATAATTCTGATGCCTGACCAGGGTGAGCCTGGTCTCTGGAAGGTGAGGCTTCTGGGACCTCACCAGAAGGAGGCTTGCCAATAACAGCCGGTGCAGACCCTGCCTTGGATAAGTACAGAGAACAGGAGCCACCTTACATCTGAAAGACTCTGAGAGCTTCTGACCATGTGGAAAATGGAGTAGCTGAGGGAGGTGTGTGCACAGATCGGGAATGGGCAACCGCCACACTGCCTAAACACATGCACAGCCTTTCACCCCCTCACAATGCTCCTCCAACTTCAGGGAGCAACAGGATCACTGGGGCGTGTGATGAAATGCAGATTTCTGGGCCTTAGCTCAGGGATCCAGTACCTGCAGGCATGGCAGAGCCTAGAAATCTGCATTTTAACCAAATGTCCAGGTGGCCCTGATGTGGTCTGTGGGCCACCTGCGGAGAAACTACAGCTCATTTGACTGTCACAGTGGCCCCGAATCAGGACCACTGAAAAGTAGAAGTCATGATTCCTAATCTGGGAACGGCAGGAAGGGGAAGAGAGGGCTCCATCTCTGCACCTGTGTCCATGATTTGAATAATTCTCGTGACATGTAGAAGTACTTTGTGAACAGAACAGTGGGAACTCCATGTAAGAACTTCTGTGATTGGCCAGGTGCTGTGGCTCATGCCTGTAATCCCAGCACTTTGAGAGGCTGAGGCAGGCAGATCCCCTGAGGTCTGGAGTTTGAGACCAGCCTGGCCAACATGGTGAAACCCCATTTCTACTAAAAATACAAAAATTCGTCTTGGTTTGGTGGTGGGCACCTGTAATCCCAGCACTTTGGGAGGCCAAGGCTGGTCGCTTACCTGAGGTAACGAGTTCGAGACCAACATGGTGAAACCCCGTCTCTACTAAAAATAAAAAATAAAAAGTTATCCGGGTGTGGTGGTGGACACCTGTAATCCCAGTTACTCAGGAGGCTGAGGCAGGAGAATTGCTTGAAACCGGGAGGTAGAGGTTACAGTGAGCCGAGATCATGCCACTGCACTCCAGCCTGGGTGACAGAGTGAGACTCCGTCTCAAAAAAACAAAAAACACAGAACTTCTGTGATCACTTGATGCAGTGGTGTGTGCCAATTGTTCCAGCTACTCAGGAGGCTGAGGTGGGAGGATTTCTTGAGCCCAGGAGTTTGAGATCAGTCTGGGCAACATAGAAACAGCCCACCTCTTTAAAACATTTTTTAAAAAAGAATTTCTATGATCATTGATAGTATTAATAAAGATACCAGTAACATCAGTATTTTAAATATCTTGGCTAGAGGGTGAGAAGGAGAGGCCAGGTTAGGACTCACTGTACCCTGGGCTGGGTGTGGTGGCTTTGCCTACTGAGGAGGCTGAGGTGGGAGGATTGCTTGAGCCTGGGAGGCAGAGGTTGCAGTGAGCCAAGATCATGCCAGCCTGGGTGACAGTACTCCAGCCTGGATGACAGAGTAAGACTCTGTCTCAATAAATAAACAAACAAATAAATAAATAAATAAAAAGGATTTATTATATCCTGGAAACAGGGTCTCTGGAATGCCCGCTGGGGGCAGCTTCTCCAGCCTGATTCTTATAGGCTCTTGGGAAACAAAAAACCACTAAGAATTGTTCCTCAGCTCTGGGCTAGGGCTTTCTAGAAAGATCAGGCAGGTATGTTCCTGCTGAGGCTGCTGGCCGAGAGTTCCTTTTGTCCAAAGTGCCCCATCAGTGGGACTTTAAAAGGCAAAGGGAATTGAATCCTCTGATGCTTCCTCCAAGAGTGTGATAAAAATAAGAACACCGACTGCTGAGTGCTCACAGTGGGCCCGACACTGTGCACCATCTTGTTGAATGGTCAGTTCCACCTCACAGATGAGGCCCAGTGACCGGGAGTAACTTGCCTGAGGATACAGGCTGGTAAGGGGCAGAGTCGGGAGTTGAACCTTGGGAAGTTGGCTCCACCAGTTAGGATGGGGACCTGGTTCAGTGTGACTTGCTGGGTGTATTTGTCAGGGATGCATTTGGCTGCAAGTAATAGAAAACCCAACCCACAGTGGCTCAAGTAAATCCCGAATCCTGAATGTGTTTTTCTGACATAACACAAAGTTCTGGTTACTGGTGATAGTTCTACAGTGTGGGGGCTGACATCCTTGTGATTTTCCAGGCCTTTCTTTCATGGTCACAAGGCAGCCACTGAAGCCGTGGGTGTCATGCCTGAATTAAAGACAGGAAGGAAGGGTGAAGAGTGACAGGGCATGTCCACTTGGATCAGAAAAATGAGATTTTCTTTCCAGGATCCTTCCCTTCCCTAGTGCATTTGGCCAGAACTGGGTCTGATGGACACCTGAGCTGCAGCGGGGCTAAGAAAGCAGAAAACATCATTGAACTTGGCTAAATCAGACAGGAGTTGCTCCTTGAGGCCGGGCAAGATCAGAAGAGAGAATGCACATTACAGGGTGGGAGGAGGGTGCTCCGAGTCAGCCACATTCCTCTCCTCAAGCCTCAGTTTCTTCACCCACCATTTACCAAAGCTGTGGCTCTACCATGTCTCCAAGCCTTGGTCAGAGCTTCTGGAGCTCTTCCTGTGCGGACTGGGCAGGGCAGGGCTCTGTTGAGATCTCTAAAGTCAACACCAACCTATGCAAGCTCCACAGAGCCCAGCGCCTGCCAGCAGATCTTGCTGTGGTCATGGGGACCAGAAGGTGATCACTGGGATACCCAGAAGCCTTTGGAACTGGCCTTCCTGCACTGCTCTGTGCGCACTATTGGTGTGTAAGAAAGCCCTCCAAACGTTGTGAAGCCCAGGGCACCCTTCTGGTGTTGTCATTGCCTTTAAACTCTGATGTATCCTGGACTTACAGGTCTGTCTGCCCTGTGGATGTGAATACTTGGGTGCACTGGGTGCTCTGAGGGCAGGGCCAAGGCTAGTCACCATCCTGCAGTCCCCAGAGCCCTGGCGGCATCATTACATGTTTGTTTCCTGTCTGTTGCACCCAAGCACCAAAGAGCTGGGGAAAGGGTATCTGGAGCCATTTTCTTTAAGCTGAGCTGCCGTTGGGTGAGCTTGCCGTTGGGAACCAGGGAAGGTTCCCGTGGGAACCTCAGTGTGTTTTTCTTATTTGCAAATGGGATGGGGTGGGAGAGAAGGTGATGGTCACTGTGGAGGCTCGTTTCCATGGAAACAGGATGGTAGCTGTCATCTGCGACGTGGGGGGAAGTCACCAGAGATTCTCTGGCCATGGGTTGAGGTGCCTGACACCCATCAATAATGAATCGGGAAGGACTCTGTTACATGGGAAGGGAACTCTGGTTTAAAGGAGGCTACATCTTCTCTACTGAAAAGCCAAGGGGTCTCCAGTTTCAGGGCCCACTTGCTCTAGAATCCTGAAAGATGTCTCTAGACCCTGTGTGCTTCCATCCCATAGCTCTGCTGGTCTGTGGTGACTTCTGTTCCTGGAGCTCTCTCTGTGGCAGACTGGTGGCAGGCAGCTGGGGCTCAGAGCTGATTCCCTCCAGTTCGGAGATGCCTTTCCTTTCCCAGCAGTTCCAACCTGTCCTGGAACTGAGCCTCTTTGGCCTGGATTGGCTGGCAGGGGGCACGTTCTCATCCCTGAGCTAATCACTGCGGGTGGGGTGGGCAGAGCTCCTATAGGCCAGACAGAGGTGAAGGTCCACCCCTGGCAGGATGTCAGCCCTGCCCCTACCACGTGGCTGAGGGTAGGGAGGCTGCAAAGGGAGAATCCCAGGCCTGGGTTTATTACTCTCAGAATCCACAAGGGCACCCTGGCTGGTGGAAACCAAGCCGTTTAGGTGGCTTACCATGAACTATCATTTACTGACTGAGCTGGGCTGCTTTACACCCATGATGGCGTTATATCCTCACAATCCCTAGAAATTAGTATTGTTAACCCCATTTTGCAGATGAGAAAATGGAGGCTCAGAGAGGTTGGCAGCCTGCCCCAGGACACACACAGCCTTTATGGAGCATATCTGGGATTGCTCAGGTCTGGCTGCCCCCAGGGCTCGTGCTCACCATGACATAAAGGGGTGGTTCCTTCCCAGAGGCTGAAATATAAGCAGTTGATTTGCCTCTGAGGACTTGGGAAGACTCACTAGCCCTCAGAAAGTTGTGAGGTGAGTCCCCTGAGAGGAACATTTCCCCCAAGCTCTGGCAGAGCCTAAGGCATCTCTGCCCCACACAACCCACTCTCTGGTTCCCACCTGCCATGCTGCCAAGACTACTCTAGAGTAATGGAGCTAAGTTTCATGGGAGGCAGACATCATGAGGCATATACTAAAATTATTCATTGTTTATCTGAAGCTCAGATTTAACTGGGAAGCTTCTATTTATCTGGCAACTCTACCCAGAGATAAACCACTGGAGTAAAGTCACCTGAATGGAGGCTTGAAGAGAGAAGGTCTAGGTCTTCTGCTACCGAGGTTCCTGGAGCTGCCCTGGTTCCCACCTGCCTGGGTTCTGTCTTTGCAGCTCCATCCTTCGGCTGTGTGGCCAACCCAGCATTCTTCCTCCAAATCCCCTCTGTACTCTAAGGCCGAGTTGGTTTCAGAGCACCTGTCAAATGGGCTTAATAACCTCTGTTCTTTGGCCTTATAGGTTTGTGTGAGGGACTATGGGTGTTGCTGTGGTCTGAATGTATCTTTCATAGTTCAGGTGTTGGCAACCTAATCCCAAGTGCAACAGAGCTGAGAGGTGGCCATGTCATGAGGACTCAGCCCTCCTGGATGGATTGATGTTATTATTGTGGGAGTGGGAATGGGTTCCTGATAAGAAGGATGAGTTTGGCCCCTTCCCTCTCACACACACTTTCTTGCCCTTCTGCCGTGCAAGGCTGTAACAAGAAGGACCTCGCCAGGTGTAGCCCCTTGATGTTGGACTTCCCAGCCTCCAGAATCCTAAAGCAAATTAATTTATTTTTAAAAAATAAATCACCCAGGCTATCTGCTTCTGTTTAGCAGCAGAAAATGGACTCAGACAGATGTCTTGGACTGATTGGAGTGCTCTAACAAAATACCATAACTGGGTGGCTCATAAACAACAGAAATCTATTTCTCACAGTTCCGAAGGTTGGGAAGTCCAAGATCAAGGTGCTGGCGGATTCAGTGTCTGGTGAGGACCCACGTTTTCATAGATGAGTCTTCTCACTGAGTCCTCATGTGGGTCCCCACATGAAAGGGTGAATGAGCTTCCTTTTGCCTGTTTTAAAAAGGTGATAATCTCATTCTTGAGAGCTCTGCCTTCATGACCCAAACACCTCCCCAAAGGCCCCACCTCCTAATATTTTAGGTGGTTATAAACATTTAGACCATAGCAATGGGTAAAATGACCCATAAATCATGAGGTGCTGGCCACAGTCAAGGGTTAATGCTATTACTCCCAAATTCTCTCCATTATTTCCTTCCTCCTTCTCTTCCTCCTTCCCTCCCTGTCTCCACAGAGCACCTACTGTGTGCTCCGCAGAAAACCTACTGTGTGCTGGGTGCCTGGATATTGGCAATGGTTGGTGGTCTAGTTAGCAACCAACACAAGCCTGAGTCATCCCAGAGTTGCCTCCTGACAGATGATCTGTGATTTCCAGCATCTCGGCTTCCCTTCCATTAGCTACATCTTAAATCACATTTTAAGAAAGCCCCCGTGGGCCCCTTGCGAAGATTGAGGAAACACCCTATTTTTATCAGCCACACACAGAAATCATCTCCTGGGCGGGGTATTTCCTGGAAAGATGTTGAATCTCAGTCATTGCTTGTGGCTTCTTGTCAGATCCAAGCTTTTTTTTTTTGGCTTTTTTTTCTGATCTTGTCCCTCAAATCATTTGTTTGATAAGCTCCCACAGGGAGTCCGCCTCTATGTCAGAGCCTGGGCTGGGCACTGGGGACCCAGCAGGGGCTCCGAGCCAGCCCCTGCTCTGAGGAACAGGATTGGGCGCCCAGAGGTACCCTCATGGTGGATCAGTGGGGCACCAGGCGGGAGAGCTCATTTCTGGCTGGGGGTGGGGTCTGGAGAGGGCCTCATGGGACTCGTGGGCGCGTGTGAACTGAGGTAACAGTTGAGGCTGTGATACAATAATAGCTCACATTTCTTGGCTGTTTCTTGTGTGAGGCCCTCTTCTGAGCACTGGATCTGGATGTGAACACGTTTCAGGTCAGTGACTTGCCCGAAGTCACATGGTGCACAAGCAGCAAGCTGGGATGGGAACCCAGCTCTGTCCTCTGACCACAAGGCAGCACTACCTCAGGGATTGCTGGCCATGGTCTCTGTGTTGTGGTGAGCGCTGTGCCTTCTGCCCACCTTGCCAGGGTCTGCTTCGGCAAAGCCTTGCCTGTGACTGATGAGGTGGGGGAGGGGGCAAGTCACACAGAGCTCCTGGGTCCCTTGGCTGTGGGACATGGCTCCCTTTTTTTTTTTTTTGAGAGGGACTTTCGCTCTTGTAGCTCAGGCTGGAGTACAGTGGCACAATCTCAGCTCACTGCAACTTCTGCCCCCTGGGTTCAAGTGAGTCTCCTGCTCCAGCCTCCAGAGTAGCTGGGATTACAGGCATGCACCACCATGCCCACCTAATTTTTTTTGTATTTTTAGTACAGACAGGGTTTTGCCATGTTACCCAGTCTGGTCTTGAATTCCTGACCTCAGGTGATTCGCCTGCCTTGGCCTTCCAAAGTACTGGGATTACAGGTGTGAGCCACCATGCCTGGCCTGACATGAGCCCCTTCTATGCCTCAGTTTCCTCATCTGCAGTGAGCGCTGTAATCCAACGGAGGGAGGAGTACCTGAGGGAAGGGGTATGAAGCTTGCGGCAGGTATCAAGTGCTCAGATAACCTTTCTAAACCAACTAGGACCCTGAGTTCCAGTGGAGAGAAACACAGTGCAAGCAGGACCTAGAACTCAAAAGGAAAGCACTGGCTCAGGTAACTGTGCAGAGCAGAGGGCAGGTCGGGGATCCAGGCTCAGCTGGATCCTGACCCAGCATGCGGTCAGGAGCCTACATTTCTCCAGCTCTTGCTTCAGCCCTCCTTTGTGTTGGCAAAATTCTCAGGCCACCACAGAGCCATGGTGGCCTCCGGGTTTCCAGGCAGCGGCCTCTTCCCCACAGACCCCGCTCATTAGCTGCGCTGCCCTCACGGCCTGCCTGGGACCATGTACCTGTCCTGAGCCAACCATGGTGGCCGGGCTGGGGTCATGGGATCCTTGGGTGGACCTCTGCTAGGAGCCAGGAGCCGGGGAGGGAGGCTTTTTGAGGAATAAGGTCGGAGTTCAGGGTACTGGGGAGAAATGATGCCTATCCTCCCTGTCCTCCCTGGCATGGCCCCTCCTACAGCCTGGCCACACCCTCTCCCCTCTCCCCAGAAGACAGCCACCTCCTCCTGGGGAGACTTCAGGATGGAAGTGCTCTCTTTAAAGCAACATTACTTATCTAATTAAGCGCTTAGGAGCTGACAGGAGGTAGTGGGGGGGGGGGTTTGTTGATTTCTTTTTTAGACTTTAGCACTGAAGTTGCGTGATAAAGTATCTGTGTAATTAGGAATTAATTTCTCACTCCCGTAAGTGATGTCTTATTTGGGGCCTGAGGGGAGTCAGCCCACAGGGCGGCCCTTCCTTACCTTCTCTTTTTGGAACGTGGGCAGGAAGTCCCAGCTGTCTTGGCTGTCACCAGGGTGGAAAGAGAAGGAGGGTAGGGAGATAGTTCTTCCATCCCAGGTGGCCTTCAGGAAAAATTGAGACATGTGTCTGATCAGCTGCCTGTGGCAAGACTGAGGTCTGGAAGGTGTTCAGATCCTAAAGTTACTAAGTGGGTCATCGTGGGCCTCTGTGACATCTGGTCACAACTTGTATCTCATTGAGGACCCTGGGGTCAGCCTCTTCCTGCTACCCCTTGTTGTAGAGAAACACAAAATGCAAGAAAACACTTTTTGTCATCAAGGGGCTGAATTGCACGGGGACATTCTCGTCCCCCAGCCTATCCTGGGGCAGGGGCCATGGTTGGTGCCCTCACTTAACTACGAGCCACAGTCCTAGACTTGGCAGGGAAGGAAGCTGTGTGGCCTTGTGGGGGAGGGGAGTTATGGATCAGCAGGGCATCATCCCAAGGGCTCTCTCAGCTAGCCAGTCCTGGATGCCGTTTGCCCTGGTCTGGGGTGGAATGGAGGGAGACTGCGACAGGAGAGAGTAATGGGCCCCAAGCTCACATGTGTGGAGATTGAAATGGCTTCCTGCAGGCAGAGGGAACAGTGCCCAGCACCCAGTAGGGCCTGAAACAGCCGTGGCTTTTCTGTCTACCCATCCATCTTTCAGGCATCTGTTTATTTTCATGGCCAGACTTCATGGGGATGGGAACAAGTCCTCAATGAGCGTCTCCCCAGAGCTGGGCAGGTGTGCCCTCTGGGCCCCCAGGAGGCAGCACGTGGGTGGGTTCAGGCTGGTGTGGGCTGGGAGCCCCTGCCTCCAGCTCACCCAGCAAAGCATGAACCGAGCCTGAGGGGGTTCCCAGCTCTCTCTAGGGACTGATTTCCCCCCAACTCCTCTCCCCAACCTGCTTCCCCACAGGATCTGGATAATGATCAAGACAGGAGGCCACGTCTGTGGGGGAGGGGCATGGTGGGGGCGGGGGCCCAGCCGGAGCCAGGCCTGGCTGCCTGCGATGGGACTCCGCAGTCCTGGGCCCTGCGGGTGCCAGCTCCTGTTTGTGTGTCTGTGTGTGCCACCCCCGCAGCCCCTCCGTCACACGTGTCTCCCGGCTGCCTGGAGAGCTCTTTCTACAAAATGTGAAAATGACAGTTGGGCTCACCCACGCAAAGAATCCTCACGCAGCCCCGCTCCCTTGCTGCCCCTTCCAGGTCACCGTGGGCCTCACCCTCTCTGCCTGGCTGCTGCCCCCAGCACTGCCTCTTCTCCCTGCCCCTCCCCCACCCCTCTTCCGTCCTCCTGCTACTTCCCTTGCCCCCCTCATCCCTCCCTGCTCTCTGCCAGCTCCCCCTCCCACTTTCCTCCCTCCCCATCAGGTCCCCAAGGTCTCCGTCTCTAGCTCTAGGTCTGTCAATTTTTGGGTCACTCCCCATCATCTGAATTTGGGCTTGAGTAGGAGTGTGCATGTATGAGGATGTCCAGGAAGGGTATGTGTGTGTGTGCAGTTGTGTGCCGGTGTGTGTGTGTGTGCACGGGTGGTTGTGTGTGTGTGTACGGGTGGTTGTGTGTGTGTGTGTGGTTGTATGCGAGTGACTGTGTGGTTGTGTGCATGTGTATGTGACTGTCCAGGTGTGGTTGTGTGCGTGTTTGTGACTCTGTGTGTGCGTGTGTGTGTGTGCACACAGGTGTAGAGGTATGTGTGTGTGCGTGTGACTGTGTGTGGTTGTGTGCGTGTGTGTGACTGTGCAGGTGTGGTTGTGTGGGTGTGTGACTGTGCAGGTGTGGTTATGTGTGGGTGTATGACTGTGCGTGTGTGACTGTGTGTGCACACAGGTGTGGAGGTGTGTGTGACTGTGTGTGTGTGCACACAGGTTTGGAAGTGTGTGTGCGTGAGTGCATGCAGGAGCCTGAGCCTGTGCTCCAGAGGGTGGGGGATGGATGGCGGCTGCATTTCAGGGAATGGAGCTTTCACTCAATGACTCTTCAAGCAGCGGGAGGGGGCGGCACTTCACAACAGTCGGACAGGTTTGCTCGGTGTTTAGGAAAAGGCTTCATTTCCTACTGACAGTGGTGACATGGGGTGTGACAGGTGGAGCTGGCAGCAGCACTGAAGTCCTGGGGTGGGAGGTGCCTGGGGAAGGGTCTGCCGATGGGGGCCCGGGAGTCATTCTGGGAATGTAGGCTAGGCTCATCTCCCAGTCCCCCCGACTGAGGTTTTCTGTGCTTCCACTGTGAGGGGACCTCAGAGATCTGCCTCTTGTGAGAGATCTGGGAAGACTTCCTGGAGGAGGCAAACTGCCTCCAAAGAGCTGCAGGGCTGGTTGAGCATGGAAGGGGTGTGGGGCATGGAGCTATTTGGTGCAAGAGCTGTTCCTCCTGCTTTCAGAGACTGCTCTGGAAGCTGGGGCTGACGTGAGTCACAGGCCAGGGGGATGAACCTCAAGGGCAGGAGCCACCTGGCACAGTGCTGGGCACACAGGGGGAGCAACGTCTGTGTTCCCTTCACACCCTCAGCCCATGCCCACATCTGTCACCAGCACCATTTACAGAGGAGGAGACAAGGGCCAGGCCACATGCTGCCCGGGTGTAGCTGGAGATCCGACAGCTGTCTTTACTCGCCCTGTCCAGGCAGGTGTGTGCAGGTGGCTGGAGAATACTGTGGCCCAGGTCCTGACCCTGGCTGGCCTCCAGCACCATCCCTCACTCTCCCCTTTCTCCACAGGATGGTCGAGTACTCCCTGGACCTTCAGAACATCAACCTGTCAGCCATCCGCACCGTGCGTGTCCTGAGGCCCCTCAAAGCCATCAACCGCGTGCCCAGTGAGTCAGCTGCTCCCTGTCCACACATTCCTGGATGACCCATCCCTGGGTATCCCTGGCCTACCTAGCCAGTGCCCATCCCCCACACTGCTTCATTAACTAGGAGAAGACTGACCAGGGCCCGGGTGGGTGCGGGATCCTGCAGTGTCTGGACAGATGTGCCCTTCTTCCATGGAGCTCATGGGTCTGAAGACACTGGCAGGTTGCCCTGATGCCTCTGAGTCCCAGAAGAGTTTGGAGAACATGCTGGGGAGGCTGGTTTTTGGGGGACAAAGGGTTCGTAAGGGAGTGGTCCTCATAGGATGTCAAGGAGAGCACCTGTAGGAAAAGAAGTTGCTTAGTTTAAAGGAGAACATTGTAGAGCATTTCCCTGGGGCAGTGAAACCTGACTCCCTCATTTGCGCTGACTGACTTAGAACTTGAGCTCTGTTGCTCACCCACCACAGGTCCACATACCTACTCACCCATATGCCTAGCCATCTGTTCATCCATCCACCTGTCCACCTATCCACCTGTCTACCTATCCACCTGTCCATCCATCCATCCATCCATCCATCCATCCATCCATCCATCCATCCATCCATTCATCCATCCATCCACCTACCCATCAATCCACTCATCCTTCCACCCATCCACATGTCCATTCATCTACCTGTCCACCCATTCATCTGCTCATCCTTCTTGCTTACCTTCCATTTGTCCATTCATCCATCTGTGCAGTCACCTGGACATCCACCCGCACATCCATTCACTTGTCCACCCACCTAGTATTAAGAGGGGTTATTGTGCAGCCATAAGCCCTGACATTTGCCCAGCCTTGTAGAGTTTTCATGTCCATGACCTGTTTTGAGCCTTACAATCACTCTGAGGGAGGTGAGCTGTTCCATTTTATAGATGAAAAAACTAAGACGTGGAGACACAAGGTTCCCCGCCCAGGGATGCACTGCCAGTGAGTAGCAAAGGTTGGAGCCCGTTAGGCCTTCTGATTCCTCACTGCTCTCTGTTAGGGTTGGGGTGGAGATTGGGGAAGGAGAGGACGAGGACCCTGCCTGCCTTCCAGGAGCTTTTTTATTTTTGACAGAGTCTTGCTCTCACTCTGTCACCCTGGCAGGAGTACAGTGGCGCATCTCAGCTCACTGTAACCTTTACCTCCTGGGTTCAAGCAATTCTTCTGTCTCACTCTCCCAAGTAGCTGGGATTACAGGTATGTGCCACCATGCCCAGCTAATTTTTGTATTTTTAGTAGAGATGGGGTTTTACCATATTGGTCAGGCTGCTTTTGAACTCCTGACCTCAGGTGATCTGCTTGCCTTGACCTCCCAAAGTGCTTGGATTATGGGCATGAGCCACCATGCCTGGGTGCACAGGGCTTTTTAGGCACCTACCCACCTCCTGTGGTCTAGGAACTTGACATTTGTTGGCTCAGCAGCTGTTGAAAAGTGGCTCGCGCAAAGTCACACAGCAATGCAGTGGCAGGATTGGAGTCTGAACAGAGTTTTGTCTGTCCTCAGCCAGGCCAATGAGTTTTCCCATAGGTGAAGAGGACAGGTGTCCTGGTATCTGCTCCTCCTCACAGACAGTGCTGTCTCCACTCCCCTAATTCCCAGCCCTGGAGCCTTGGGGATCTGTCACCCACCCCACCCAGCCAACCTCTGACATCCACTTTATCCTGAGCACCCTGTGGTGCTGGCCTGACCCCGGGATTGAAAAATTCACTGGTCAGTCTGGGCAGGCCTGGCCGGGTGGGGGAGGCCATGCTGCAGGATGTCTGTGGAGCAAGGAGACCAGGAGGGTGGCAGTGTGCATCTTGAGCATGTGTGTGGCGCCTGTGCCTCTCCCTCCTGGTCCTCCTTGCTCCTCCTGGCTCCTCTCCTGCTGTGTGGGGAGCTCATTAAGCTGCTTCCCAGAGGTGGAGGTCACTCCTGGTCCCCAGCACCAGCTTGCTCTGGTCTCTGGGGAAGACAGGGATTGACCCTGTGCCCAACTTTCCCGTGCGTTCCAATTACAGAGGAAGCCCCCAGCAGGCTCCGTGCCTTTTCTCAGGGTCCCCTCCTGCTAGTGGCCACTGCTGGGCAGCAAGGAGCATCGAGTTGGGGGGTGTTCTGCCTCCAGCCGTGGTACCTGATTCCACCTGAAAAGTCTCTCAGAACCAGAACTGGGGAGTCACTGGGAGTGCTTGCCCTCCGGCACCTGGTGTTCCCCTGGAAGGGCCCTGTAGATAAACTCAGGGGCGATTCTACAGGAGCCCCAGGCTGTTGGAGCACATGGGGGCTGCGGGTCCATTGATCTAACCCTCATTTCACAGGACAGACAGCTTTGTCCTCTCGGGTGCCAGGTCCCCTGCCCAGAGCTGCCAGGGAATGAGTGACTTGAGGCAAGGCAGGGGCGGATCGGGCTCTTAGAAGTGCTTTCTAGAGAGATTTGATGGGCTGTTTTTTTTTTTTGTTTTTTTCAATATGAGTTTCCTGAGGACAATCCTGCTCATGTTTGAGCTGCTTTCTGCCCTGGGACACCATCTTTTCAACAGTAGCCTGTAGCTTTCAGTCTTGTCACTAGAGGGCAAGCTAGAGAGCTGGTTCTGGGCACAGTCAAGCAATGGGTTATTAATTGCAAAGCCAAGTGGAGTAGGCTCGGGGTGTGTGTGTGTGTGTGTGTGTGTGTGTGTGTGTGTGTGTGTGTGTGTTTGAGACAGAGTCTTACTCTGTCACTAGGTTGGAGTGCAGTGATGCGATCTTGGCTCACTGCAACCTCCACCTCCTGAGTTCAAGCGATTCTTCTGCCTCAGCCTCCCAAGTAGCTGGGACTACAGGCGGACACCACCACGCCTGGCTAATTTTTGTATTTTTAGTAGAGATGGAGTTTCACCATTTCGGCCAGGATGGTCTCGATCTCTTGACCTCGTGATCCACCCACCTTGGCCTCCCAAAGTGCCGGGATTACAGGCATGAGCCACCGCGCCTGGCTCTCTGTGTTTTAAAAGTACGGCAAAGGCTGCAAAGCTCCAGCACGAGCAACCAGGAAGACGCAGCTGCAGGTCAGGCAATGAACGGTCTGGTCTTAGCTCTGCCATAAGCCTGCTGTGTGACCTGAGAAGTCCCTTGGCATCTCTGGGCCTCAGTTTCCCTACTTGTACAAAGCAGGAGGAGAAGCTAGATTAGATATGTGTCTCTCAACTTGTGTATCCAGGATGAGCCGGGGGACATGGACGTCATGGTACTGTTTACAGAATTGTATAAAATACGAATCTCTCCACCCCAGCCCTGAGGGTCCTTGTTCAGGCCACTAAGCCTCTGATGGATAAAGAGAGGAAGACAGCAGAGAGGTGGCTGGAGAGGGAGGAAGGAGGCAGCAAACTACAAGTCAGGAGGCTGTGAGACCTTTCCTAAATCACTGCCTCTCTCCGGGCCTTGGCAAGATGGGGCTGAATTATTTCTAAACGTGCCCCTCCAATGCTGCCCTAGCACCAGCCAACTGGTGACACAGCCTATACTTCCCTCAAGGCACAGCCTTGCTTCCCTAAGCCCAACGGCTGAGCCATTTATGTGTGAAAAGTCCTCACGGCCAAGGCCTGGTCAGCAGAGGCAATTGTTCCCCTGACCCAGGCTGTGGAGCGGGGGCAAGGCAGACCCTGGGAAGGTTGGGGGCGGCCCTGAGCCTGAGCTCACAGTCCCTGACAGTGCTATGGGGAAGGCCACTGTCTCCTTGGCTATGCCACCAGCTGGAAATTTGCTCTGCGCTGTCAGACCATGTTCTGGTCCCAGGGCCTCTACCCACTCACTGGCTGTGGGACCCGGGAAAAGCCATGTGCCTCTCTGTGCCTCTATTTCCCCAGCTCTCCAGAGGAGTTAATAATACTGATGTCCATCTGGTTTGGAAGGCTGAAATGCCACCATGGATTTAGAGAGCTGCGTGCACAGCCTCGTGTGTACGCGATCCACAGGTGCTGCCGCTAGATGAAGTGCTTGGAGCTGTAAGGGTGGATGTAGGGCATCAGGGGCGGCTTCTCAGGGGCTGGTTTTTGAAGACACCCATCAGCCAAGGGGTGGTGAGGGTGTGCCTGGTAGGCAGACTGGCATGTGCAAAGGTAGCGTGGAGGTGTCATCCTGGGCTGGGCAGGGGACTCCATGTCAGGAAAGGCAGGAGAGGGTCGTTTGAATCTTCTAGGGAGTTACTTATAATCATAAGCGGCTAAAGTTTATCAAATGCTTGGGACAAACCCATCATATAGCTGGTGTCGTTTCCTTTTCACTATTGCCCTAGGAAGCTAGTGACAACATGGCACCCACTTTATAGACGGGGAAGCAGGTAGAGAGGGGTTGACTAGCCTGCCCGAGGCCACACAGCTGGCTGGGGACAGAGCTAGGGTTGGAACCCATGTTCACCTGACCCTAGAGCTTCTCACTGTGTCACCACCTCCTTTCCTTTCTTTTAGCGTGTAGGCGGCAGACACCCCCCTCTTCGCTGTCTGCAGGGCATCAGGAAACACCCCTGCCCACTTCCAGGGTCAAAGGAGAGAGGTCAAAGGAGGGGGCTGCAGTGATGCCTCAAGGCCTTCTCTCCTCCCATCTCCCTGCTCAGCCCAGTCTGCTCCAGACCTCTGAATGCCTTTCACCATCAGGGTGCACAGTTCTCGTGGTGCTAAGCCCTTTTTGGGCCAAAGCCACGAGGCAGGGCAGGAGGCAGGATGGCCCCACACTTAGTGCCTAGTGGGCACCTACCCTCATGCCCTGGGCCAAGCTCTTTCTTGCCCAGATGCCTGCTCAACCAGGGTCATGGTCAGGCCAGTTGTGCTGAGGAGGCAGGAGGAAGGCGTCAGGATTTCTTCTTGGAAGGGCCTCAGGAGGGTCGGGGGACATTTGTTGGACAGGCCTGGGAAATGCACCTTGAAATAGTTGGCGTGGAAGTGTTGGCATTTTCACTTGGAGCATCTGGTTACTCAGGGCTTGGGGAGCGAGGAAGGAAGACTGCGGGGCCATCAGCCCCCGCCAGGCCACGCCTTGGACTAGGCACCCATGAGGGGCTCCCACGTTGTCCTGAGGGACAGGACTGAAAGGTCCCATGGGGAAGGAAGAGAGGGAAGGAGGGAGAGAAACGGGGAGATGAAATGAGGGGGGCAGATTTCCCCAGGGCTGCTGCCTTCCCAGAAGAGATGGGGCTGGGTGGGAGGGAGAACATCTGAGCAGAGCCTGGAGAGTGCTGGATTTGGGAACAAAAAAGAGCAGCCTGGACTGTGCAAGAAGTGCTTGGGAGTGGAGCAGGGCCCAGGAAGCCCCTTCCCATTCCCCTCCCCTAGGTCGAGTTCTGCATTCTGTTCTACAAATCCAGAGGGAGGGAGTCCTGGACAGAACACCACACTGAAGGGCTGGGGCACTATAGATTCACTGACGCTTGGATTGAACTCCGTCATTCATCCAAAGTAGAAGCCACCTGGGGGTCTCTGGGGGAGACCCTGGCCAGGTGTGGGGACAAGATCAAACATAGCCCCTTCCCCAAAGGCTGACAGCTACAGGCCAGTGGATGTCTGCTCTGATGGGGGCGCGGCCGGTGGGAAAGGGCGCTGAGCTGGGACTGGAAGAGGCTTCTCAGAGGAGGGGGTGTGGGACATTGGAAGGACTCCTAGGAGTGGTTTGGGCTCCAGCAGGTGGGGGGACAGTGAGACAGCAGGGTGTGTCACTGGAGGGTGTGAGTGCTGCAGGCTCTGGGAGGGACCCAAGGCCTCTCCTGGGATGGGGGAGCTGGGCTGCTGGTTGGGCTGGTTGGCTGAGGTTGGCTTCCTTTCTCAGCAGTGGGCACCAAGGCCCTCCATCAGCCCACAGGCCCCTCCCTGGCGGGCTTTGGGCTGGCAGCTGTGACCCCAGAAACCTGGCAGTCTGCTGTCTGGCCAGGCCTCCCGGCGCCCACTGTACCCCTGATTAGTTGGCGCCAGCAATGGCAGGAGCAGCAGACGGCCTCTCCAAGCCGCCCGGCCCTGCCACCGACCTGGTCAGTCCAGGGAGAGTGGCCCCCAGTGGCCAGGCCACAACCTCCTCCGGGCCATGGGCTGCGCCCTGGCAGAGGCTGGCACGCGTCTGGCAATTTCTACTTGAGCTGTCCTGGCAGAGTGACTGAACTGATCTAGGCTGACAGCTCCTTTCCCCCAAGAGCACCCCAAACCTCCAGGGGTGCTGTCAGGAAGTGCATCCTGTTCTTCCCACCACCTACTCTCAAGTGTCTCCACTGCCACCAAGATGCTGCCTCTGCCTGGCTGCTGCCAGCAGCTAGTCTAGGGGTCCCCAAAAAAGGGTGAGCAGCTCCATCCACCTGCCTGCTGCCTTCTGCCACCACCAAGCCCCAGCCTTCAGTGCTGCCTAGAGACGGTCCTCATCCCAAGGCTCCACGGGCACTCCAGGCCAGACTCCTCTCTCCTGAACAACTTGCAAGATCTAGCAAAGCAATGCCTCGGATGTGCCCCGGCCACCCCAAACTCACATCTCCAGATGGAGCCCCCCTCGCCCCAGCTAATGGCCGCTCTGTGGCTCCAGGCCCCAATCTTCGAGTCATCCCCAGCTGCTCTCTTCCTTCTACATGCTGGTCCCATCCCTTGGTCTACCTTCAAAGTCCCCCAGTATCTACCATGCTCCCCACTCCACTGCCATCACTGCCTGGGCCCAGCCTCACCATCTTCCAGTTTATCATAACACCAGGCAGGTGGAGAGGAGCAGGGAGACGGGAGGCCCTGTCCTCAGGCCCTGAGGGTCGTGGAGCGGGTGCAGTGTCTGGCCTGGGCCACCTCAACGGTGAGGGCACACAGAGCAGGGGGCCACAGCTCTCCTGGGCCCCACCCTCAGCGCTCCTGTTTCTGACCCAGGAGAGGCTCCCGGGAGGCAGCGGTGGAGTCCCCTGCAGCTCCCTTTCAGAGTGTGTGCCGTTCGGGGGCCGTCCATGGGGGCGTCTGCACGGGATCCTGCAGACTATGCCCCCTGACGCTGTCCCGCCTCTGCCATGGCCCCGAGGTCCATTCTCCACCCAGCAGGCCGGGTGACCCTCTCAACCCGTCCCCAGATCACATCTCCCTTCTGCTCAGACCCTTCTGGTGGCTCCATGAAACCTGGTGCAGAAGCTCAAGTCTTCCAGCCACTGGGCCCTGTCTCCTCCCCAGCCTCATCCCTGCTCTGCTGCCCTCTGGACGCATGGTCTCCTCGGGTCTCCTCGATGTGGCTCTGCTTGTCTGCCTCCCGTCCCCAGGCCTTTGTCCAGGCTGCCTCCACCCAGACTCTGCCCCTCAGCTGACTCTGCCACCCCTTCGCCATCTCTGTTCAGCGTCATCCTGCCCTTCCTGGCCCCCTGTTTGGTGCCCACCTGACCCCAGGCCAAATCCCCAGCCCTTTCCCCCTTCTTTTTTTTTGTTTTCATGGCACTTTTTACCCAACAAACGAGGACATGTTTGCATGTATCACCCGCGTCATTTATTGCCTGTCTCTCCCTACCCCGCCTGGGATGTGAGCCGCATGAGGACAGGGAACTTTGTGGGTTTTTTTTTTTTTTTTTTTGAGACAGTCTTGCTCTGTTACCCAGGCTGGAGTGCAGTGGTGTGATCTCAGCTCACCGCAACCTCCACCTCCCCAGATTCAAGTGATTCTCCTGCCTCAGCCTCCTGAGTAGCTGGGACTACAAGTGCACCACCACATCCAGCTAATTTTTGTATTTTTAGTAGAGATGGGGTTCCACCATGTCGGTCAAGCAGGTCTTGAACTCCTGACCTTGTCAACTGCCCACTTTGGCCTCCCGAAGTGCTGGAATTACAGGTGTGAGGCATTGCGCCCAGCCTATTTTGTTGTTTTTAAACGCATGTATCTGCAGAGCCTAGCGCAGTGCCTGGCATGCAGTCAGCCCTCATTCATTACTTGCTGAGTGGCTCCATTCACTCGCCCATCGCTCCTTTACTCATTCAAACCATCATCCTTTGAGGGGCTGCTTTGTGCCAGGTCCTGGGCTGGGTGGGAGAACGCAGAGCACTTACCTCAGCCTTGCATGCAGGCCATGGCTGGTTTCCAGCGGGGAGGAAGAGTCAGAGCCGGGAACTGGCACAAGCTGTGATGGAGGGTGGGTAGGCGGTGGCAGCTCATGGCAGGGGCACCAGACGAGGTGATCCCTCAGCTGAGATCCCCAAAAAAGGCCAGAGATGCCCCTCCAAGCATGTGCAAGAGCACGGAGGCAGCCCCGAAGGTGGGCTTTCCAGGACTGGAAGTGTGTCTGTCTGTCTGGATGCAGCACAGTGGTCCTGGGATCCTATAGCAGGGTCGGGGAGGCGTTGTGGGTGGGGGCAGAGTGTGTGCAGGGGTGTGGAGTGAGGAGGCTGGATGCCGGTTCAGGTGTGGCAAGGAGGATAGAGGGAGGTGGGGCCAGACTCCGGGGAAGTCTGAGCAGGAGCCAGGATGGTGGGGGATAAGGATTTTTGATTTCTCATGGGATGTATGGGCTGTTGGAGGCTTCTGACCTCAGAGGCTCTTCTGCCAGAGGTGTCCTGGCCCCGTGGTATTCCCGAAGGGCTGGATGGAAAGGAACCACTGTCCCCTCTGTAGAGGAGACCGCTGGGGCCCAGAGAGGGCAAACTTTGTCTCAAGGCCACCCAGATGGGACTGGGACCCAGAAGTCCTGTCTCGGGTCTGTGCTCTGGGTGCTCCCTGGGCTGGGGGCTGCATCAGGTGTCCTGAAGTCTCCAGGGTCCCCTTTCCCTTCTCAGCTGGGGAGCCAGGGCCCTCAGTCACATTCACGGGGCTGCCTGTAGCCTATCCCCATCATGGCGCATCTGGCTCTTGCTCCAGGGAGAAGCCTGAAAACGCACACTAAGAATGCAGAACCAGGTAAGGCTGCCTGAGAGTGAGTGAGAGCCTTGGGGCAATGAGAGGCAGGAGGCCTTCATTACTAACTGGGGGTGAGAGTCTGGGAGTACTGCCTGGAGGAGGAGGGTTTGGCGGGGAAAGGTGTGGAGGGAGATGAAGTAAAAGGATGGCTTGAGGTAGATGGTGACTTGCAGGCAGCCTCTCCCCTCTTCCTGTTTGTCCTCTGTCTTCGTTTCTCTCCCCGTCACTCCTGGTTTCACTTTCTCCTCTGTCTGCTTTTCTCTGTCCTCTCCCTGCCTTCACTTCCCGTGCCAGGCTCCAGAGGCAATGAGGGCAGAGTGTAACCGGCCAACCTGTCTTGGCTAATTACTTGACCGTGAGCATAAAAGGAAGATTAGCCGTGGTCTCTTGGGGTCCTCCCTGACTCCCTAATCCTGTGGCTCCTCTTCCCTGGAGTGGAAGGGATAAAATCGTTCTAAGTCCCTAATTAGCTAATTATGCTGAGGGTCTGTGGCCCTGGGACTCCCTGGGCCCCAGGGAGGGCCATGAAGTGCACTGGGGCCAGCTGGGCAGAGCGAGGCGGGAGGGGAGGAGGGACGGGGCTGCCATTCAGGGAAGCCAGCCAAGTAAATTTGCAGAAGGCTTTCAGAATTTCAATATCCCAGAGAACAAGGGAGATGTAATTAATTGAGCAACAAAGGCCAGCCAGAGGGAGCAGCAGGCTGGGGCTGTGCAGAGACAGCTCCTCCAAGCCCCTCTCATCCAGCCTGTTCTCCAGCTGCTGCCGGCCCTCTGTGCTTGCCTCCTGCCTCTGCCCTGGCCTCTGGGCTCACCCTTCCTTTTTTGAAGCTCAGAGCTGATCAAGGGCTTTGCCTGCTTAGAAATCTGCCAGTAGACCTCCTTGCGCAGCCTCTCAGCACAGAGCCCCACGCTCCTCAGAGTCCCCTGCAACCGCCCTCAGGAATGGTGCCTTTGCCCATGCCCACCCCTCTGCCAGCCAATGCTTCCCATCCTGGAGTCCAGCTCAGCAAATGTGCCGGTAGTGCCCCCCCCACCATCTCCCCAGGCATGGTCCTTTGGCTCAACACTAGGTTCCTCGTCCCCTTGCTGCTAGGCTGTGAAGTCTTGGGGATGGGGGTAGGGAGTAAAAAATGGGTCTCATTCGTGTCTTCGGATTCCCCACGTGCCCAATGCCATGCCTGGCATGCAGCATGCATTTGCGATGTGTTTCACGAGTGAATAAATGAATAATGGGTCACCAGGAAGGCCTGCAGTTGGCCTGTGTGAGTCAAGGGCTCCATCTGGATGGATTACGAGGGCACCCGTTCTATTTCCTGCCTTCCCTCTGCTGTACATGCCTCATTCCCCTGCTTGGTGGTATAAGGTGGTGGTGTTATCATGAACCCCAAGTTTCTCTTCAAAGAATCAGTATGTCAGTATGTTCAGCTCTTTTATTCTTTAATTCTCTATTTTAAAGTTTAACTTCCTTGTAATTCCAGTAAACAACCTTCTCCACCGGTTCTAATCAGTAATTCCCATCTGTTCCCGCAGCCCCCAGCTCCGTCCTGACTCATCCAGGTCACTTGCTCCAGTCACCTGCTCAGGCCACCTTCTTTGACCTAGGTCACCTCAGCTACCTGCTCTAACCCACCCATAACCGTCCTTCCCGTCAAAACACCCATCCTGCCACTCCAGCTCAGACCCCCGCTCTCTTTAAAATAGCCAATCAGGATTAGTCTAGCTTGTGTGGTCTAACCCTAGCCAATAGGGGAATGACACATCAGTAGGGACGACCCCCGTCAGGCATAAGTACCCCTTCCCCGCCTTGTCCAAGTGTGCAAGCTGCCATTGCTCCATCCATGAGCTGAACCCTTCTATAGAATTAAACCGCCTTGCTGAGAGGATTCATCTTCCAGTGCCGTTTCTTTTACAGCATTGAATGGGACATTGAGTCCTCGCCCTGGCCTGCTCTTGTGGGGATGAAGCAGCCTGCAGGCGAGCCCCACTGTCTTTCCTGAGAGGAGGCTGACCTAGTTTTGTGGGAAGGGAAGACGGGGTGGGCATTAATTATTGATTGGAAATTACTGCATGCAGAGTTTGTGATGCAAATTCCAAATAATTATCCTCATTAATAACCACCTCAGCATCACCCCTGGCATATATAACCATCTGGACAGGGCCACTGTTCTACTTGTGATCATCATTCCATCTTCTTCTCTCCAATCTTCCACTCCCTCACCATGACTTATGTATGACATTCGTTCATGATTAGTCATTGAACAAATGTTAGGTGAGCCTGTTTTCTGGGTCAGGACCTGCTGGGTTCTGGGAATACTAAGGTGATTTAGACAAGGGCCCTGCCCCCAGAACCTTCTAGCCTAGTGGAAGAGATAGGAAAGTAAACATACAACTATACGTTAGGGCTAGAAGAAGAAGAGGTATTGATATGGATGGAATCTCCTAGGTTTTACAGTGTACAACCTACACAACTGTACATGGCAGCCTAGGGTAGGTCAGAGATGCTGAGATGGCCCAGAGCAGAAGAAAGAAGGATGGACTCTACCTGGGATGATGTAAGAGTCTGGAAGCCTTCATGAAAGAGCTTTCACAGGGCTATGGTGGCTGAATAGGGATTTGCCAGGCATAAGAGAGGAGCAAGGGTGTTCCAGGAAGAAGAGGGAACAGCAAGGATAAAAGCATGGAGGTGTGAAATCCCGTGGTATGTTTAGGGAACTTCAAATAATTTGGCACTGCAAGGCATAGAGTGCATATTGAGAGAGGCATGAAGCCGGAGAGGTGGGCAGTATGGACTCCACAGGATTGTAGGGGGAGGGTGTGCACTCAAGGGTGCCCCACCAGCTCTTTGCCTTCTTTGGGGCCATGGACTCCTGTGTGGGCCTTCTCTGTAAAGCCCATTAGCAGGCCCTTGGCTCTTCTGAAGGTGGCTCTGGGCGCTCTGCCTGGTTCCATCATGCAGGGGGTGTGGTAGTTCTGGCTGGTACTGCTGTGTCCTGACATGGTCAAGGGGAACAGTGACTACCCCGGAGACAAAGGGTGTTCAGGACACATTTATTGGGCACGTACTATGACCACTCGGGTAGGTTCTGGGCACACTGAGTTGAACCAGCCTCAGTCCCAGGCCTCTGGGACAAGGGGGTTGTGAAAAGACAGCTAGATTTTGTGTCAAGACACCTGGTCTAAATCTAGAGACCCTGCTGCTTCTTAGCTGTGTGACCGAGGGCAAGCAGTTCCACTTTTTTGAGTCTCCAGTTGCCTTCTCTATACAATAGAAATAAAAGTACCAACAACTTCACAGAATTGTCATGAAGACTGAAGATCACATTTGGGCAAGTATACAGAAAAGCACTTGGTGCATAAAACGTGCTCCCTAAATGCTTGCTTGTACATTCACAATCTAGTGTAAGTGTGGCAGGGCCCAGAGCCATTCCATGGCTTTTTGGGTGGAGGGGCAGATACAAAGGAGAGGGTGTATCTGGCAGCCACTGAACAGGATGGGAGCAGCCAGGAGCCCCTGCCAATGCACCCCACTCCCCCTCCCTGTTTCTCTAACCTTGCTCTCACTCTTTCCTCCCTGAGACCTCTGCTCCCTGTCTGACCATCCCTCCACTGTTCCCCCTCCCAGGTATGCGAATCCTGGTGAACCTGCTCCTGGACACGCTGCCCATGCTGGGGAACGTCCTGCTGCTCTGCTTCTTTGTCTTCTTCATCTTTGGCATCATAGGTGTGCAGCTCTGGGCGGGCCTGCTGCGTAACCGCTGCTTCCTGGAGGAGAACTTTACCATGTGAGTTCAGCCCCTGCCACCCATGCAGCCCTGGGGACTCAGTTGTAACCTCCTGGGTCATTGGGAATCAGGACCAATGGGGTAGAAGCAGCAACAAAAGGGAGGTCAGGTTGGAAGGGAAAGGGAAGTTAAGATATGAGCAGAAGTAATGCTCAGGAGAAAAAGGAAGACAGAAAACCTGAAAAGCAGGCACAGAACTTGGCTCTGCACTCACAGCACATTCATTCCTCTTGGTGACTGAGTCATCCAGGAAGGGTGAGCTCCCATTCAGCCGCTTGAGTCTGAAAGCAGGGGGCGGGAGGCTCCTCCAAGAGAGGATTATTGACACACAAATCAAGCTCCGGCTCTCGGAGGAGTTGGGCTTAGCTGTCTAAAAAATTTGACACCTATAGAACCTGTGCTTCCTTAGCAATGCGGGATAAGTGTGTACACACATGTAGTTAGGCGTATGTGTTTGGACATGAATATGCATTCATTTCAGATATGCATGGCACGCTTCAACTAAGTGCCAGGCCCCGAAGAATCAGAAATAGGAGAGCATTTTAATTCCTTTTCTCACTCCCCTTCCTTGAGCCTGTGCTCAGGACTCAAGATGTGGCAGAAGAGGGGGGGTCCCTGACCTTGAGGAGCACAGGGCTGGGAGCCGATCCGAAACACCTCTAGTGAGTGCCGTTCAGTCTGTCAGTCATGGACCGAGGGGACCGTAGGAGGCGTGGGGATGTGGGGATGCTGTACAGGTGAAGGCTGGTTTCTCCCTCTCAGCCTGTCCACTTGGGGAGAGGGTAGCAGAGCTGGAGGGTGAAAATTGGGGTGTGGGGAACAGTAGGGTACCTGGGTTGACCACAGCGGGGGCACCTTGGTGGGTGAGGGCCCTAAGTGGGGGTTCAGGGAGTGGGTCTGCACTTGTGTCCACCCCTCAAAGGGGCAGGGGAGAGGTGGCTGCTTAGAAGTCAGGGTAGTGTGAGCCCCACCCCTCTGTCCCATAGGGCTCTTTCCCTGAATCCTTCTGTGGCTGGTCCCTTCTCATTACGCGTGCTCAGCCCACCCGACCCCTCCTCCTAGAGGCCTTCCCTTGCCCTCCCTCACCACCCCAGCCTCAGGCTTGCCATCGCACAGCCCTGCTAGGTTTTCTTCTTGACTCATCTCTCTGAAATCACCGCCTGTTCATTCATCCGAGGTCTCTGGAGTCCCCTGGAATGTGAGTTTCCTACCACAGGAGGGGCACCTGAGGCTTGACCCTTCCCAAGGTCTAGAGCAAGGCTTGGCACAGGTGCTTCCAACTAATTGTTGAAGGAATGAGTGAGTGAGTGGATGGGTGAGTGCACTTACCTCCCAGAGGCAGGCTGGGAGCCAGGACCACTTCTTCCTAGGCCTGGTGAGTTGGAGATTCTGTGTCCAGGTCCCTGGATGTCTCCTCTGTGGTCATCCCAGGCCTTGTGAGATGGCTCTGACCCTGTCTTGGCTGGAATAGGGGAGTTGGAGGGAGGATGCTATGGATGCCCTTGGGCCAGAGTGTTAAAGAGGAACTTTATCTGGTGCACCCCCACCCCTGCCCCAGGAAGGGAAAAATAAATATAAAGAAATGTCACTGGAGCAAGAACACCCTAAGGGAAGATGCTGGGTGATCTCCTCGCCTCCCCTCTGAGCTCCTGGCTTCATTTGCTTAGGGTGGGTGGAATTAACTCACATGCCCTATTGGGCTGGGGGGTCGTTGGTGTTGTGTGAAAAAGGAAATCAGTAAAGTTCACAACTGGGTGGAGAGCAAGACTAGGGTCATCCCAGGTCTATGACCCCTGTAGATATAAGGGAGGTTTAGACCTTAACTCACAAGGCTTGTTTAGGGCAGTGAGCAGAGAGGTTGGTAACTGGGGTTCACAAAGAGGCAGCAAAATCTCTTCTGGATGACCAGAAAGTTGGAATTTGAGGAGATCCTAGCTAGGATCTGGGAGAACCAGGCAGGGTCTTGGGCAGGAGTGTTCCTCAAAGACCTCTTTCAGGCATACTCTCTCCTTTGTATCTGCCCCTCCACCCAAAAAGCCATAGAAATGGCTCTGGGCCCTGCCGCACTTACACTAGATTGTGAATGAACAAGCAAGAATTTAGGGAGCACCTTTTATGTACCAAATGTTTTTCTGTGTATTTGCAAAAATGTGGTCTTCAGTTTTCATGATAACTCTGTGAGGTTGGTACTGTTATTTCTGTTTTATAGAGAAGGCAACTGGGGACTCAAAGAACTGAAAGTACTTGCCCTCGGTCACACAGCTAAGAAGCAACAGGGTCTAGATTTAGACCAGGTGTCTTGACACAAAATCTAGCTCTCTTCTTACAACTCCCTTGTCCAGAGGCCTGAGACTGAAGCTGTTCATCTCAGTATGTTGTCTGGAAGCCTCCAGCCCCTGGCACAGCAGGCCCTGTGAGATGAGCAGAGCTCAGTAGTCAGGGTGGAGAAGGGCCCTTCCTGGGATGTAACATATGCAGGTTGGAGATGGGGCCACAGAGCCTCAGCCCAACCTGTAGATGGGGACTGAGGCCTAGATGGGAAGAGACTCATCCAGGACCAATAGCAAGGCTTCCAGCAAGCATCCAGCCTCTTCCCAGCTTGTGTGAATGACAGTGTCATTCCACAGTCACCAACCCCTTCCAGGTGCTAGGACCTATGCTGGGCTGTGGGGATGCAGAGACCTTTTATCTTGGCCTCTGCCCTCTGCACTCTCTCTTACTGGGGAACTGGATGTGTTGATAATTAGGCCTCAGGGTGCTCGGGGCTATGGCAGAGTGGGGCCTGGAAGCCCAGAGGAGGTACAAGATGGAGCCGACGTGGGGACCAATGGGCTTTCTTGCTTCACGGAGGACCAATGGGACTTTTTGCTTCTCAGAGGATGTGACCTTGAGCTGAAACTCAAAGGTTCAAGAAAAATATCTCCAGGCAGGCAGGGGGATGGGAGGGCATGGGGAGGGTATTTCTGAGTGAGGCAGGCCCACTGCAGCAGTGTGGTTAGTGGGTTAGGAACCGGAACCCCAGCCTGGCTTTCAGGGTCAAATCCTGCCTCTGTCACTTGGCAGTGCTCCTGAGTATTTACCCAAAAAAGGGATGGCTTATATACACCCGAAGACATGTACAAGAATATTTATGAGTCATAAGAGCCAAAAAACCAGAAACAACCCCAAACCATCAGCAGAATGAATAAGTGGCAGTGTATTCACTCAATGGAATACTCACAGACATGACGAGGAATTACATTTTGCTCTCTCAATGGTGTCTTTTGATCAATGAAACTCTTACTTGTAATGAAGTCGAGTTTATCAATCTTCTTTTTTTGCATTGTTTTTGTGTACTGTTTAAGAAATCTTTTCCAAACTCAAGGTTGTGAAAATATTTTTCCAGTGCTTTCTTTTTGAAACTTTCTTTTTTTAAAATTCTTCACATGTAGGTCTGTGGTCCATCTCTAGTTTTGTATATGGTTTGTGGTTGGAGTCAAGATTTTTTTTTATACAGAATCTCACTCTGTCATCCAGGTTGGAGTGCAGTGGCACAATCTTGGCTCACTGCAACCGCCACCTCCCAGGTTCAAGAGATTCTCATGCCTCAGCCTCCTGAGTAGCTGGGATTACAAGTGCACGCCACCATGCCTGGCTAATTTTGGTATCGTTAGTAGAGATGGGGTTTCACATGTTGGTCAGGCTGGTGTCGAACTTGTGACCTCAGGTGATCCATCCACCTTGGCCTTCCAAAGTACTGAGATTACAGGCATGAGGCACTTGTCCCAGGACCAGTGATGGAAAAGTCCACCCTCTCTCTGCTCAATTGCAGTGGTGCCTCTCTGAAATTCAGGTGACCATATGTATTTGGGTTGGATGGGTACATTTTTATTGATGGAAGTGCCAAATTGCCCTCTAAGAAGGTTGTACCAATGTATACTCCCACGACAGTGTATGTGAGTGTCTGTTTACACTCATTCTTTCCCATGCTGAATATTACCAACCCTGAAATGTTTGCCATTTGAATGGGTGTAAAATAATCTCATTATTTTTTGTTTGCATTTGGTTATTTTGTTGCATTGGTGAGCGTTTCTTCCTATATATTGGCCATTTTTTAATTTCTTCTGTGAATTTTTCTGTTCTTGTCTTCCCCCACCCCCCACTGGGTTATTTTTCCTTTTTGTTACTGAGTTACCGGAGATTCCTTTTTGGCACCAGGGATCAGTTTCGTGGAAGATAATTTTTCCATGGACTGGAGGAGGGGGGATGGTTTTGGAATGAAACTGCTTCACCTCAGATCATCAGGCATTAGATTCCCATAAGGAATGCACAACCTAGATCTCTTGCGTGTGAGGTTTACTGTAGGGTTGGGCTCCTATGAGAATCTAATGCTACCACTGATCTGACAGGGGTTGGAGCTCAGTCAGTAATGCTCCCTCTCCCGGCACTCACTTCTTGCTGTGTGGCCCCAGGAGTTGGGGACCCCTGCTTTAGATAGTTACTTTTTATCTTTTTTGTATGTTGCAAATACTTCATCCCATGAAACAGCAAACTATGACCTGTTTTGCTAAATAAAGTTTTATTGAAACAGCCATGCCCACTTGTTTACCTCTTTCCTACAACTGTTTGCAGATTAAAATGGCAGAGTTGAGTCACTGGGACAGAGGCTATGTGCTCTGCAGAAAAATATTTGCTAATCCAGCTTATTACACAAAAAGTTTGTCTCCTTCTGCTTTATCCCAATTTGTTGCTTGTCTTTTTACTTTGTGTGGCGTATTTTGTCTCAGTGAAGTTTTGCATTAGTATGTAAAATCAGTATGTAGTTAATCTGGTTGAACTTTTTCTTTACAAAATTTGAATTTTGTGTCTTACCCAGGAAGGTTATACCTATCCTGAGTTAACAAAAAATATTCCATATTTTCTTTTAATATTTTTGTGGTTATGGTCATTGCATTTATGCTTTTTAATCCACTGGAAATTTTCTGTTTTTAGTTTTATAATATATCTTAATCTAATATAGCCAAATATTATTTTTTAATGTGAAAACAGTATAGACATTAAAAATGAGATAATTTATATATCTTTTTTGGATATCAGGTCTTCAAGAAGTTTATTTTTGTGTATGGTGTGAGATTAGGATCTAACTTATTTTTCGAATAGAGAGCAATTATCCCCACACCACTTACTGATGGGCCCTTCCTTTCCCTGCACGTCTGAAAAGTCATCTCTGTGATATACTAAGTTTCCCTTTGTACATGGGTTTGTCTTTGTGCTCTGTGGCATTCCACTAACCTTTCTGTTCCTGTCACAGTGCTACACTGTATTAATAATCGTAGTTGTAGAGTGTTTTGCTCTCTTGTAGATCTAGTTCCTGTTTATCTCTCTCCTTTTTAAAACTTGTCTTGACTATTTTCCCATCCAAATAAATCCTAGGACCATCTGGGCAGGCTCCACAGGCCAAAGTGTTGGGATTTTGGTTAGGATTGCAGTGAAGCATAGATTAACCCTTCTGAATGGGCAGAGCAGCGATTGGTGTTTATTTTATAGATGAGGAAATCAAAGTCCAGAGAAGGGCAGCCAGGCGCAGTGGCGCATGCCTGTAAGTTCAGCACTTTGGGAGGCAGAGGTGGGTGGATCACCTGAGGTCAGGAGTTCAAGAACAGCCTGACCAATATGGTGAAACCCCATCTCTACTAAAAATACAAAATTAGCTGAGTGTGGTGCCATGCACCTGTAGTCCCAGCTACTCAGGAGGCTGAGACAGGAGAATTGCTTGAACCTGGGAGGTGGAGTTTGCAGTGAGCCAAGATCATGCCACTGCATTCCAGCCTGGGTGACAGAGTGAAACTCTGTCTCAAAAAAAGAAAGGAATGAAGGAAGCAGAAAGAAGAAAGAAAGAGAGAGAGAGAGAGAGATAGAAAGAGAGAGAGGGAGGAAATGAGCAGCCCAGGTCATATAGATGGAAGAGGGTGGAGCACGTGGAGGATCTACCTCTCATCTGCTAGATCCGTAAAGGCTAGTGCTTTTTTATTGAGCACCTGCTCTGTCTGTGCCAACCCACCAGTGTGTGGAGCCAGGGGATGCTGAGATGGCTGGCCTCTCGGGGGATTTGAGGGCATCTCCCCCAGGAGCCATAACGAAGGTGTGTGCAAGGCACAGTGAGACTCCCCAGAGACGAGGACCACAGTGGGCCAGTGGGGTTTTCATGGCCTTAACAGAGGTAGGGAAGGGTGACAGAGGCAGAGGAACAGCATGTGCCAAGGCCTGGAGGCAGTGACACGAGTGACAAGGCCTTTGGGGCCCTCCTGCCATGCTGCATGGCCTCTCCCTTCCTGATCCTCATGGCAGTGACCCCTCCCCTTTTCCTCTTTTCCTCACCCTGGCCTGTGGACAGACAAGGGGATGTGGCCTTGCCCCCGTACTACCAGCCGGAGGAGGACGATGAGATGCCCTTCATCTGCTCCTTGTCTGGGGACAACGGCATCATGGGCTGCCACGAGATCCCCCCACTCAAGGAGCAGGGCCGTGAGTGCTGCCTGTCCAAGGACGACGTCTACGACTTTGGGGCGGGGCGCCAGGACCTCAACACCAGTGGCCTCTGTGTCAACTGGAACCGCTACTACAATGTGTGCCGAACAGGCAGCGCCAACCCCCACAAGGGCGCCATCAACTTCGACAACATTGGCTACGCTTGGATTGTTATCTTCCAGGTGAGGCGGCTCAGGCCTGGGACCGGCCTGGTTTTAGGGACTGAGTGGGCAGCTCTGCCTGACGGGCAGGTCTCTGTGCTTGGCATTTGCCACCCCCATCTCACTGAAACCCGTCCAGCTTGCTGGCAATATAGGCATTATCATGCCCATTTTATAGACAGATTCAAAGAAAGGAAGCAAGCTAGGCTGGGCACGGTGGCTCATGCCAGTAATCCGAGCACTATGGGAGTCCGAGGCAGGCAGATCACGAGCTCAGGTGTTCAAGACCATCCTGGCCAAAAAGACCAGCCTGGCCAGCATGGTGAAACCCAGTCAACTAAAAATATAAAAATTAGCCAGACGTGATGGCAGGCGCCTGTAATTACAGCTACTTGGGGGCTGATGTAGGAGAATTGCTTGAACTCAGGAGGTGGAGGTTGCAGTGAGCCGAGATTGTGCCACTGCATTCCAGCCTGGGAGACACAGAGAGACTCTGATTCAGAAAAATCAATAAAAACAGAGCAAGCCAATTGACCACAGATGATGCGTTGTGACTATTAAATGGCAAATAGGCAAATACAGGATCTATATAGGATTTTTTTTTTTTGAGATGGAGTCACTCTTGTTGCCCAGGCTGAAGTGCAATGACGTGATCTCGGCTCACTGCAACCTCCACCTCCCAGGTTCAAGCGATTCTCCTGCCTCAGCCTCCCGAATAGCTGGGATTACAGGCATGTGCCACCATGCCTCGCTAATTTTGTATTTTTAGTAGAGATGGGGTTTCTGTACGTTGGTCAGGCTGGTCTTGAACTCCCGACCTCTGGTGATCTACCTGCCTTGGCCTCCTAAAGTGCTGGGATTATAGGCACGAGCCACCAACCCAGCTCGGGGTAACCCGAAAGCCTGAGCTCTTTGCAGAGCCCCAGGTTGCCTTGGGCCAGATGGATCCCAGCAGGGAGGGCTGTTCAGAGAGAAGAGGCAGGATTCAAGCTCAGCTGGAGGGTGGCTGACCAAGGCCAGGAGCGTGGGGTAGGAGGACATTCCTGGTGGGGACAGCCTGAGCAAAATCCTGCTGCAGGGAATGCCAAGTAGCTCATCTGGAGTCAGTGAGAAATGTGTCTCGCATTGTCAACCTGTGCACATAATGCACACACATTCACAAAGCAGCGCTAGCCTTGTGGTGTGTGAAGCACTTGTTGTGTGGCCCCTCTGCACCGACTGACAGCCTATACTCTGCAGAGGACATGCTGTGTATGCACAGGGAAGGAACTCGGGCAGTGGACCTTGAGGGTATTGCTTGGCCTCTCTGTGCCTCAGTTTTCTCATCTTTAAAATGGGGTAATAACAGCCCCCCCTCACCTTGGGTGGCCGATAAAAATAAAGCAGCTGACATGCTCAGGGCAGCCAGCCCTGTGTGCAGAGAGTGCTGGGTAGAGGTTACCTTCCTGCTATCCTCAGAAAGAAGGGGCAGGAGCAGACAGAGGGGGAGCTGAGTAGCCTCTGAAGGGGCAGCGGGAAGCCTGACAGGGCTGAACTCTGCTGTCTCCGCTGCCCTGGGCACGCTGCCCTGGGGAGCGTCAGGATCATGGGTTCAGAGCTGCAGGGTGTGAGGTGATGGCAACAGCTGTGTTTGGAACCCTCTGCCCAGGAGGATGGATGGCTGCTCAGGGGGCCCCACTTTGTGCATTTGCCAGAAGCCAGCAAGGACCCAGGGTTTGTCTTTCCCAAGGCTGTTCCATCTCCTAGTCTGGGAAGGAGTCAGGGTGGGGTGGGAGGTGACAGAGTCACACCAGCCTAATTACAGTGCATCCTCCCTGGCTCCCACCGAGCTGCATCCCAGCCCTGCCAGGTGGGCTCCCCACATACAGAAGAAGCGGCTGAGGCTCAGAGAGTATGGGTGGACCAGCTCATAAGCTGGAGCAGGGACAGGCTCCCTGCTTTCCCAGCCCTCCCGCTGGTGTGGTAGACTGGAGGTACCAGGGTTCAAGTCCCAGCTCCGCCCCTTGCTGTATGACAGTGGGCAAGTGCCTTCCTCTCGCTGAGCCTCGGTTTCCTCACCTGTATAATGTGGTGTGCCCTGTCCATCCCCTGTGAGAGGTACTCAAGACAGCATGTGTGATGTGTTCTGGCACACAGTGGGGCCCCTGTCTGGTGTGCTGCTCGGGCTACGGGCTTGCCCACGGGTCAGCCCTCTCGGCTCTCTCTGTGCTGCTACAGGTGATCACTCTGGAAGGCTGGGTGGAGATCATGTACTATGTGATGGATGCCCACTCCTTCTACAACTTCATCTACTTCATCCTGCTTATCATAGTAAGTGTCAGGGAGCCTGGGCTCCCAGGTGTGCTCAGAACCCACGGACCAGGAGACCGGAGGAGGGAGGGGCTTTGGGAGTCCCCAAGGAGCCCCTTGGAGCCGGGAGAGCCTGGAGGAGGAAGCAGGTGGGGCTGTTTCTCAGCACCGCCGGGCAGCAGGTGATTGAAAGGGCTCATCGGGGGTGGCTGTCGGAAGCATCCATCACCTTCAATTGCCGTCATTTCTCACATCTGGGCATTTAAGTCGCCACTGATACTCTGCTCCTGTTTCTCTGCCTCGTATCTCTGGGATACATTCTTTGCATGACCTGAGCCCGAGGTGCAGCCTCATACTGGAAGCTTTGCAAGGGCTCCAACTCATCCCTGTTTTCCTGGGAGGGGAAGACGAGATCTCCTGAGGCTGAGCAGGGTTTAGCCTGAGGGAGGTTGCCTGATAGTGACCCGGTGGAGCTTCCTGAAATTCTCGGAAGGACTCCCACCTCTCGGGCAGCCCTGCCTCGTTGGGGTAACCTGGAGATGGAGGTGGGCTCACCCACCTCTTCCTGGCCAGCCCCTCTTGCCTGCACCCCCTGTACGGTCTCCCCAGAGTGAGCTCATCCACCTCGTCATGCCTGACTGCAGCTTCAGCACAGCACAGTCCCCAAAATGTCAAGGTGATTCACTCCGGGGAGAGTCGCGGCTGAATCCCTACTGCTTCGAGGCGGGTTCTCTGGCTTCCTGGTGGTGGGAGAGGGCACACTTGGCACTCCAGGGCAGTGCCCCATCCTTGGCTGGCAGGACCTTGACCTGGGGGGCTAGGACAGGCCAGCAGGTGACCTGAGACACCTGCTGTTGTCTAAGTGCCAGTGCTTTCTTGGGGGAGCTGGGGCCTTGGACCTATAGGAGATGCCCCAGATAGAAGGAGAGGGCCCAGGTTTTATTCAGCATTGCCCTCCATGGCCTTGCATATTCATTCACCAAAACATTCAGGAAACCTACACTGGACCAGGCCCTGAGCCGAATGCTAGGAACAGAGCAGGGAGTCAGGCCCAGCCCCTACCCTCAAGGAGCTCACGGTCTCGTGGGGAAGATGGCCTGACAGCAGTCAGTGACCATACAGCATCTTAGGCACCATTATAGAAGGAAGCCCACGGGGCTCAGGGAGCCCTGAGGAGGCTCCTGATCCAGCCTGGAGGAGGGATGGGGAAGTGGAAGGCTTCCTGGAGGAGGTGATGCCAGAATTAAGCCTTAAAGACTCAGAAAGGTCAGCAGAGAAAGAGCCTCTTGGGCAGGGGTAGCTCACAGAGCAGAGCCCCTGAAGCCGGTCAGGATCCTGCAGTGTGGGAGCCACAAGCCACTGGGGTTGCAAGAGGAGCCTCCGGTTCCCAGGAGGGGCTGGAGGACGCTCCATCTGCTCCTGCTGTGGGGTTAAGGGTGGCTAAGGGTGCGGATGTGGTGAAGCATGATGCTCCCCAAGCTTATTGTGAAATGGGGGACAGTGACAGTACCTAGCTCCTGGGCTCTCAGGAGGCTTAGGTGAGACAGAGCTTGAAGCCTGCATACCCTTGGCACACAGTGAGTGCTCAGTACCTGTTGGGTACTGTTGGGTCTCAGGTGGCCCTGTCACAGGACAAAGAGTGCAGGTGAGAGGTTGAAAGAGCTGAGTTTTTCCAGGCGCTGGAAAGGGTCCAGAGAGCAGTCTGGACAATTGCAGGTCCAGACCGTGTAAACCCTGAATCTCAGAGAGGTGAGAGGTCCTTTGGTCTTCAAGCCCAGGCCTGTAATGCTCCTTCTTTAAATTTCTTTCTTTCTTTTTTTTTAGAGACAAGGTCTGGCTCTGTAATCCAGGCTGGAGTGCAGTGGTGTGATCATAGCTCACTGCAGCCTTGATCTCCTGGGCTCAAGTGATCCTCCCTGCTCAGCCTCCCAAGTAGCTGGGACTACAGACACGTACCACCATGACTGGCTGATTTAAAAATTTTTTGGAGACAGGGTTTTGCTATGTTTCCCAGGTTGGTCTCAAACTCCTGGACTCAAGTGATCTTCCTGCCTTGGCTTCCCAAAGCACTGGGATTACAGGCATAAGCCATGGCCCATGGACCCTAGTGTTCCTTCTTTTCCTTCTTCTTCTTCTTTATTTTATTATTATTATTATTATTTTTAGACTTCTTGTCGCCCAGGCTGGAGTGCAATGGCCCAATTACTGCTGCAATGTCTGCCTTCTGGGTTCAAGTGATTCTCCTATGTCAGTTTCCCAAGTAGCTGGGATTACAGGCATGTACCACCACGCCTGGCCAATTTTTGTATTTTTAGTAGAGACGGGGTTTTACCATGTTGGCCAGGCTGGTCTTGAACTCCTGACCTCAAGTGATCTGCTTGCCTCAGCCTCCCAAAGTGCTGGGATTACAGGCATGAGCCACCTTGGCTGGCTACCTTCTGACTAGAAAAGGTCTTGGCTCATCTGGTCTGAGCCTCCTATTTTACAGATGGATAAGTGGAGGCCTGGCGGGGATGGGGGCCTGCTTGGGTTGCCCAGGGCAGCAGCTGCAGAGGCAGGGCTGGGCAGGAGCCCGACAAGTGTGTGGTCCCAGAGGGCAGGGCCACGCCCTTTCTTCCTGTGACCCTCACACAGGCCTGGCACAGGGCAGCTCCCCAGGAAATGCTCATGGACGAGGTGACCGAGACAAGGTTGGGAGGCCATCTTCTTACCTGAGAGGCAGGGGATTTTCCCAGAGTTCTCTGGGCCAGCAACTTCCTCCAGCCCCTGCTTTAAGACCCTAGCTTCTCAATCACCATTGATGAGGCTGCACCTGGTGAGAGCTTCCTGGTGGGCACCTCTGAGGGGCATGAAAGATATCTCCTCTGGAGGATCGGCAGCCGAGTTCACTCCCAGGCTCAGCAAATGCCGGAGAGGGGGCTGTGCCCTGGACAGCTAGAAGCTGGAGGGGAGCCCCACTCCTGGAGCCAACAGACCACAGGGATGTGGGATCCCAGTGCCAACCGGGGCAGCCTGTCTTCCCTATCCCATGCAAGTACAGATAAAGCTGTGCGAAAATCCTGAGGGAGCTTCTCTTTTCTCGTCTGGGGTCCCAGTGGAGGGCAGATTCCGGCCAGAGAAAAGGCAAGGCTGGGCGAGGACACAACCTGGGAAGCCAGAGTCGGGCAGCAGCTTCCCTCCCTGGGCTCAGTGCAGATGTCTTAGGTGGGTGGGGGCCAGGCCAGGGCCCAGGGGTCTGAGAGGAGCTGGGCTTTGAAGCAGATCCCAGTCAGGCCTGGGGAGCTGCCGGGGCCATCGCTTCTCCTGGAGCCAGGCCTCAGCGATCTTTTCCTGTCCCCATCTGTGTCTCTGCCTGTGTCTCTCTGGGCCCCTCCATCTCCCCTGCCCTTCTCTTTCCCTGTCTCCACCTGCCCCCTGCATCTCTACTCCCTCGTGTCTGTCCTCTTGGAGCCCGCCTCACTCCCTTGCATGTCCCTTTGTCATCACGTCTCTGTACCTTGCCATCTCTTGCTATCTGCCCCTGCTCTGGCCTCTGTGTCTGGTTGGTCCCTGCCCATTCTCCTCACTTCATTTCTGCCTCTGTACCCCCATCTCCATCTCTGTCTCCATCTCCCCATGTCCCTCTGCCTCCCTCTCCCCGTGTCTCCCCACTGTCCCCACCCCATGACTCTGCCTCTCCCACCCCTCTGTCCCCTCCATCCCTGTCCCTGTCCCTGTCCTCTCCTCCCGTTGGTCACAGGTGGGCTCCTTCTTCATGATCAACCTGTGCCTCGTTGTCATAGCGACCCAGTTCTCGGAGACCAAGCAGCGGGAGCACCGGCTGATGCTGGAGCAGCGGCAGCGCTACCTGTCCTCCAGCACTGTGGCCAGCTATGCTGAGCCCGGCGACTGCTATGAGGAGATCTTCCAATACGTCTGCCACATCCTGCGCAAGGCCAAGCGCCGCGCCCTGGGCCTCTACCAGGCCCTGCAGAGCCGGCGCCAGGCCCTGAGCCTGGAGGCCCCCGCCCCAGCCAAACCCGGGCCCCATGCCAAGGAGCCCCGGCACTATAGTAAGTGGCCCTGCATCTGACGCGGCATCCAGACGGGCACTGTGTGCAGTGTCGCTCCTTCCCAGCGCGTCCAGCAGGCCCAGCAGGTCTTTACTTCATGCTCAAGTGTTTCCTTCACAGCCCCTGGGCTGCCTGCCCTCTCCTGGCACCTGCAGAGCCTGCACCGGGCTGGGCCTGGGGCTGGAGGAACTCGATCCCTGTGTGTGTAGAGATAGCAGCTCTGCCCCTGGAATCCACGCTGGAAAGAAATGAACAAGTGTCTGTCCTTCGTCTTGGAAAGCTAAACTTCTTCCCCCATGGCAGCCCACAGTTCACATCTCTCCCTTTTCTGGGTTCCCGCTGCCGTCCCCTGCTTTCCAGCACACCTGAGAAATGATGCAGGGCACCTGGCCCAAAGGGGCTGTGGCCTGCCCCTCAAAGCTGTGGCACATGGGGGACTCATGCCACCCTGTGCTATGTGCTTGCCATGGGGCTGTGAGAATTATGCTTTTTGTTTTTTGTTTTTTTAGATGGAGTCGCACTCTGTCGCCCAGGCTGGAATGCAGTGGCACTATCTTGGCTCACTGCAACCTTCACCTCCTGGGATTCAAGCGATTTTCCTGCCTCGGCCTCCCGAGTAGCTAGGATTACAGGCACCTGCCATTGTACCTGACTAATTTTTGTGTTTTTTGTAGAGACAGGGTTTTGTCATCTTGGCCAGGCTGGTCCTGAATTTCTGACCTTGTGATCCATGCACCTTGGCCTCCCAAAGTGCTGGGATTACAGGCGTGAGCCACCTCACCTGCCATTTTTTTTTTTTTTGTTGTTGTTGTTGAGACAGGGTCACCTAGGAAATACAGTAGCGCAAATACAGCTGACTGCAACCTCCAACTCCTCGCTTAAGTCACCCTCCCACCTCAGCCACTGGAAGAGCTGGGACTACAGGCCTGCACCACCATGCCTGGCTAATTAAAAAATCCTTTTTGTAGAGGTGGGTCTCTTTATGTTGCCCAGGCTGGTCTCAAACTCCTGGGCTTACGTGATCCTCCTGCCTTGGCCTCCCAAAGTGCTGGGACTACAGGCATCAGCCACCGCCCCTGGCCGAGGTTATGCTTTTAGACTTGGAAGCGGCTGTCCTGCTAGTTACCTTGTCTGCTCCAGGACATAGTCCTGAGAAGGGAGCAGTTAGTAATATTATCCCCACTTTTCAGATGGGAAGACTAAGGGTCAGGGAGAGGAAGGGAGGCATCTCGGAAGTCAGTGTTGCCAGGCTTTGCGGGCACCTGCCTCCCCTGGAAACGATCACTTTCTTGAGAGGAGGCAAGCCAGGGCCACAGGAGGTGGGTCCTGCCCCAGCACCAGCACCGCTTCTCCCAGCTGGTGCCAAGAAGGAAGCCAGCAGGCGTGGGGACTGTGCTTGAGCAGTGAGGCCCTCTGCAGGCCTGTCCCCTGCCTGTAAAGTGAGGACAAGGGGTCCCCAGCACGTGGCCAACAGTGGCGGGAGTCAGCCACCTCAGGCCCTGCTTTGGAAAGCCCTGTCCTTCTAGCTCTAACAGTCTGGGAATTGATTCTTGGGAGGCAAGCAGGAGAAAGCATGCTCCGAGCTGCCGCCCACCCATCCTCGGGTGCCAGCCATCCAGGCATGGGCTTGGAGGAGGCCCCAGGTGGCCTGTGGGCAGGCCTGGCACGCGGACGCAGGAGCTGGGGCCGGGCAAGGCTGGCACTGGTGTTGCTGGAGGACGTGGGGGAGAAGTGTTCAATCCAAGGGGTTTCCTGTGGCTGCCCAGCCCCCTCTCCTGGCACCCTCTCCTGGCACCCTTGCCCCTGGGCCTCCCCTCTGCCATGGAAAAAAGAGTTGGCTGCAGCCCCTAGTCCAGGTGGGAGCAGTGGGCCGGCGCTGGGAAGGGCTTTGGCCTGTCCTCCCATGGTGAGATTGGACCGAGCCCTGGGTTCCTGGCTGCCCACCCCAACTCCAGAGGCATGAATGCGCCAGGGGTGCCTATCCAGGGCTCAGGAGGCATCTGGAGGCAAGTGTAGAAACGAAGGGCAGGCGTGAATGCTTTTCTTCCCCTTTCATGTTACTTTTTGGCTTACACAAGGAAACGTGTTTATTCTAGGAATATATAGGAAAACACGAAGAAGAAATTAAACCCCGCAGAGAGAGGCCTCTCTGACACCTCTTTGAGATGGTTCACAGATCACAGAACCCAGTCCAGGGCCAGCCCTGGCTTCTCCTGTGATTCCTGGGCAGCAAACGGATGAAGTCCCCTCTTCCCAGCGGCCCTTCCTCTCCTCTGCCCCCACCTCCACCCCTTGTGTGGAGGGAAGTCAGCCACCTCAGGCCCTGCTTTGGAGTGAGGCTCTGCCCCCCACCCAGGGCTCCATGCCTCCTCCCCTCCCTGAGGAACAAACCTCACCCCCTCCCCCACTCCACCTCCCCACCTGCTATACAGGCGGGAGGCTTGAGAACACCAAGGCCACCATGGTCTCCTCTAAGGTAGGCCATCCCCATATTGGCCTGGCTCTTTCAGAATCACTTCTAGTTCCCAGGCTGCATGACTGGGCTCTGGGTCTGTTCCATGCTGACCTAGGGCCCGGGCCAGGAGGGATGGCCGATCAGCATAGATGCTTGCCCTACACCATGCTGGGCCCATCACGTGCCTTAATGAGGAAAATCCTCCCACAGCCTGCACAGTGGGTGCTTCTGTCCCCACTTCTACACAGGGACAGACAAAGCCCAGAGAGCTGCAACTGCTTCCCCAGGGACCCCCTCCCCGCCCCTCCAGGCTGGGCCGGCTGGTTCCAGGCAGACCTGTGGGTCTGGGAGCCATATGCACTCAGGGATGTGTCCCAGGCTGGACTGGGCCTTGTGTGGGTGCTGACTCTACCCACGCTCCCCCCGGTTTGCTTTTCAGAACTGTGCCGGCGACATAACCCCCTGGACGCGATGCCCCACACCCTGGTTCAGCCCATCCCTGCCACGCTGGCCTCTGACCCCGCCAGCTGCCCTTGCTGCCAGCATGAGGCCAGCCGGCGGCCCTCAGGCCTGGGCAGCACTGACTCGGGCCAGGAGGGCTCAGGCTCTGGAGGGTCCGCTGGTGTCGAGGACGAGGCAGATGGGGATGGGGCCCGGAGCATCGAGGATGGAGCCTCCTCAGAACTGGGGAAGGAGGAGGAAGAGGAGGAGGAAGAGGATCAGGCAGATGGGGCAGTCCGGCTGTGTGGGGATGTGTGGCGGGAGACGCGAGCCAAGCTGCGCGGCATCGTGGACAGCAAGTACTTCAACCGTGGCATCATGATGGCCATCCTGGTCAACACCGTCAGCATGGGCATCGAGCACCATGAGCAGGCCAGTGCAGCGACGCTGGGAGGGCCTGCAGGGGAGGCGCGGGGACCCCAGGACCCTGTGTGAGTTTTTGTGTCTGTCCCCTGAGAAGTGCCGGCCTAAGCTGGGTCCAGTTCATCCACGCAACCTTAGCGCCCAGCCGGGGCCAAGCTCAGAGGAGGGAAGGGCTCGGGTGTTGCTGAATGAATGAGTGACCAAGCGAAGCTGGCTAGGACTGGGCTCTTGGGGCTCTTTCCCTCCTAAGCTGCTCAGCCTGGACACCAAGGCAGCCACAGTGCATCCACTGCCAGTCCCTGCAAATCTGACTGCTACTCCTCACCTCTCCACCTGAGCCCTTCTTTTAAAAAACACACAAACAAACAAACTAACATGTTTTTTAGAAAAGAGACAGGGTCTTGCTCTGCTGCCCAGGCTGGAATGCAGTGGCAAGATCAAGCGATCCTTCCTATTATGCCTCCCAAGTAGCTGGGACTATAGGAACGTGCCACCAAGCCTGGCCATGGGGGCCCTTCTGTCCCTTCTCCCCCAAAGAGCTGGGGTGATTTTTCCAGAGGGCCATTCTGGGTGGGATCTTCCTTGCTCCAAAGCTTCTGTTGCTCCTCATTGCCCTTGGGGCAAAATCCAGACCTTTCCATGACCCTCAAGACCCCTTGTCTTGGCCACAACAGCCCTTCACCAGGCCAGCTTAACCTGTCCCATCCAGTGACTCCACCCCATACAGCCCCACAGGGCTGACGGGGAGGGGACAGCTTTGGGAGGCGGTAGGAGCTCAGGGAGGATGTGTGTGTGAGGAGAGCAGGGCCTCTGTGGGGACACAGGAGGGAGGGGCCGAGAGGTTAGCACAGATGCCTCAGCCCTCAGGCCCCACCCAGGGGTGCAGCCTGGATGGCAGGTCTAGTCTTGACAAGAAACACCATTTTCTGGCTCTTGCCATCCACTAGCCCCCGGGTGGGGTGGCTCCCTGAACCTACTCCCCAGCTCTGCTAGGGCTCTGACGTAGCAGCTGGCCCCACCTAACCCTGAGGCCCAGTGGGGGGACGTCACTGGCCTGAGGTCCCATCACCAGCTGGGGGCCAGGTTTGAACCCATTTCTTTCTGCGGCAAGACTGACACCCCGGGAGGGCTTGGATTTTGACATTCTCCTTTCTTCCCTGCGGCCCTCCTCCTGTGGAGGCCCTGCATGCCTCTCACACCCCACAGGGCGCACTCGCATCTCCCTCTTCGTTAGCTCACCAAGCACAGGCTCCATTCAATTTACCTAAATGGGGCCCCTGGGGCTGCCGTGACACTCTGTTCAGACCTGCTGGTTTGCCAGCCATTCCGGCTTAAAAAGGTCTCTAGAGAGGCCTGGCGGGAGGGCTCTCTGCAGGAGGAAAGCTGGTGGGACAGGGTTCCCAGAAACCCCTTGCTTAATGTCCATCCTCTGGTCAGCACCTGACCCAGGCCTGCAGAGGAGCAGCATTCCTGCAGAAAGCCCCACAGGGGATGAGTGCTATGGGGGTGGCTCCAGTCTCCATCCAAGAGGGACAGCATCGAGGGGGCCTGCACAGCCTGCCACACTTGAGCCTTGACACTGTCCTTGCCAGGGGCTTGCTGGAGCCAGCTGGTGAGAGCCAATTTCCAAACCTCAGGACTTGCGCAAGCCAAGGATGAAAGAGTTGGGAGCTTGAAATTGGCCGTGGAGGGAGTATTTACACCATGGAAATTGGCAGATGCTACTCATTAGGGCTGTTTTCAGAGGTCTCTTTGCCAGGCTGGTCCTTGCCTTTTCATCCACAACATCCATGGAGACACTATGGCCAGGGCAGGTCCAGCCTCAGGCCAGACCACGATCCCTGCCCAAGCCTCCTTAGGATCTGCTTCTCTGGCCTGTCGTCCCTCCCTCCTTCTGCCACATCCATCCGAGCAAGCTTTCCAACTGCGAATCTGGTGGAGCCTCTTCTTTCTTTTTTCTTTTCTTTCCTTTTTTTTTTTTTTTTGAGACAAGAGTTTCACTCTGTCATCCAGGCTGGAGTGCAGTGGCGTGATTTTGGCTCACTGCAACCTCCGCCTCCTGGTTTCAAGCAATTCTCCTGCCTCAGCCTCCCAAGTAGCTGGGATTACAGGTGTGTGCCACCATGCCTGGCTAATTTTTGTATTTTTAGTAGAGATAGGGTTTCACTACGTTGGCCAGACTGGTCTTGAACTCCTGACCTCAGGTGATCCGCCTGCCTTGGTCTCCCACAGTGCTGGGATTACAGGCGTGAACCACTGTGCCCAGCCAGGTGGAGCCTCTTCTGAGAGTAGCAGGCTTCACGTGGCTCCCTCATCAGGCTGAGAGATGAGAGAGGCTGTTCCCGCTGTGTGTCTCCTGCCTGGTCACAGGACCCACCTGATTTCCTCATCTACTAAGCAGGTGCCTTTCCCTTATAGGAACAGGCACCATTTACTGAGCACCTACTACAGGCCTGGCCCTGAGCCGGCACAGTGCCAGTAGGTCCAGCCACCCTCAAGGCAGGTGTTATTACCTCACCCCTCTCGTGCCTTGGAAGCCACTGCTCAGAGAGGCAAATAGATCACACAGTGTTCGGGTTTCAATCCTAGTTCTGGTTGGGTTTGGTGACTCCTGCCTGTAATCTTAGCACTTTGGGAGGCCATGGCAAGAGGGTTGCTTGAGCCCAGGAGTTCAAGACCAGGCTGGGCAACAGAGTGGGACCCCTTCTCTGCAAAAAAAATAAATAAATAACTAGGTGTGGTGGTGCATGTCTGCAATCTCAGCTACTCAGGAGGCTGAGGTGGGAGGTTTGCTTGAACCCAGGAATTTGAGGCTGCAGTGATGGTTGATTGTGCCACTGCATTCCAGCCTGGGCAACAGAGCGAGACCCTGCGTCAAAACAAACAAAAACATTCCAAACCAGCCAGACCAACCAGTCCTGGTTCTGCTGATGATTGGCAGGGTGGCCCGGAGTGCAGCCCTTGGCTTCCTCACCTGGCACCCCCACCCTGTAAATGGGTGCCCGGATCCCCCAACACAGTGGCTGAGAGGGTTGACTGTATTGCGAACCTGGTGCTTAGTAGGTGCTCACTGATGAGTCACTGCTTCGGAGTCCGTTTGAGCCTCGCGCCACCCTCCCTGGGTGCGTTTTCCATCCTCTGTCTGGAGCCTCAAAAATTAATTAAAGTAAGAGTGAGGGGGAGGAAGAATCTCTGAAATGTTCTTTATAAAGCAGCTCCAGTGGCAGCCGTGGTCACCCGGGCTCTGCGCAGGACCTGACTGTGGCCCCTGCTGGTATTTTTGCTCCATTCCCTTGGCTCCCAGACACTGCTCTGCGGGAAATGATCCGCCCCCATGTTTATTTTGAGCAGCCCTGTCTGAGGTGGCACTCAGAGAAAGAGGTGGCCCAGGGCCTCCAAGCGGGGTGCAGGGAGAGGAGGAGAGGAGGAAAGGGCGAGTGAACCCCCGGAACCCTTCTCCTGCAGGGGAAGTGGCATGGGGGCCCCTGCCCCATACTCCATCCTGGCTGGCAGGGAGCTCTGTGTCACTGAGAGGCAGGAGGGGAGGGTGTGATGCTGTGAAGTGGGGCAGGGTGACCTCAGGGCCTGGTCACGGAGCGCTCAAATGACAGGTTAGATTGCAGGTGCCCAAGCCTTCGCTGCGGCTGAAATCATGGGGGTGGTACCCAGAGCGCAGCTGGCTCATTCAGGTTCCTTGTGGTGGCGGACGCTGTTTCTTGCAGCACCTGGCCTCCAAGGAGATGATGGGTGAAGTGGGGGGTCGGCCAGGCAGAGGCCTCTGTGTGACTCAGGAAGTGGGGAAACGGGACTGAAATGGCCACCCCGTGGGTAGCCCCAGCTGTGTGGCGGGCAGGTGGGACAGGTCAGCTGGGGCGGCCAGGCTTCTCCTTCATCGTCACTGCTGTCATTGCCTCACAGCTCCTCCTGGTGTGGTCCTCTGGCAGCCTTGTGGGCCAGGCTGGGGGAGCACCTTATCCCCACTGGGCAGATGGGGAAACTGAGGCTCAGTGAGGTAGATGGCTTGTCCAAGGCAGCAGGGTGAGCTGCGACAGGGCTAGGCTCCCAGCAGTTGAGGTCAGTGTGGACAGTTGAACTGGAGGAAAGCATTGCTCCTAGGAGCAGCACCTGTCTCACCTTCTCTCTCTCCTGCACACACCAGGGCAGACCCTGACTCCTCCTGAGCTGGGCAGGGCTGCCTTGTAGCCTCATTGTGTCCTGGAACTGGAGGCTAGCCACCAAGTTGGAGAACAAAAAACAGAGAGCTGGGCTGTGTGGGCAGCATAGCAGGGTGCAGGGAGACTCTTGGGTAGGGCTGATCCTGGGCCTGGGCATGGACACTGGCCCCCGCTCCTAGGGGACTGCATTCAGGGCCTCTGAATCAGTGGCTGGATCAAAGCTGACTTTACTCTCCCTTCAGTAGCCCCTGTCTTGCCAAGTCACCGCCAACCAGGTCTGGGGTGACTCTGGGAAGTAAAGGATAGGGTGACTTAGTGGCTGACATTCCAGCTCTATAGGGGCCCAAGGGAGAGAGACACAGACATGGACTGCAGTCATGGAAGGCTTCCTGGAGGTGGTGGTACTGGGGATGGATCCTGAAGGATAACTAGGAGTTTATCAGTAAGACAGAGGGACAAGTACAGGGACCAGGAGCATGGGCATCCTCCCCAAAGGACCCTGAGTCCTCGAGAAGGATGTATACAAGGAGCAGGGCAGACAGTGCAGGAAGCCAGGAGGGCTGTTCATTCAGGAGGACCTTGGGGCCAGTTTTATCCTTAGGGCAGTGGGGAGCTCTGGAATACTTGAAAGCAAGGGACACATCTGTGCTGAACTGGAGCCTCATCAGAAAAGTGGGGTGGGTGAAGGCACCTGGGCCATGGAGGTGGGGATGTGGCCAGAGTGGGGAGACGTGGGTTTGAGATCTGACTTCACAGCAGCCTGGCCATGACCCTGGCAGGCAGTTCTCTTTGAGTCTCAGGCTCTCAGTCTGTAAAATGGGGATAATATAGGGCTCGAGGCTGAGAGGAGATAATGCAAGGAGTGTCCTCAGCACACCTGGCCCATGGGAGGGGCTTCATCAACGCTGGCTGCCATTATGATGATAGGGAGGGTGCTGGCTGGAGGGCTTCCGGGGACCAGCTGACCTCTGCACACCTTTATCTACCCCTGCAGAAATGGCAGAGGCTGGGCAGCCTGGTGCCACCTGAACACCCACCACTGCCCCCCACCTCCTTCCTCTGGCTAAACTGGGTGTTTTCAGTCCTTCAGCACCTCTGCCTTCACTGGGTGGTCTTCACCACTTCCAGGGACCTTTCTGCCATATGTCTGTCTGTCTATCTGTCTGTCTGCTCTTTCTATGTCTCTTTCTGGCTGTATCTCAGACTCCCACAGTGTCACTGCTTCGTCGTCCCTGTCCTCCTTCGTGTCCGTGTCCCTGCTTTCCTCTCTCTGTGTCTCCGTCTCTCCGTGCCCTATCTTTGCCCTTCACTCTCTTGTCTGTATCTGTCTGTCTGTCCGTCTCTGCCCATCTCTGCCCCTCCCTCTCCATGTCTCCTCCCTCCTTGGGCTCCCACTTGCTGTGTCTATATTCATCTGTGTGTCTCTGTCCCAGAGAAATGCTTGCAGGAGTGATGGATGATCCATTAGAAAAAGATTAGCAGGTGCACTGAAGGGAGAAATATCTGTTGTGAGGGAGGAGGAGACGCGGAGCAACCTTTTGGATGGCAGTGGCCCCCCACGTCCCCGGTGGGGATGCATGTGTTGTGCGTGTGGCTGGAGCCAACTGATCGTCAGCTCATAGTGTCAGTGCCTACAGTTTCCATCTCCGCAGACATCACTGGCTGGGCCGGCAAATTGCTGGCTCTGAGCAGCGTTCTGGGTCCTGGCTCAGCCAGGGGTGCTAGGCCTCAGCCTTCCCCACCGAGGGTTCCTCTCAGGGTCCCACTCCTCTTTTGGAACCACTTCTTGAGTCAAATGTAATCACAGATGGAAATGGTCCTTCTCCTTTCACCTGGGCTTGAGAGGAGCTGGCAGTTTTATCAGGTTTCCCAAGCACCGGGCCGGAAGCCGGTGCTTGTGTTGTTATTTATTTATTTATTTTTCTTCTCCTTTTAATTCACATGGAGTCAGAATCAGGTCCTTGCAGCTCCCTGGGGGTCCTCAGCTCTTCCGCTTCCCAGCCTGTGATCCTGATGGGGCCTCCAACTGCACTCCTTTCTCTGCTCCCTGGCGCTGGCTCTCTCTTAGCCTTTAGGTCTCTGCTAAGGTGTTGCTGCCTCCTGATCCCACTAGCAGCGTTCCCCTAGCCACCCCCTGCTTTCCTGGCATCAGCACACACCGGCTTGGTTTGTTAACTTGGTTTACTGGGCTTTGCTACCAGAGCATGAGCTTCTCAAAGGCAGGGACAGTGCCCTGACTCTCGCCACTGCCCACCTGGGTAGCACGAGCCCACCACATCATGTGATTCAGATCTGTGGCAGGCATGCAGGAATGAATGAATGAATGAATGAATGAATGAATGAGTTCGGCTTCGGTCCCTGTGTGGTGTAATGGGAGAGCAGTTTGGAGTCCAGCTTGGTTCAATGCCCTGCCTTTCCCTGCCACAACCTTGTTGAGTGGCTCTGAACAAGTCACTTCCGTCCCAGTTTCCCCAGCCTTAGTTTCCTCATCTGTAAAACGGAGAGGCTAACTTGTGTTGGGTGTCAAATCAGGTCTGAGCAACGGTGCTGCCCTTCCTTCTCTGTGATTCAGGCAGGGACGGCCGGGCACCACGGTGAGCACACGCTGTCACTTTAGCAGTCCCAGGGAGCAGTGGAGGGGAGAGATGGGGCTGGAGTTCGTGTGAGCCAAAGGGGAGAGGCTCTGGTGAATTCATTCATTCACTCGACCCCCTGGTTTTATGGATAAGGAAACGAAACCCCAGAGGAGGGGGAAGTGACTTGTCCGGGCCACAGAGCCACTTAATGTCCAAACCAGGCCTGGACCCCTCCAACTTCCTCCACTGCCCCCCGTCGTGGTCTCTCTTGGGGCCTGCTTTAAACACCAGGGTTCTTTGGACAGTCCATTTGTAGGGCATCTGCTAAACACCAGGGGTAAACAGCTCTGAGAGCAGAGGGAGGCTCTGTGGCTGTGGTGGGAGGGAGCTAGTCTCCCTCTAACCAGCTGGTGGCTTCAGGCAGGTGCCTTCACCTCCCTGGGTCTGAATGAGCTCCTCTGAGAGCTGCTGGGCTGGCTAAGAGCCACCATGGGTGCTCTGTGTCATGTAGCAGGTGCATGGTGTCCATTCCCCTTTCATGGGGCACGATGTCCCCAGCCACGCTTAGTCCTGAGATGGCCATTGCTGGGAAGGGGAGAGAGAAGTTCCACATGGGCAGGGATTAAGGGCAGGAGTCTTGGAGCCAGGCCCCACCACTTGTCAGCTCTGTGGCCTCAGACAAGGGTCTGGCCTCCTGTGAACCTGCTTCCTTGCCAGGCTGCAGATGGGGTCTTGTGAGGGGCTAAGTGAAGTGACGACTATAAAATGCATAGAATAGTTCCTGGCACTTGCTACATGCTTGCTAAATGGGTTAGGGTCTTGGGCAAATGGGGAGTTTCTAGCGATGCCTGTCCTGTGTTCCTGTCCTGCTCTGTGTCTTAGCCGTTTGACCTCAGGCTGGCCTCCAAGCCTCAGTTTCCTCATCTGTAAAATGGGTATCAGAACACTCCCCTCCTGATGCACTACAAAGCCCATTTCCAAATTTGTGGAAGGTCAGCCCTGTGGGGTTCCCCCAACCCTCACCATCTCAGCAGACCTCTCCGGATGTTGAGGTGGCAGAGTTGAGACGCCGCAGGGCATTGCGCATGGGGCAGTAGGGAGACTGAGCTGTGATGGGGACACCTGCTTGCCAGGGTGACACAGTCAGGGTGGGTGTCCAGAGGGGATCCACAGCTGCCCTTTGGCCTGACCGGGTCTCCGTTCCCACCTGTCGGTGCCCCACAGCCGGAGGAGCTGACCAACATCCTGGAGATTTGCAACGTGGTGTTCACCAGCATGTTTGCGCTGGAAATGATCCTGAAGCTGGCTGCGTTTGGGCTCTTCGACTACCTACGCAACCCCTACAACATCTTTGACAGCATCATCGTCATCATCAGGTACCCCTACCCCAACCCGCCCGGCAGCCCTGGGGCTGGGGGGAGAGTCAACTCAGAGACCCCAGCCAGCATATAAAGGACATAAGATGGCAGTGGAAACCCGTTATCCAGAAACTGATCAAAATAGTCAAATGTCTGTGATTTAGCAACCTATTTTTGCATTAAACAGCATGATCTAGCAGCAGGTCTGTGACTACCGTCATTCCGAGGAAGGGATGGGCATAAATGATATTGAGAAACAGCTGCATCCACTATCACGTGACGTGGAGACATCAGTTACTTTGATTGCCACAAAGCCATAGGTACCGCTAATTCTCTGTGGCTTGCTGTTTACAACTATAACCAAAAGACACATTAAATCTCAAAAAGAGGACAGTGACAACCGTGGACCTTCTGGATTCTACCCAGAGACTTCTTGTGGGGGTGGTGGTCCACGGACTCCAGGTGAAGAGCCCCTGATTAGCTCATGTGCCGAGACCAGCTCAGCCATGGAGACCCCAACCCAGGCAGCACTGAAGGAATTAAGAAACAGACACAGTGATAGAAAGTAAAAGGTGGGCGATCAGGGGTCTCACAGCATTTCCAGCTGAGAGCCCAGAGCAGACTCTGAGCCACGAACTTATTCTTTACTTTCCAGTGATAAGTTTTACAAGCAGATGCTCTGTGTTCTTTCATAGATTAAAAGTGAACTGACCAGGCAGCTAGTGTATGTTTACTATAGGTTAAAGATAAACTGGGAAGCACTGTTTACGAAGGAACAAAGGAAAGAGTCATGTATCCTGTGTTCAAAGAACTAAGTCATCTGGTGTGAGACATATTCATATTGGTTACCGCTTTATAACGCATTGAGCACTTTTCCGCTTTGGGGGTCCGACTAGGTTTTCCTTGCTGCCGCTCGCAGCAAACAATATGATACATCACGCACGTCAGAATTTGCTCTCAACATCCATGGCATGGAGCAGCATCCAACATATTTGTTGGATGGATGGATGGGCAGATGAATGGAAGCTCTGTATTTCTGTTTTCCCTTCTCCCTCTGTCTTCCTCTTCCTGTGGCCTTCTACTGCTCCCTCCTCCTGCACCCTGGGCCTGCCCTGCTGGGCCACAGCATCTGGGAGATCGTGGGGCAGGCGGACGGTGGTCTGTCAGTGCTGCGGACCTTCCGGCTGCTGCGTGTGCTGAAGCTGGTGCGTTTCATGCCTGCCCTGCGGCGCCAGCTTGTGGTGCTCATGAAGACCATGGACAACGTGGCCACCTTCTGCATGCTGCTCATGCTCTTCATCTTCATCTTCAGGTGAGCCCGCCCTGCCGGGGGCCACACCTCAGGGCCTGCTGGGGCTGGGAGCCTGGGGAATGTGGTCCTCTGTGCTTCTCTGGACAAAGCCACCTGGACCTGAGTGTGAAGCCTGACCCTGTCCCTCAATCCCCTGTGGCTCTCAGCAAGCATGACCCCCCGAGCCTCAGTGTTCACCTCTGTAAAGTAGGACCAACACTGCCCAGATTCCCCCTGCCCCGCATTTTACTGAGTTGACTGAGAATGAAACAAGGTGGGTGGGCGGTTTGGTGCATGTGAGTCTGATGAGCCACTCCCATCCTTTCCCCAGCATCCTTGGGATGCACATTTTTGGCTGCAAGTTCAGCCTCCGCACCGACACTGGAGACACGGTCCCCGACAGGAAGAACTTCGACTCTCTGCTGTGGGCCATCGTCACCGTGTTCCAGGTCAGTGGCCACTGTGTGTCCATGTGTGTTGGGGAAGCAATGGGACAGTTGGCTGGGGGGGGGGGCAGGGATTGACAGCCCCCACGCCTCCCTGTAGAGCGTATGCCTGGACTAGGGGTGCACCGGGGCTGACTGTGTCTCCTCAACAGATCCTCACCCAGGAAGACTGGAACGTCGTTCTCTACAATGGCATGGCCTCCACCTCCCCCTGGGCCTCCCTCTACTTTGTCGCCCTCATGACCTTCGGGAACTATGTGCTCTTCAACCTGCTGGTGGCTATCCTGGTGGAGGGCTTCCAGGCGGAGGTGACTGTGGTCTTGGCAGAGGAAGCACCCCCACAGGGCCTGCAAAAGACTGGGCAAGGGCGAGGTGGCCTGGATGGGGGAGGGGCTGCAATTCAAACTTCTTTTTTTTTTGAGATGGAATTTCGCTCTTGTTGCCCAATCTGGAGTGCAATGGCGCCATCTCAGCTCACTGCAACCTCCGCCTCCTGGGTTCAAGCCTCTAGAGTATCTGGGATTACAGGCGTGCTCCACCACACTCGGCTAATTTTTTCTATTTTAGTAGAAATGGGGTTTCACCATGTTAGCCAGGCTGGTCTCCACCTCCTGACTTGTCTGGCAGGTAACCTATCCCTAAAGGAGGGGGTTACTGATGAGGTGGTGAGCTCTTCATCATAGGAAGCATGCAAGTAGATGCCGCATCTTCGATCCCTGCCCTCCCCAAGGGCTGCAGGACTAGGCTTCTTCATCTCCGAGATTCGAAATCCCCTAAGATCAGGGACTCTGGGCCCTGGTCTCTGCATCCTCTGAGGTTCTGGGGATGTGTGCAGTCAGGCAGATTTGGCTTTGTGGCCTAGGGTCCTGTTAGCATCTCATTTCCCTTTTCTAGCAGTTTTCCCATCTGTAAAATGGCGGTGGAAACACCCATCGAAAAATTCAGGAGGGAGCTGGGAAGGGAGGAGCTGGGCTGATCTGCATTCTAACGTGAGGGACGCTCTCCCAGGGTGACGCCAATCGCTCCTACTCGGACGAGGACCAGAGCTCATCCAACATGGAGGAGTTTGACAAGCTCCAGGAAGGCCTGGACAGCAGTGGAGGTAAACAGGTCCTTGCTTGTCACCTAAAGGGCCAAGAGCCTTCCCCCCAGATCCAAGTGGGCAGAGGGGACAATGTCTGACTTTCCCTCAAGCCCAGGCTCAGGGACTGCTACTTCTCTATGGTTTGTTATCTACCTTCATAATTGGAAGAAATGTGAAATTTCAAAAAGAGGTCGGTGACATCCACAGACTGTGGGATTCTAGGCACAGGGGTAGCTGCAGCCCGCCACATCCCTCCACACAGCAGGGCCCCTTGGTTACTGCCTCAGGGTCTCAGGTCAAGGCCTATGTTCTGGTCCTGCCTGGTACCACTGGGCAGCTTAGAACAAGCATCTCCCAAACCTAGCCCAGTGTATTTTTTAGTAACCAGGGTGGACAGTCCCTGCCTTGTTTCCCACAGTGGGCATGGCAGTGAGGCTCCAGGCTGGTCCTGAACATGGAAGGCAAGGGGTCCACACATACCTAAATAAAGCTGAGAGCCCTGCAGGCAGAGCAGAGGGGAGGTGCTGTGATGGGGTACAACCAGGAAGACTTCCTGGTAGAGGAAGCCTCCTCAGAAAAGCTCTCCATTTCTACTCCTTCCTTGTTTGTTTGTCTTGTGCCTCCCTTGCTCTTGTTTTGTCCTCTCTGCCTTCTGTCCCTCCCTCTGTCTCCATCTCACTCCTCCAGATCCCAAGCTCTGCCCAATCCCCATGACCCCCAATGGGCACCTGGACCCCAGTCTCCCGCTGGGTGGGCACCTAGGTCCTGCTGGGGCCATGGGACCTGCCCCCCGACTCTCACTGCAGCCGGACCCCATGCTGGTGGCCCTGGGCTCCCGAAAGAGCAGCGTCATGTCTCTGGGGAGGATGAGCTATGATCAGCGCTCCCTGGTGAGTTCTTATGGGGAGCTCCCGGTGGGATCTTCCTGCTGGGGTGTGTGTGGAGGGGCCCTGAGGAGAGGTACCTGCCAGTCCAGCCTCAGACTCTGGTGCCCAGCCAAAGTCAGGCAGGGGTATGTCTGTTGCATTCCTGGGTTCCCAGTGCCACAGCGGGACCTGGCAATAAGGAATGAATGCCTAGTGCCAGTGGGGTCTGGTGCAAAGAACTGGGTTTTCATCTCAGCATCCATGTGTCAGGTAAAAAGAGCTGGCTTTTGGGGTCAGGCAGACTGCAGCTTGAATCCAGCTTCTGCCACCTCCCAGCTGTGTTACAATGAGCAAATTACTGCCCTTCTCTGAGCCTCAGATTCCTTACGTGTAAAATGGGAAGATGGCCCTAATTTGCTGTACCTTCCTCAAGGGAAGTGAGGTGGCAGGAGGGGATGTAACCTCTGGGTGATTTGCCCACATGTCCCTGTGGATGTAGATGGAATAAGGTGGGCCAGTGAGAGGAGCTCTAGGGTCAAGCCCATTTCATCACCACTTGTCAGGCGGTGGCACTCTTAGAGCCACAGCGGGGGTGCAGGCTGCCTTTCTGCACCTGATGACCCACTCATGGGTGTGCCTGTGGGCCACTGACCGGGGCGGGGTCTCCTCCCAGTCCAGCTCCCGGAGTTCCTACTACGGGCCGTGGGGCCGCAGCGGGGCCTGGGCCAGCCGCCGCTCCAGCTGGAACAGCCTCAAGCACAAGCCGCCGTCGGCTGAGCACGAGTCCCTGCTCTCCGCGGAGCGTGTTGGCGGCGGAGCCCGGGTCTGCGAGTGTGCAGGGGACGAGGGGCCGTCGCGGGCCGCGCCCCTGCACTCCCCGCATGCCCACCACGCCCATCATGCCCATCACGGGCCCCATCTGGCGCACCGCCACCGCCACCACCGCCGGACGCTGTCCCTCGACACCAGGGATTCGGTGGATCTGGCAGAGCTGGTGCCCGCGGTGGGCGCCCACCCCCGGGCCGCCTGGAGGGCCCCAGGCCCGGTCCCCGGGCATGAGGACTGCAATGGCAGGATGCCCAGCATCGCCAAGGACGTCTTCACCAAGATGGGCGACCGCCGGGATCGCGGGGAGGATGAGGAGGAGATCGACTACGTGAGTGGGGGCGGGACCGAAGGGGACAGGAGCGGTGAGATTGGAAAGAAAGGGGTGCGGCCGCAGGTGGCGGGGCCCGAGCGGGCGTGGCCGGAGGGGCTGGGGCTTCAGGCGCGAGGCAGGAGGGGCGGGGTCAGAACTGCCTACACCTGAACTGGGCCGGCTCCTGGGAGAGAAACCCTCGCTGGCTGCACCAGACGGGCTGAGTTCGGAGGTGACCCTGCGACCCCAGTTGGCGGGATGGCCGCGTGGGCGGACACGGGCAGCCCTGCGCAGCGCTGACCCCCGGCGCTCCGTCCTCCTCTCGCCAGACCCTGTGCTTCCGCGTCCGCAAGATGATCGACGTCTATAAGCCCGACTGGTGCGAGGTCCGCGAAAATTGGTCTGTCTACCTCTTTTCTCCCGATAACAGGTGTGCGGGGTCAGGCCTAGGGTGAGGGTTAAAGTAGGGGTGATGTGGGAGGGACAGGTCTCTGCTGAGCCAGGCAGGGCCATTGGTGGCGCTCTCCCAAACCACAGCAGACCCTGCCGGCCCAGAGGTTGGGGGTCTCCAGGGGAGAGGGAGGAGCCCGATGTTGGTGGCCAGGCTCTCCTCTAGTCTAGGCCATCCCTGTGCTGGGGACCAGGTTGAACCATTCTCAAGTAGCCTGTAGGGCTTGCATCTGAAGGGGACATCAGGAGGCTTCCTGGAGGAGGAGGCCTTTGTGCTGGGCTGTGGAGGCAGGTGGCATTCCAGTAGGCACAGCAAGGTCTGTGAAGAGGAGGAGCCTGGTCCAGGGGCAGGGAGCAGCCTAAGGGAAGGCCTGGGGCAGAAGCAGAGGGCACCAGGCAGTGTGGTGTCCTCCTGACAGGCTTAGGGATCTGGGCTGGGAAAGCCTTGAGAGTGTCAGGGCAAGGGGGTGACCTGGTGGTGTGGGTGTGTGGTCAGAGGAGGCCGTGCCAGCTGGGCATGCTGAGCAGGTGTAGAGTCGGCACCTGTTGTGTGGCCAGAGGAGAGGAGAGGGGTTGCTTCCTCGAGGCCAGCCTGGTCTGCACTTCTGCCTGGGCTCTCTGCCTCATTCTGTCCAGGGTGTGAGGCAGGTGATGCTCAGGCGGCCCCCGCCCACCCTGCCCAGGTTCCGGGTTCTGTGTCAGACCATCATTGCCCACAAGCTCTTCGACTACGTCGTCCTGGCCTTCATCTTTCTCAACTGCATCACCATCGCCCTGGAGCGGCCTCAGATCGAGGCGGGCAGCACCGTGAGTAGCTGCAGCCCTTAGGGCAGGGCCAAGCCAGGGGACAGCTCATCAGGGCTGAGGGAGGCAGGGATTTCACTGGGCACCTCAAGGCGGGACAGGGAGTTTGCCTCGGGAGCGGGGAAAGCCTCCCTGAACTGAGAGGTGGCGGCCTCTCCTCCACGCACCTTGGCCAAAGGAGAGGCTGGCCATTGGCTGGGCAGGTCTGGGAGCCCCTGGGTCCACGGTACCTCCCAATGCTTTCAGGAACGCATCTTCCTAACCGTGTCCAACTACATCTTCACGGCTATCTTCGTGGGCGAGATGACACTGAAGGTAGTTCCTAGCTTCACCCAGGACCCCTACCAGCCCCAGCTCGGTCACTCTGGCCCTCTGTCAGCCCCTGCCTCAGCTCATCACTCACCTGCCATAGGCCTCATTCCACTAGTAACCTCGTGGCCCCACCCCTCTGGGTATCAGACCCTGGGCTGGGCTCTCGCGATCCAGAAGGGGTCAGCTGCGTCCCCATTCACAGGAGTCATAACCCCGCCAGATAGACTGGTGTAGGGAACACTGAGTGTGACGGAGGCACCTGCTGGAGGTGTGGGGCTCAGGGGAAGACTCTCGTCTGGGGCGCTTCCCAGGGTGGGCAGTTTTGAATTGGATTTTCCAGAGGCGCCGGGAACCTAACGGGGCAGCCCCCGAGGCCCTGACCCCGCCTCGTCCCCGCCCATCACCCTCCCTTAGAGTGAGACCTGAACTCAACCCTTCCGTTCGGCGCTGCCACTTGCCGGAGCCCGCCCCATCCCCGAAGCCCACTGGGCCTTGCCCTGCCCCTAAGCGCAGAGCCTGGCCAGCCCCGCCCACCTACCCCCCCACTCCCCGTCCCGCGGCGGCTTGACCCCGACCCCACCCCGCCTCAGGTGGTCTCGCTGGGCCTGTACTTCGGCGAGCAGGCGTACCTGCGCAGCAGCTGGAACGTGCTGGACGGCTTTCTTGTCTTCGTGTCCATCATCGACATCGTGGTGTCTGTGGCCTCGGCCGGGGGAGCCAAGATCCTGGGGGTCCTCCGAGTCTTGCGGCTCCTGCGCACCCTCCGCCCCCTGCGGTGAGGACCCCTCCCCGGCAGATGGGGGAAGGTGTCATACACTGTACAGAGAAGCCTCCGCTGAATTGGGCCCTCACTCCGCCCTCCCCACCCGCCCACTCAGTCCTCCAATAGTGAGTGCCAAGCACCCTGGGCTGTTCCCAGGGGAGGGGTCTGCAGACCCTGGGGGAGGGGCATGCTGGAAGAGCAGGGCTGAAGGTGGACCCCACTATTGCTACCCACGCTGTGTGTCCCCAGGTGGCTCATTGCCATCTCTGGGCGTCAGTCCCTAGATCAGGGTGTGGTACGGCCCCCGTGGAGCTGGGCACAGTGAGGGGTGAGGGCAGGTGCCCTGCTGCTGCTGTAGATCTAAGGCCTGGGTACAGCTCACCTCCTGCTCTGCCATGTCTAGATTGCCTGGCCGCTTTCTCTGCATTCCCGGTGACTGTCCTCATGCCCTAGGGTGTTCAGCCCTGGTGAGCCCTGGGGCTCCTGCCCTCGGAAGCTCAGCCCTGGTGACTCTGGGCTGAGCAAGGGCTGCCTCCTGGCCTGGCCAAAGGTTCATATGCGCCTGGCCTCTCCCTGCCCGTAGTGTCATCAGCCGGGCACCAGGCCTGAAGCTGGTGGTGGAGACACTCATCTCTTCCCTCAAGCCCATCGGCAACATCGTGCTCATCTGCTGTGCCTTCTTCATCATCTTTGGCATCCTGGGAGTGCAGGTGAGGGGTACCCAGGCTGGGTGGGGACTGGGCTCTGTGACTGGGGAAGAGGAAGTCTCCCACAGCCAGGGGAGAGACTCCACATTCCAACCGCCACCACCCATTGCTGGCCAGCCATCTGCCTTGCCAGCAATGGGCTCCCCCTCCAGGGAGGGAGACAGACACGGGCCCAAATGACTGAGCACAAGGCAGGCTGAGTCTATGAGATGAAGAGGCAGATTTCTTTTTGACTTGCAACCCCCACCCGTGAGAGCACCAACCTTGCCTCCCTTTTCCCAGCTCTTCAAAGGCAAGTTCTACCACTGCCTGGGTGTGGACACCCGAAACATCACCAACCGCTCGGACTGCATGGCCGCCAACTACCGCTGGGTCCATCACAAATACAACTTCGACAACCTGGGCCAGGTGAGCGCTGCCCTCCTAGTCCTGATCACACCTTCCCCTCTCTTGGATGCCATGGCTCTGGGAATCACACACCTGGCTTCAGACTTGCACTGCCAGAACTGACACTGACTTCTCTCAAGCCTGAGTTTCCTCTTCTGCAAAATGGGTGAGGGTAGCACTCACCTCTCAGATGGGATGAAGCTCAGAGGGTCTGCCTGCGGTGTCCAGCAGACACCTCACCCCTACCCACGGGACCCTGACAGGAGTTTTAGTCAAGAGTGAATCTAGCTTTGCCACTTTCTGTAACTGTGGCCTCCCTGAGCCTCAGTTTCCTCATCTATGAAATGAGAATGTTATAGCTTGCCAAGAAGGCCACCGTAGAGATGAAAAGGTATCAAGTGTACCAAGCCCTTGGCCCAGGGTGGTTCCCTCTCCCATCACCCGCCCGCTGCTCTCTGCTCCATCGACAGGCAAGCCCCTTTCCAGTGTCTGCTTTCCCCTTGGTCTCCTCTCCTGGGGGCCTGCCAGGAGAGACCCATCTGGGCAGTGCCCCAGGTGAGAGCCCTTGGCTGGCTGCCTCCCCTTTCCCCAGAGCTACTCTCATTTCTCTAGGGCCTGCCCAGGAGCCCAGGTATGTCCAGGTGCAGGCTTGCCTTGCCCCAGGAGCACAGGGAGGAGCAGGCTTCAGGCTCGTGTCCCCACTGGCTAATGGGCAGCCTCCAGCTAGATAACACTGGAGGGCTTGCCCCCCAGTGCCACCTGGGAGGGGAGCCACAGGGCCTTAGAGGGGCAGTGAGTGCCCAGGGAAAGGGTGTCAGGAACCGGGACAGTCACTACCCCTGCCCCTATGGGGAAAAGATGTCTTAGGAAGCTGAGGGGAGCCCACCTGTGGCCTTTGCCCATGCTCCTGACTTCTTTCACATGTGGGCTCTGCTCCAGTGCCAGCCCTGCCCCTTTGGAGCATTTTTGGGTCCACCTGGCTTCGGGCTCTCCTGGAATTCCTTGTGGGGTGTTCTCAGCACTCGGAGCCACCTGGAGAGATCCAGCCTGGGCTGCAGCCTCTGACTCTTCAGTGGCCCTCTCCAGCTGTGTGCCCTCAGACAAGTGCCAGACCCTCATCTGTTCCAGTGTCCTCATCTGTCAATGGGGCCATGATGGCAGGTTCTTCGAATGTAGGAGCCTCCTGTGCCCTTGGTGGGGGGTTGGGGAGGGCTTCCTCTGTGTCCCCTGCCCTCCTGCTCCTGGGTCTGAACCCTTTCTGGACACCCTCTGCACCATTCCCACCTGGAAAGGGAAGAGGCAGGGGTCTGTGCTCTGGATGGTGGGAGGAAGGGACAGTGCTGCCAGGCCAGAGACTCATTCCAGAACCCCATGTCCTAGCCCACAGTGGCAGAAGGGGGTATGGCCACCTCTGACCCAGGGCTCCTGACTCCTCTCATGAGCTCCTGTTGTCAGATGCTGGGGCAAGCATGTCTTACCCACTAGAGTAAGGCTGGCAGGGACCTTCTGGTTGAGCTTCAGCTGGCCCTCCCAGCACATCTGCCAGAAAGGCATTTGTTAGCTCCATTCTTTCGGTAAGGGGGCAGGAATTGAATTTTTTTGCCCAAGATCACACAGCTGGATAATTTCAGAACTGAGACCAAAACCCAGGACTGTGGGTCCAGTACTCTTTCTTCTATAATAGCAACTACGGAGTATGTGGCGGGCACATAGTAGGTCATTTGGAAAGGTTTGTTGCATGAAGGTACAGGTCTACCACACAGGGAAGACCTCTGTGTCCCTCTGCCTCCCAGAGGCAGAAGAATAGAGAGCTGAGGAGGGGTGGCTGCAGCTGGAGTCACACACCCCTCACCCCTGCATTCCCTCTCCCCGTGTCTCCCAGGCTCTGATGTCCCTCTTTGTTCTGGCATCCAAGGATGGCTGGGTGAACATCATGTACAATGGACTGGATGCTGTCGCTGTGGACCAGCAGGTAGGTGTTGTTGGGACCAGGCCAAGCCTGGATGCAGGGAGACATGGTGTCCTTGGGGCCCAGTGGTTTGAATTTGAAACTGGTATCAGTGAGACCCATAACCCCAGTGTCTCCCCACTGTCAGCACAGCCCGCACCTCATATCCTGGCCTGAATCTTCCCCATTAGGGCGGCTCCTTGGGTAGCGTAAATCCTTGTTCCATTTGCTTTGGCAAATCCCCCCTGCTCTGTGTGGAGAGGCAGCTGAGCCACTCCTGCCTAGAGGGGCACAGAGCTTGGTGGGTGGAGAACCAAGTGCAGGCAAAGAAGAGGGGCTGAGCCAGCAGGCACAGGAACAGAGAGGTGAGAGTGATGTGTTCAGGGAATTGGGAGTTGAGGGCCAGGGGTAAAAAATGAGAGAGGTAGGAGGTGGGGAGAGGAGGCAGGTAGGGCTGGGTGGTCTGCAAGCTCCCGAGTGAGCCATGACAAGGGGAAAAAGTTTATTCTGAGAGCAGAGAGCCAGTGCGGGACTTGCAACAACAGTGGTGCCCCCGCTTTTCAGATCTGCTTGTCAGTGCAACCTCCTGAGGGCTGCTGGGTGAAGATGGATTTGGGGAGGGGGATTGGGTGGAGGAGGTCAGGGAAGAGACTCAGACTTGGCTTCCGAGACCCCTCGGGAAGCAGGGGTTCCTCTGGGGCTAGGGAGGGACTTTAGGCAAGATGTGTGGCTGACTTGGGTTGACTGTGTCCAGACTGAGGGGGTCACTAGGAGAAAGAACAGTGAAATTTTCTAGCTTAAAACAATGCCCACTTGGTGGAGGCAGGGCTGTGTGCAACTCCCAGGCCTATATATAATGGCCCTTTGGTTCTTGGTTTCATGGGTCCCATCCAGTAAAACTCTGGAGCTGGAAGTGAGGGTGGCAGTATTGGGTAGGAGTAATGAGAACACTTGGATGCATCTTCCTCTACTTCCTTGTCTGCTCTGTCCCCTCACCCCTACCAGTGCATGCATGCATGTGCATACACAGATTCCACCAAGGAATCTGTGCATCCAAGTTCTTCCCTCTGCTGGCCACCTTGTTTTCTGCCTTGTTTCTGGATGGGTGAATAAGTGAAAGGATGGATGTATTGATGGATGGGTGGCTGGCTGGCTGGGTGGGTGAATGGATGGATGGGAATGGAAGGATGGATAGATGGGCAAGTAGATGGATACATGAATGGATGAATAGATGGATGAGTGAGTGGATGGGTAGATGGATGGAGGGATGGGTGGATGGGTAGGTGGATGGATGGGTGGATGAGTGAATGGATGAATGTATTGATGGATGGGTGGCTGGCTGGCTGAGTGGTTGAACGGGTGGGTGGATGGATGGATGGATGAAAGGATAGATGGGTGAGTAGATGGATACATGAATGGATGGGTAGATGGATGGGTGAGTAGATGGGTGGATGGATGGATGGGTGGATGGGTAGATGGATGGATGAGTGAGTGGATGAGTGAATGGATGAATGGGTGAGTGAATGGGTAGATGGATGGATGGGTGGATGAGTGAATGGATGAATGTATTGATGGATGGGTGGCTGGCTGGCTGAGTGGTTGAACGGGTGGGTGGATGGATGGATGGATGAAAGGATAGATGGGTGAGTAGATGGATACATGAATGGATGGGTAGATGGATGGGTGAGTAGATGGGTGGATGGATGGATGGGTGGATGGGTAGATGGATGGATGAGTGAGTGGATGAGTGAATGGATGAATGGGTGAGTGAATGGGTAGATGGATGGATGAGTGGGTGGATGAGTGAATGGATGAATGGGAGAGATGGGTGGATGGATGTGTGAATGGATGGATGGATGGATTGATGGGTAGATGAATGGATGGGTAGATGAATGGGTGAGTGGATGGGTGAATAGGTGGATGAATGAATGGGTGAATGGGTGGGTGGATGGATGGATAGATGGATGTGTGACTGGCTGGCAGGTGGATGGATGGGTGGATGCATGGATGGATGAGTGGGTGGATGGATGGATGGATGGATGGGTGGCTTGCTGGCTGGTGGGTGGATGGATGGCTTGCTGGCTGGTGGGTGGATGGATGGGTGGATGCATGGATGGGTGGGTGGATGGATGTGTGAATGAGTGGTTGGGTGGGTGGATGGATGGGTGAATGAGTGGATGAGTGGGTGGACAGGTGGATGGGTAGATGGGTGAGTGGAAGGATAGGTGGGTGGATGGATGGATGGATGGATAGATGCATGCATAGGTGAATGAATAGGTGAACGAGAGGAAGAAGACAGATGTGTCCAGGAGGCAGCAGCTGAGCTGGGAAGGAAGTGTGGCTTTCTTTGCTGAGCACATTATTGTGCCATGCCCAGGGTATTTACTTCCTACTTGCTGCCTCATTTAGACCTCACAGCTGCCTTCCTGGAGGCAGGCTCAACACATCCTCACTTCTTGGAGGCTCAGCCAGGTTGGGCACCTGCCCATGGCCCTGTAGGGCCTGATCAGCCTCCTCAGCCCTCTCTGGCTCCCCTGCAGCCTGTGACCAACCACAACCCCTGGATGCTGCTGTACTTCATCTCCTTCCTGCTCATCGTCAGCTTCTTTGTGCTCAACATGTTTGTGGGCGTCGTGGTGGAGAACTTCCACAAGTGCCGGCAGCACCAGGAGGCTGAAGAGGCACGGCGGCGTGAGGAGAAGCGGCTGCGGCGCCTGGAGAAGAAGCGCCGGAGTGAGTGGGTGCCTGTGGAGGGCATGGGCCACCCAGCTCTAGGCCCCTCTGCCTGGGCCTGACCCCAGCCTCCTGGGCCTTTGGAGCTGGAAGGGAACAAAAGATACAGTCCCTGTGCCCAGGGCTAAGCCACTTTTCCCAGCATCTTCCTCTCCAGGGGACCTGAGCCCCATCAGTGTCCACCCAGAGTCCAATGGCTGACACCACTGCCAACCTGAGTGAGACTGTGGGGGGTTCAGTCCAGGCAGAGAGCAAAGGCAGAGCCTGGGTGCCCTGGGCCATGGGAACCCTGCCCTCCCTACAGGCAAGCCCAGAGGTCCTGCCATAAGCTCTTTTGGGGTAGATGGGGAGAATGAATATTCTGCCTTCTTTGTCACCTTTCCCCACCATTTCTCTCATGGTGCTTTGGCTGGGTGGAGGGGCTCTAACACTGATTCCAGGGCCTGGGGTGGACGGACATCCTCCTCCTTACCCACTCCCTTTCATCCACCTTTCCGTCCTTTGTGCTCTGTGTTCTGTTCCTTGACCCCAACCTTCTGTGGTCTGTGCCACTCCACCTCTATCCCCTGCAGAGGCCCAGCGGCTGCCTTACTATGCCACCTATTGTCACACCCGGTTGCTCATCCACTCCATGTGTACCAGCCACTACCTGGACATTTTCATCACCTTCATCATCTGCCTTAATGTGGTTACCATGTCCCTGGAGCACTACAATCAGCCCACGGTGAGCCCTGGTCTGCCTCCCAGCCTAAGGGTACAAGGTGAGGGTGGGGTCTCAGCAGGACCCCACCCCAGGGATAGGGTCAGGAAGGGGTTAGCTGACAGCAGGATCTGAGCAGCCCCTCCATGCTGAGCTCTATGCTGGGCACTGCAGTGGGAGGATGCGCAGGACAAGCTTACCTTCAGGAAGCTCAGGGCCTGGAAGAGAAGGGTCAGGGAGGCAACATTTGGACCCTGGCCTGCACATGGGTGGCGATGATTGTGGTGTGTTAAATATTGACTCTTTGCAAGGCACACTACATATATGAACTCTTTAATGTGGCAGGGGGAATCCTTTGTACAGATTTTATAGGTGAAGAAACTGAGGCTTAGAGATGTTGATCCTGTCCAAGTTGCCTAGCCATAGGTAGTGAACCAAGTCGGGAACTTAGATTTGCATTCAAAGCCTACCATGTAGCTTCAGTTACTTCCTGGGCATATGGAGACTTGGGAACAGGGTGGGGGAACCATTTCAGGCAAACATTGGGGGTGGGTGAGGATGACCATTTCCCAGCTTGCTGCAGACTGGGTATGTGAGGGGCATGTGAGGAGCAAGTGCATTCTAAAAACCTTGATGGAGTTGGAGGGGAAGAAGAGGGAAGCAGAGCCGGTGTGGAATTAATACCTTATTTCAAATGATAGGAGAGGAATATTATGAATGCGGGAAAAAGAAAGATAAGCATTGGCAGAATGAAACAATAATTATAGAACTTCTAAATTAACAGGAAAAAGTTGGAATAGTAATAGCTTACATTTACCAAGTATTGTTCTGTGTCCAGCACTGAACTATTAGCTCATTTAATTTTCATAGCAGCTTTCTAAGATGAAATGACTTACTCAAGATCATATGGTGAATAAGGAGTGAGCACTAAGCCAGGATTCAAATGTAGGCAGTCTGGCTCAGTAGCTCTTCATTAATACCCTATATTGCCTCCAAAGGGGACCAGCTGGACCAGACACACAGAAATAAGAAAAAGGAAACAGAAGAAATAACAACATAAAATAAATAGTACACATTAAGATGGAAAGAATAAAATAGCATATAAACAATGACACGAAAAGTAAATGGATTAAATTCTCTCCTTAAAAAGCCAGAGACTTTCTGAGTGGAGGAAGGTTGGGGAGCAGGTCATGTGCCCTGGATCATGCTTCTCTTTGCTCCAATAGTCTCTGGAGACAGCCCTCAAGTACTGCAACTATATGTTCACCACTGTCTTTGTGCTGGAGGCTGTGCTCAAGCTGGTGGCATTTGGTCTGAGGCGCTTCTTCAAAGACCGGTGAGTGGCCAGGCTGGGCTATGGCAGTAATAGGGTAGACTGCAGGACGAGGAAGCAGTCTTGACCCTTAGGGAAGCCTGGAGCAGCCTGAGGAGGGGAGCCAGTAAGCATCTAGGCACTGATGGACAAGTGCACCAGCTGCTGCTTATGACGCTGAACAGGAAATGATTATGGTCTCATCTGATAGATGCAGGCCATTCTACTTGGCCCATCTTGGCTGATCTTTGGTAGGCTCTCTGTACCCTATAGGCAGAGCACCATCTGCTTTTTTTTTTTTTTTTTTTTTTTAAGGGAATAAGTGAGGCTCAAAGAAGTTGATGGACTAGCCTAAGGCCACACAAAAGGAGCAGCCAGGTCAAGATTAGTTCTAGAAGTTACAGTCCATGCCTCCTTTTCTGAAGGAGGCCACAGATGTTTATTTAGCCTGATCAGCCCCTTGCGTGAGAGAATGATGGCTATGGGGAGCAGAAAGGGGCCTGGACCCAGTGGCATTAGGAGGAGCTAGTAAGGGAGGGCAGCCACACAACCCAATGGGTCACAATAGAAGGGTGAGGACCTGGGAGGCTCCCCCACTAAGGTGTGTCTGAATCAGAGAGATTCTCCTGATGCTTACTCCTGCCTTCCCATGCACTGCCGAGCAGATGGAACCAGCTGGACCTGGCCATTGTGCTTCTGTCAGTCATGGGCATCACCCTGGAGGAGATTGAGATCAACGCGGCCCTGCCCATCAACCCCACTATCATCCGAATCATGAGGGTCCTGCGCATTGCCCGAGGTGAGGGGCAGAGGATGGGACAGGGAATAGGGACAAGCAGGAGTGGGATGAGACTCCCCATTGCCTGATGAGGGCACACAGGAGTGGGGTGGGAAGAGGTGGGGGCAGGAGTTCGTGGGCATGGTGGGCTCCTTGCTGAGCAGGAGTGAGCAAGAGCCGGGAGGCACACAGCCAACACACATGTATGCACCCTCTGTGTGCACACACCTCCCCCAACACACTCACAGACAGCTTTGCACAACACACATGGGCACACTCCCACTTCCTTATAACACCATGACCCGTGGGGTCCAGTCTCAGAGTGTTATGCAAGGAACCCAGTCCAGCTGGGAAGATGGGAAACACCTCCAGCTCCTCACTGGCGTTTCTCAAACACAGTGACTAGGACGCAGGGTCTTCAGAGCCCCCTTTTCCCTCCCTCAAGGTGGCTCCTTCTTTTAAAAGCCTCCTGCCTCAGGGTAAGCCGAGGTGCCTCATGGTCTTCTGCCTGCCAGAAACTCAGCGAGTGATGCCAGAGTCATCTTTATCGAGAGGGGAAGGGAAGAGATGTGGCCACTCACGCTGGCCCTTTGTGCCCGTGACTTTTCATGGTGCACTCATTCACACACTTCATAGACCTCTGTTCCTGTGGCTATGCCCTGTCCTCTGGGGCATTTTTTACAGTGACGCCCACGCCTTGTGTACACACATTTTTGTGCATGCCCGACTTACCCTGTGGCTGCACACACCCACGTTGTGTAATGTGTCATCTGAGAGCCGAACTCTGCTTGCACGTGCCTTCATGTTCTCACTCTTCTCCTGAGTTTACACACGTGCACATGCACGTGCACACACTCACATGCACACACATGTCCCGGCTGCCCCGGGACTGAGTGGGCAGGGCTGGGTCTTGCCTGCAGTGCTGAAGCTGTTGAAGATGGCCACAGGGATGCGGGCCCTGCTGGACACAGTGGTGCAAGCTTTGCCCCAGGTAAGAGCCACTCTTTCTGGCAGCCCTTCTAGAGGTCGTTGGAGTCTAGCTGGGCCCTGGGTTGTGCAGGCTCTGATTTCCCTTCTCCTTGCACCTGCCAGAGCCAGGGCAGATGCTGTCTCTGGGGATGCACTTTGAGCTGGGGCCTGAGAGGTGGGAAGGGCCCTTTTCTGCTTCTTTCTTCCGGCTTCACCACGTGGTCGCCAGTGCCACTCTTTGTCCAGCCCTGTGCACGCCCTGAGGATCCACATCATGCCCTTGGTTGCCCCCAGGCTGATTTGGGGAGACAAATACTTCAGGGAAATGTGGGGAGGGACCTCCAGCATGTTCCAGAGAGAGAGAAGAGTGCTGGACACTCTGGGAAGGCAGCCTGGGAAAAGAAACGGAGCTGGACTTCCAAGGGTGGCTTGGTAGAAGGAGGTGGCAGTGTGGATGGGGAAGTTCCAAGATGGCATTCCAGGAGGGACAGTGTGAGACCCTGACCCAGGTGGGCATCTGGGAAGTTAGGGAAGTCCCTCTACCTGCACCCCGTCGTTAGTGAAAGGGGAGATGTGATCAGGACCACAGAGGGCCTCTTTTTCATCCTCCTGAGAATTCTGCAATCCCAGTCCTTCCCTCCCCCTGCTGTCTGTTCCCCTTCCCCCTCCCCTCAGGGTGGCCTCTGCTCTGAGCTGAGCTTCAGGCTCATTTATTTATTCATTATGACTCATAGAGCCGTCAGGAACTTTAGGCGCCTTAAAATACAGATACCACACATTAAAAACGAGGATACAAGATTAACAGCCCAGGGAAGGTGGAAGCAGAGCTAATTCTTTCAGGGACCCTGGCTAAGGACACCAGTGAGTTCTGTTCTTGAGTTTAGTGTGAGCTTTCCAGCAGCCTCATTGTAAAGGGAAAGTGACGTGGTCTGGATGGAAAGCAAGGGTATTCATTCGGAGACGTGTGGCTTTTCCTAACACTAAATCCCTTCAGAGGACTTGTAGCTTTTTGTGCCTCAGTTTCCTTGCCTATAAAATGAGGATGATGGTGAAGCATCGCTCCCTCAAGTGCATGTTTCGAAGGGCTGCAGTGAGGTTTCAAATGGTTAAAGCTCATAAAGCACACCATCCCCATCCCTAGCAGCCTCTTACATGCCACTTCCCATGAACTGGGCATGTAAGAAGCTGCTAGGGATGGGGATGGAGGGTGTGTGCCTCGGCCTCCCTGGCCCTCCTTGGTCCCACTCCCCTTCCTCATTCTCTGACCCCTGGGCAGTCCTATCATGACTCCCAAATCCAGTGCTGAGCTGGCACAGGGAACAGCATGTGGAGATGTTCAGGACATCCCAGCCTCCAGCAGGAGACCCATGTAGTCATTACAATTGCATCAGCACTTTAGAAGACGTGTGTTCCAAGTGCCGCTGGCCGTGAAATGGTGCTTACCCCTCAAAATCCATTCGCTGATGCTCATGTTGTTGTATGGACATTGGCCATTCCTCGGTTCTATGGAAAGTGCTAGGAAAATGAAACTTCAGCCTTTTCCCACCAGGCTCTGCCCCAGAAAGAGGGAGGAGGCACCAGAGAAGGCTTTTCAGGGGAGGTGACCCATGGATGGGGCTTTGAGGGGTAGGAGGAGGCATTTACTAGGCAAAGACGGAGGGTCCTCCCTGCAGACGGAAAAGAGTATGCCAAGGCACTGTGGGGCTTGTTTTCTATGTGGGTGGAGTGTGGGGGGTTGGAAGGTCAGGCTGGGAGGGGGTCCTTGGGGGATCAGGTCACAGCACACCTTCAATGCCAGGGCAGCAACATCGGGCTTTATATTGCAGGCACTGGGTGCCGCAGGAGGGTTCTAGACATGGGAGATTGCAGACAGCTGCCTTTGAGAAGGTGGCTCTGGTGGCTGGGAGGAGAGTGGATTGGAGAGAGAGGCTGGAGGTAGGGAAGCTGGTGAGGAGGCTGCCGCAGCTTTGCCAGCTCTGAGATGCTGACTGCAGGAAGGGTCAGATAGAAAAGCTGAAGGCAACCCTGGTTAAGAGATGCTGCCATCCCCGGCCTGTGCAGGGCACAAAGCTGAAATCCTAGGGCCTCAGCCATGCCAGATCCTTATCAGCCGTCAGGGCCTACAGTTTGCCTCACAGGCGCTCAGTAAGTGCTTGTTTCATTAATGAAGGGAACGTCATTTAATTAGACACTAGCAGTGCAGAATGGCTGGGCAGGAATCCCTGCTCTGGAGTGGAGCGGAGAAACTCAAGGAGCGGTGATTAATGGGGTTTACTTTCCAGCAATTAACATGAACGTCTTCTGATTCTCTTCATGCAGGCCTCCTGAGGGTTCTAAGAGATATTCCATTTCTAGGGCAAGGAAGTGTTTGAGCCTTGTCTTCTCCACAGCATCAGTTAAAGGTGGTCTCTGTGCATGGATAGATTTGAACTAGGTCTGGAATCCAGGACGCTTTCTCCCACAGGAGCTGTGGGACGGGGGTGGCTGGCTTTGCAGAGGCTTCTGGGGCCCCTGGGCCTGCGTGATTCCTGCCTTCCCTCCTCTCTATGGCCAGGCATTGTGCTGGCCCAAGGAGGCACATCTGACCGCATGCAGCTGTGTTCCTGCTCTTGAAGATTTCCCAGACCAGCAGATGACAGTGACAGGGACAAGTGCATTTCCGTGGTTTTGTAAAGGAGCTAGTGTTAGCGCTGAGACCTCCTGCCTTCTCCCTGCTCTTTCTTCTTCTTCTCCTTCTCCTTCTTCTTCCTCCTTTTTTTTTTGAGACAGAGTCGTGTTCTGGCACCCAGGCTGGAGTGTAGTGGCGTGATCTTGGCTCACTGCAATCTCCACCTCCCGGGTTCAAGCTATTGAACCGTGGCACCACACCCAGCTAATTTGTGTATTTTTAGTAGAGACGGGGTTTCACCATATTGGTCAGGCTGGTCTTGAACTCCTGACCTCCTGATCTGCCAGCCTCGGCCTCCCAAAATGCTGGGATTACAGACGTGAGCCACTGAGCCTGGCCTCCTTCCCTTTCTTCATTTATCCATCCATTCAACCTTGGTAGCCACACAAGGTGTGCAGCATACGTGGTGTGCATGGACCCTGGGACCAGTCTGCTGGGTTTGAATCCCTGTTTACTAGCTATGTGACTCTGAACAAGTGACATCACCTCTCGGTCGATCTCCTTCTTCATCTGAAGAATGGGGATAAAAGATAGTTCACGGCTAGGTGCGATGACTCATGCCTGTAATCCCAGCACTTGAGGAGTCTGACGTGGTCAGATCACCTAAGGTCAGGAATTCAAGACCAGCCTGACCAACATGGAGAAACCACATCTCCACTAAAAATACAAAAATATTTGGTGTGGTGGTGCACACCTGTAATCCCAGCTACTCGGGAGGCTGAGGCAGGAGAATCGCTTGAGCCCGGGAGGCAGAAGTTATGGTGAGCCGAGATCATGTCATCGCACTCCAGCCTGGGCAAAAAGAGTGAAACTCTGTCTCAAAAAAAAAAAAGATAGTTCATGCATTATTGTGAGGAGAAAGTGAGCTTATGAACTGCACGTGCTGGAAACGGCAGCTTGTGGTAAAGGCGGCACGAGCGTGTTCTTGTTATTTTGAGGCCTGTGTTGGACCCAGCCTGCCCTCCAGGTTCTGTGGGGGTGACAGACGTGGACACACAGCCCGGGGAAATGTAACAGCTGCCCTGACCTTCAGGCTGCCCACCCCCATCGCCCAGCCTCCACCCTTCCCAGGCCAAGTGTGCCCCTGCCAGCTCCGCAGCCCCACCTGGCCTCACCTGTCTTTGCGCAGGTGGGCAACCTGGGCCTGCTCTTCATGCTGCTCTTCTTCATCTATGCTGCCCTTGGGGTGGAGCTCTTCGGGAAGCTGGGTGAGTGACTCCTGGAGGAGGCCTGTGGTGGGGGTGCAGCAGGGCTGCAGGATGGCCAGGGGGGTGGGGGAGGCCTGAGACCCCTCCAGCCTGTCACATCAGGGTCTCTGTGTTGGGGAGATGCCTACAGAAGGGCGCACGGGTGGGTGGCCCTCTGCCATCTGCTCTCCCTTCTTGGTTCGGGTAGGAGTTCTTGGGAGAGGGCAGCCTGTGTCCTCGGGCACTCACCAGGCTTGTGTGCTGGAGCCCAGCTTGGATCCTCCAGCTGTCTGGTCTTCCAGGGAACCTGCCCTCCCATCCCTGTGTTGGTGCCTGTCCTGAGCCAGTGCCCGTCCCATCAAGTGGAGAGACCAGGGCTGGGTCAGAGGGCAACAGAGCGTACGCTGAGCTCCACCCTGCACCAGACAGCTCTGGAAAGCAGGGTTCCCTGGGGGGGCTGGCCCTGGCCCCATTTCATCCTCTTTCTCAGAAACCCATTCTTCAGTGGGGGCAGAGTCAGACTCACCAAAACCTGAGCCCCAGCTCATGCGCCATCTCCCTGAGCCTCAGTTTATCTGTAGGCTGCGGACAGTTTGCCTGCCCCTCCAAGGGTGTGGTGAGGGTTCTGAGGCAAGATGGGGGCACCGGGTCCGGGTGAGCCCCGAAGGCACTCTGCTGTCGGGCAGGGCTGACCTTCTCCCCGCTTCCAGTCTGCAACGACGAGAACCCGTGTGAGGGCATGAGCCGGCATGCCACCTTCGAGAACTTCGGCATGGCTTTCCTCACGCTCTTCCAGGTCTCCACGGGTGACAACTGGAATGGGATCATGAAGGTACTCCCAGGGGGGCTGCGGTGGAGAAAGCAGCCAGGTTCTGGGAAAGGGAGGTTGATGGTCCTGCTGCTCAGGGCTCTGTCTGCCCAGGGCCCCACCACACGTGGGCGGGGGCTGCAGAGCCCAGAGGAGTGGAGGGGTCTGCGTGGGACCAGCACAGTGGGGAGAGCTGAGCCAGAACAAACAGGCCCCCTGTCCACCACTGTCCCATCTCCCAGTGTTGCCTGGGATCGGGGCTCAGATTTTAGGAGAGACAGCTCTACCCAGTTCCAGAGGGGACCTGGGGCCCAGGCAGTCCCGAAGGCCAGGGCTAGGCCCCCCTGCTGTTTGCCACACTGACTGGATCACCTGGCAGAGGCTCCCTGGCCTGGGGCACAATCTGGGCTGGGCTTGGAAGGAAAGAGAGGGGCTCCTGGGGGATACGGGTGAGGCCTCGGTTCCAGGGCCCTGGGGTGGAGAGGGCAGTGCCAGGCCTACTCTGCCTCCCACCCCCACCCTGCTTATCCCTCAATGCTCCAGCAAGGGGGCAGGACTCTGGGGGGCTGGGAGAGGTGGCCACTCCCCTGGTCCAGAGCCGGAGGGTGGTGGAGGCTTCTTGGGCTTTGTGGATGGGGGTTGAGCTGGCAGAAGAACCAGAAAGGAAGGACAGGTGGCCTGGTCTGAGTCACCCCCTTCCCAGGGGACCCTGAAGGAAGCCCCGGATGCTCCTTCTCAGGCCTGACTGTGGCCCCGGGAGGCAGGGCCAGCTGTAGGGAGGGAATGTGGGTGGGAACGAGAAAGGAGGAGAGGGCCCTGGGCCATCTGTCTGTCCATGTGGGGACTTAGCTGAGGCTGAGGCAGGCAGAGGCTGCCGCTAGGCAGAGTCGGGCAGGGCAGCTGGGGGCCATCTCGGGGGTTGAATCCCCGTCTTGCTGCTTCCGTGTGTGGCCCTTGGCCAGCCTCTGCCTCCAGTAGACTCTGGGATATCCTCATTGTCATCCTCGTCCTCGACGCCCTCCCCGCCATGCAGGACACGCTGCGGGACTGCACCCATGACGAGCGCAGCTGCCTGAGTAGCCTGCAGTTCGTGTCGCCGCTGTACTTCGTGAGCTTCGTGCTCACTGCGCAGTTTGTGCTCATCAACGTGGTGGTGGCCGTGCTCATGAAGCACCTGGACGACAGCAACAAGGAGGCGCAGGAGGACGCTGAGATGGACGCGGAGCTCGAGCTGGAGATGGCCCACAGTCTGGGCCCCGGCCCGAGGCTGCCTGCCAGCTCCCCAGGAGCCCCTGGCCGTGGGCCGGGAGGGACGGGCGGCGGGGGCGACGCCGAGGGCGGTTTGTGCCGGCGCTGCTACTCGCCTGCCCAGGTGGGCAGGGGCTGGAGAGGCTTGAGGGTCATCAGAGGAGGGGGGCACTGCAGGGCCAGATGGGCAGTGGGGCTGGGGAGGCTTTGCACAGAGGCCTCTGTTTTGCTGGGCCCCCTGCGCCCACTCAGCTCCATAGAAGGGGTAACCCTACGATGAGGGGGTCGGTCCCAGGCCATAGGCACAGAGAACCAACCGGGAGGGCAGCTGTGTCCTACCCACCCCGCAGCCCCGGGACCCGGCTGATAATCCCGCCTGTCCCCACCCCATCCCCGTCCGCCTAGGAGAACCTGTGGCTGGATAGCGTCTCTTTAATCATCAAGGACTCCTTGGAGGGGGAGCTGACCATCATCGACAACCTGTCTGGCTCCATCTTCCATCACTACTCCTCGCCTGCCGGCTGCAGGAAGTGTCACCACGACAAGCAAGAGGTAATGGCGGCCTGGGAGTGTCTCTGGGCAAGGGCAGCTCAAAGCCTGGTGGGGGGCCAGCCTGAGGGGAGAGCCGGGCTCTGGGCCGTAGAGACCAGGCTGAGTCAATGTGGGCACATGCTGCTTCCATGGCCAGGCAGACCGGCTCCTGAAGCCAGGACCAGGTGTGGTGGCCGCAGCTGCTGGCCTCAGCCCTGTGCCACACACAGTAGGTGCTCGGGTAGGGCAGCTGCTCCACCTTGTGTGCTGCGGATGCCAGGCCAGGAGCCTGTGTGTCACTCACAGCGCAGCTTGCCCTTTCTGAGGGTCATCTGCCTGCTCTTCTGCCAGGGCATCATCCTGGCACTCAACCTCCTCCAGGTGTCCTTCCCTGCCCTCCAGCTTGGGGCCTAGGTCCACCCAGCTCTTGGAGGGGGAGCTGACCACCCAGCTCTTGGAGGGGTTCCCAGGCTGTGGCCATGCATCTGTCTCCAGTGCAGGTGCAGGCAGCCCCTCCACTCTCCCCAGCAGGGTAGGCCCTTGACCTCTCACCAGGGTGTTCTAGCCCCCAGGGTGGCCCCAGCCTCAGGTGGCTGTCAGGTCGGATCCCCAGCAGCCGTCAGCAGGAGCTGGAGGTCTGGGCTGCCCCACACCCCTGCCCTGTGGTGGCTGGAAATTCTCCAGTGTCTCTGGGCCCCACATTGTCCCCTGCCTGAGACACGCTGGGCAGGTCATCCACACGGGGCCATAGGTGAGTCAAGCCCTGCCCAGTCTTGACAGGCACTTGGTCTGGGGCAAGCAGACAGCTGTGGAGTCCATAGCCCACGGCGACTCTCCTGTCCTCAGGCCCAGATAGCAACAGGGGCCACTCAGGGCTGGCTTCCACTGGAGGTGGCCACTGTGTCACCATCGCATGTCACATAGGCTGTGCCCCTGCAAAGTGTGGACACCGTGCCCAGCAGGTGTGTGGACCTTTCTGACCACTGCTCAGCCTCTCTTCAGAGCCTCAGGCCTGTGGCTGCATGCCCCAAGACCCAGGTGTGCTGTCCCAGCCCTGGGGTGACCCAAGGCCACCCCCTCTGCCTGCAGGTGCAGCTGGCTGAGACAGAAGCCTTCTCCCTGAACTCAGACAGGTCCTCGTCCATCCTTCTGGGTGACGACCTGAGTCTCGAGGACCCTACAGCCTGCCCACCTGGCCCCAAAGACAGCAAGGTAAGCTCCTGGGCAGGCAGGTCTGTCCTCGAAGCCTGGCCCCTGTCCACCCAGGCAGGACCCCCCCTCCCTGTCTTTCCAGTCTACCATGTAAGTGGCACCCACTGCGTGCTAGGCCTTCATCTTCTGTTGGACAGATGCAGGCAGTAGGGCTCAGAGAGGTGGAGTGACTTGCCTGAGATCACACAGCCACAAGCCCAGCCAGCGCTCCAACCTGGCACCCAGCAGCGCTGGCTGTTTTTTGCTGCTTTTGGTATTTTTTATCCATTCCATGGGTCATCCCTGTTTGGCGGGGCTGTGAGGTTGAAGCAAACTGGAGAGTCACGCCAGGCACAAGCACCTACTGTGTGCAGGCGCTCTGCCGACACCAGCTGATTGTCTCACAGCTCTGTGCAACAGGGAGGATGTGTCCCCACTTCACACACAAGGAAATGGGGGTTCTGAGAAGTGGGGTGATGCTCGCATCACACAGCCAGGAATGACAGAGCAGGAAGTCACCCCTAAGACTGGACCCCAAACCTCTGTGCCCCAGGGGGTCAGTCTGAGGAGGCCTGCGGGGCAGGGAGGGCCTGCTGCTGTTCCTGCAGTCTTGAGGGGTGAGACCTGAAGACCGGCGCTCATGATCTCAAGGTCAAGGTGGTCCTGCCCTGCTGGAGGTGGGGGGGAAAGGACAGCTGGGGGATACCCTGGGCTTGGCACCTCTGACCCGCAGACTGGCCCTCCATCAGCTCAGGGTAGGCTGCGGGTGGAGTTCTTCTGGTACCTTCCATGTCATTTCAGCCCCTTCCTGATTGCTATCGTGCTGCAGCCCCTGTACTCCCACACTGCTCTCCTACAGAGGACGTCAGGGGCACAGTTTCTGGGAGTCAGTGGGACTTGGGCCGGCAGCAGTCTTTTTTTTTTTTTTTTTGAGACGGAGTCTTGCATGGTCACCGGAGCTGGAGTGCAATGGCACCATCTTGGCTCACTGCAACCTTTGCCTCCCTGGTTCAAGTGATTCTCCTGCCGCAGCCTCCCAAGTAGCTGGGATTACAGGAGCCTGCCACCATGCCTGGCTAATTTAAAAAAAAAAATTTTAATAGAGTCAAGGTTTCACTATGTTGGCCAGGCTGGTCTCAAACTCCTGACCTCATGATCCACCTTTCTTGGCCTCCCAAAGGGCTGGGATTATGGGTGTGACCACTGCTCGGGCAGGGTGCAGTCTTTTGTGCCAGCAAGTCACAGGAGGTTGGGATGGCATGCGTTCACCTGCCTTGGGGGGGTGCATTAAGGCAGCTCTTCTAGGAAGGGGTCACTCTGGGCTGCAGGGCTGAGGAATGCCGGGGCCAGGGAATGCCCAGGAAGGAAGGGGTTACTCTCTTTGGATGCGGAAACTGAGACTCAGCAAAGGGAAGGAACCCACCCAAGGTCATGTTCACGGGACACTCATGTGGCCGCTCAGGCTGTCTTCTGATGCCTTCGCCAGCCTTGACCTGGCTTCTTCACTGGGCCAGGGTCTGTACTAGGGAAATCACTAACTGCCTGGGGCATCCAGTGGGGCACTGGGAGGTGTTTTGGAAGATGGTCAGGTAGAGGAATTGAGAGGAAGGTCAGACTAGCCGTGAGGATAGCCTCATTAAGCAAGGGGCCGTGGAGCAGGTCATGAGGGCAGCCGTCCCCCTTCCCCGTCCTGCCCCATCCTACCCTTTCCTTGCAGGGTGAGCTGGACCTGCCTGAGCCCATGCGTGTGGGAGACCTGGGTGAATGCTTCTTCCCCTTGTCCTCTACGGCCATCTCACCGGGTTCAGAGAACTTCCTGTGTGAGATGGAGGAGATCCCATTCAACCCAGTCAGGTCCTGGCTGAAACACGAGAGCAGTCAAGGTGAGGGGTGGGATCCCTGCCATCTCCCCGCAGCCCTCGTCTTGGGCATCTGCTTCACAGGGAGATAGTTGAGTTTTTTCCTTACTGTTTTTACCCAGGCTATTATGTTTAGTCCAGAAAGAACCAGATGGATAGCTGATCGTGAGAAATAGCTGATATAACAATCATAAAATCTCAGGCCTGATATAATAATGATACAAGAGCCAAATAGTATAAAAAGATGAGGTAATTGTAACAGAAACCTAGGCTACAGGAAGCTTCATGCTGAGCTTCCTAGGAGCTGTAGTGAAAAGGGAAACAGGTGGGTACACATAGCTCTCATTATCAAGCAGAAGGAAAACTGCCAGATTATTGTGGTGTTTTTCTAGAGCTGAATTTGAGAGGTGTGTGGCCTGCAGATCTTCAGATACATGGGGATGTTAAACAGAAAAGCCTGGTGTCTTCAACAGCCCTTTTGTAAATTTGATACTTATCCTTCAGCCCTACCTGCAGTGTTCTGTTTGCGTTTTGGGCCCGTGGCTGGGCTCTGGGCACAGGGCCAGGGGGCTGCCATCATGGACTCATCTTTGCTGTAGTCCTTGTGGACGGTGGCAGGAACCTGGTTTCCCAGCGCTGGCTGTAGAGGGAGGCAGAGAGATGAGCCTAGCAGAAGAGGGATGCCCAAGACCCTGAGCCCACCCCAAGCGCCCTTCAGGGACACCTCCCAAGAGCCAAGGGTGGGGTAATTTTCCTGGGTACCCTCCTTAATACCGATGGCCTCTCAGCTGGCCAGGGTGACTGAAGTGCCACAACCCCAGACTTCCAAAACCAGAAGTCAGAGCACAGAGTCTGACCCGAGAGCCATTCTGGAGGAAGGAGAAATCTCATTCCCTTTAATCAACCATTTATGTACGTTTTCCTTAAATGGTAATATGGCATGGCATAGGAACCCCAGGTGGGACATTCAGACTGTCCAGCTGTCTTGGGTACATTCTTCCAATATCTCTCCCTTAACCTGAAAATGCTGAGGGGACCGTGAGCAGAGGCTGCTGCTACCCCCTGATGCTCCCACACCCAACACCTGCCCCAGCCCTCAGACCCCCTCACCCCCATCCCTGCCCCTCACCATGTGCAGCTGACCAGGCCAGACTGATCTGCCATCCAATGCAGTGCCTGACCCGGAGCTGGGACACCCCACCCTTCTGCTGTCCTACAGGGGCCCCCAGACCTGGCCAGGCCCCATGGAGGGGTCAGGACCTGGGGGTGACTGATTTTAGTGAGCACCTACTGTGTACTTGGTACTGAGCTGGGAGCTTCCAGCCATTTCTTCTCCTTATGCCCCATCAAGGGCTGGTTCAGGATTTCTCTCTTGCTGTCACAATGGGGAAACTAAGGCTTCGAGAGGGCCAGTTACCCATGGTCTCATAGTCAGTTTATTAGGGGACCCCTCCTTGCTGGCTCAGTGACACTGGTGCTCAGTGCTGCCTTCCAGGGGCTGCCCCCTGGTGTGAGTGTGCTCCCCCAGCTCTGTCTCCTCCTTCCCCAGCAGCACCCCCAAGTCCCTTCTCCCTGGACGCCTCCAGCCCTCTCCTGCCCATGCCAGCCGACTTCTTCCACCCTGCAGTGTCTGCCAGCCAGAAAGGCCCAGAAAAGGGCACCAGTGCTGGGACCCTTCCCAAGATTTCGCTGCAGGGCTCCTGGGCATCTCTGCGGTCACCAAGGGTCAACTGCACCCTCCTCCGGCAGGTACTGACACCTCTCGGGCTCCAGAGTGCTGGTCTGTGGGAGAGGGGCAGGATCTAAGCCAGGCCTGGAAGTCCAAGAGACTGGGAGGGGAGGGACTCAACCAAAGGCCCAGGGAACCACTGTACAAGGGGATTTGGGACACAGGGGTGATGCTGAGACTGGAGGGGGAGGTGGCACTGGGGCAGATGGAATGGGCAGAGCTGGGTCCTGGGGACAGCAGAGGGTGGGGAGGACCCTGATGGGGCTCTGGAAGAGACCTGTGATCCCTAGTTTAAGGGGAGAGGAGGAGTAGGAGTATGTGAGACTTTGCAGGGTGGCGGGTGCTGGTAGTGGGGAGGACACCCTGGGTGCTCTAGGTGGTGTGGGTGAGGGCTGATTACTAGGAGTGGAGGTGGGAAGGCCGGTCTGGCAGATGGGAAGACTTGGCCTACAGGGTCCCCTGTATGGGACTGGCCCAGGCCACAGCCCTCCTGCCTATGGACACACAGTGGCCCAGAGCACTGAGCAGACCCACTTGGCTCTGTTGTGTGGGTGGGGAAATGGGACCTCACTGGCTCCCACAGTGTGGTGAGGGCTGGGCCAGCCCGGCCGGCACTCCTGTGATCGTTGATTCATTCATTGGGTGACTGTCTAACCCCGTTACACCAGGCTGTGTGCTGTGGCGGGCAGGATACAAACTCTCTGCCTGCTGGGCTTCCTGTTTAGTGCTGAGAGTGAGCTGCGGGGGTGCAGGAGGAGGAGGAGGGTGATAACCAGAATCAATGTTTGCAGAGTAAAGTCTACGCCATGCTGGACAGGCAGGGAGAACAGCACCAGGGAGGGGCTGGAGGTCGGGGACTCTGGGGCCGGGAGGTAGGGGCTGGGTGGCTGGGAGTTGGGGGGCCCCCTGGGCCAGGAGGTGGGCGCCCCTGGGGCCAGGAGGTGGGAACCAGGGGTGGAGCAAGTGTGGGACCAGAGCCTGTGGGAGCAGCAGGGCAGGGGCCGGGTCAGGACCGTGGAGGGTGCAGTGGGGTAGCCACGTGCCCTAGGGGAGGGCGGTGGGCCCAGGGCTTCCCCTGGGAGTGAGCCTGGAGCCCTCCACAACGGGCAGGGCTGGATCTGACTTGTGTTTGGGGTGGCTGCTGGCTCCTCTCCGGGAACCTCTCAGGGCAGGTGGAGGCCCTGCGGTGACTGCAGCCTAATCTGGACGTGGGAAGAGGAGAAGCCCTGCTGCGAAGGGAACTCCAGGGGTGGGGGCTGCCTGCTGTGCCGGGGAGGGGGCGTCCGGGTTACGGGAGGTGGGGGGCAGACAAGGCGGCTTCCACCGCTCCCGCCTCCCCGCAGGCCACCGGGAGCGATACGTCGCTGGACGCCAGCCCCAGCAGCTCCGCCGGCAGCCTGCAGACCACGCTGGAGGACAGCCTGACCCTGAGCGACAGCCCCCGGCGCGCCCTGGGGCCGCCCACAGCTGCTCCAGGACCCCGGGCTGGCCTGTCCCCCGCCGCGCGCCGCCGCCTGAGCCTTCGGGGCCGGGGCCTGTTCAGCCTGCGGGGGCTGCGGGCGCATCAGCGCAGCCACAGCAGCGGGGGCTCCACCAGCCCGGGCTGCACCCACCACGACTCCATGGACCCCTCGGACGAGGAGGGCCGCGGGGGCGCGGGCGGCGGGGGCGCGGGCAGCGAGCACTCGGAGACCCTCAGCAGCCTCTCGCTCACCTCCCTCTTCTGCCCGCCGCCCCCGCCGCCGCCCCCCGGCCTCACGCCCGCCAGGAAGTTCAGCAGCACCAGCAGCCTGGCCGCCCCCGGCCGCCCCCGCGCCACCGCACCCCCCGCCCGCGGCCTGGCCCGGAGCCCCTCGTGTGCCGCGGACTGCGGCAAAGACCCCCCGGGCCGGGCATCGCTGCCCATGGGCCTGGGTCCCTTGCCGTCCCCGCCGCAGCAGCCCCCCGGAGAGCTGGAGCCGGGAGACGCCGCCAACAAGAGGAAGAGATGAGGGTCGCAGGGGATGCCCACCGCCCACCCCATCTTACCTTCTTTACCTCAGGAGCCAGGAGCAGACAGCAATACTTGGTCCACACCTGGGATCGTGCAGGGCCCCCCTACCCCGGGTACAGGAGCCCGACAGCCGGGCTGAGCCTGTCTGGGTGAACCAGGCCTGCGTGGCCCACCATGGCCCTTCCAGTGCATATACATATATATATATATATATGCATATATATATATACATAGACAGACATATATATTTATTTTTTTTACTGAGAGCTTATGACTTCCAGAAAGTGCTAAAGGTGGGAGGTGGGCCAGGGCCTGGACGGGGCTTTTTTGTCTGACACTCTGGGATTCAGGCCAGACCCACCCCAGGGCACCTGTCCTGCCCAGGCATCACCGCTTTGTGTTTTGGTGTCTCCTCCTGGGTCGAGGGTAGCTTGGAGAGGACCCCCAGGCCTCTGAGGGCACCAGGCCCGGGAGGAGAGGTGCAATTCAGGGTGTGGTTTTTGTTTTTGTTTTTTCCTTTAAAGAAGAAACGCTGCTAAGATCCCACATGGCTCCCACGTGTCGGGGTGTCTGTCCCGTCATCCTGATCGTCTCGTTGTTGTGAAGTCTTTTATAGACACCCCAGAGCACACACATCCCCTTAGTCCACCGGTTAGATGTCTCTCTTTAGAAAAATCAGGGGTGAGTAGCTGTTTTTCCTTAGGACAGGGGTGGGGGGTAGAGGGCAGCTTCAAGGCTGGACTGGGGCTCCTGAGCACTTCCGAAGGGGTGGGTTCCATCTTCAGAAGCGCAGCGGGCAGGAGTGGAGGCAGCCTGCAGGGGAAGGGTGAGGGAGACGGAGCCGGCTGCAGCTTGCTGGGAGGGGCCAGGTGGCTGCCTGGTGTCTGCTGCCCCCCACTGCCCCGCAGGTGCCCCGGCTCAGGCAATCAGTTGTTCAGTCACTTATGCCTTTTATCCCCAATGTGGGCCCTGAGCTGTGGCTATACCTAGACGCTGTGCTGTCCCCACCCTGAGCAACTATGCCCCCGCCCCAGCAGGTTCAGGGCAAAGCAGGTCTGACAGAATTCTAGGCAGGGGTGGGGGCACCTGTCTGGACCCTTTGTCTGGCTCCATCCCCATGCCCAGTCTTTCAAGTCACCTGGAGGCCACATCCTCGGGCCCTACCTGTCAACCCTTGTCTCTCCTCCCACTCTGCCCCCAACTGCAGGCCAGCTTTCACTCTAGTAGTGCTTCCCAAACGGGTTCTAGACGGAGGTGTTTGAAGAGTTCTGCATTTATTTCACTATTTATTAGAAAAAAAGTAAGACATTGAGCCCGTGATTTCACAGACATTAGCTTGAGTCAAGGCTAATTTTTAAAAAGTGAGTGGCATTCATGAAGTCAGTTTGAAGGCGGTTGGGAGCATGTTGGTGGCCGTGGTCTGGAGAGGCTGCAGAGGCCGCCAGTTTGGGGATGCTGTGTTTCAGCAATAACATTGTCTTTGCTAAGCTCCCCTCCGAGGGCTTCAGGGGGGCCTGCCGAGGAGGGCCTTGTCCTTGTTCCCAAACTCTGACTTGGAAGAACTCAGCTTGTGCTTGGGCTGGTGAGGGTGTGGGGTGCCCTTTTGAGGGGCTCTGGGTGCCTTCCAGGCTCGCACAGAGACCATGGGGGAGGTGGCGGGCAATGTGTGCTTTGTCACATGCAGAGACCTTCCCTTTGGGCTGAGGGAGAGGGAGCCAGGAGGGGTTGTCAAGCCTACCATATATACTGGAAACTGAGTCCTGGCTAGGGGAAGCGGCCAGCCCAGTATCCTTCAGGGCTCTGACAGCAAAGAAGCTGGGGTGGTGTGGAGGGCCCCACTCTGCACCCAGAGCTGTGAAGCTGAGCAAGGTGCCTGCAGAGGGAGGAATTGTCCGGTCCTCCCTGAGGGCAGGTAGACCTGTGGGGAAGGCTGGGTCTGAGCCGTAGCTGCCAGCTCCAGAGAGCCTGGGCCCTTCCTCCCTTTCCACGGTGGTGGTTTTATCTGGAATGAGGTACCTTGTCTGGGGAGGAAGTGGGTCTGGGTAGGCTTGACTTGACTGCTCCTGGCTGACCCTGAGCACTTGAACTGGAGGGGGCAGACAGACTCAACTCTGCAAGTCCGCGTGTTGCTGGAGGGACATGCGTGTTTGGAGCCCAGAAGAGGGGCTGCATGACCTGGGAAGGCCATGGGGAAGGCTGGGCTTAAGGGGACAGGATCAGACACTGGTCAAGCAGCCTCGGGTCATCTTGTGACTCTGCTGAGCAGCCTTTCCTGCTGTCACGTGGGTTCAGAGCAGCTGAGCGGGGAACACACCTCAGACATGTCTGACATGAAACCTCCCCTCACCCTAAACCCTGTGACTCCGGAACAAGCAGACACCTCGGGGCGGGCGTTCTAGGCAAAGGCATGGGCACGAGCGAAGGCTCCAGGGTCCACAGAGCAGGGCGTGTGGAGAAGGTTGAAGAGCTGAGAGCAGAGGCAGAGAAGCTCCTCACAGGGGGCTATGAGAGATGGCCTGGCCAAGCCCGGGCTCCTGGAGGCCCCACCTGCTGATCCTGGCGACAGATGGGGAACCAGGCAAGCTGTGCTCCACCGGCCAGGGCAAGCCAAAATGGGCGAGGGTTGGGCAAAGGGCCTCCCAACCCTCTGGTCTGGGGCCATGGCCTCAGGCCTGTGTCTGTCACAAAAGCACAAATTTGCCCTAATCTGCACGGGCCTAGCTGTGGGGAAAGTGGGGACACCCTGAGCTGCCTCTGCTGGGCTCTGAAGAGTGGCAGTGGGTGGGTACCTTGGCATCTGTGCAGAGACGGTGCACCCTGGCCAAACCCTCTTCCTCTCCCCTGCTCTACCTTCTCCTGCACCAGGCAGCCCGTTAAAGGAGGACAAAGTGTGGAAAGCCTGTCTGGTCCCTGCTGGCCTGTCTCCCCCCAAATCCTCAGCTCAGAGCCTTCCGCTTCCAGGGTCAACCCCGGCCCCCTTTGCTGCATTGTGTAAGGGCTTGGGGTCTTAGAAGCTGCTCTTTAGCCCAGATACACATATTCTTTTTTGTCTTTGTGCAATAATCAGTGTTCCTGGCAGAGCCTGGGCCAAGCTGCAGCCTGATGAGGAGGCAGAGGCCACATCCTCCAGGAAGCCTTCGGCCTGGGCTGCCGCTGTGACTCTAGCACTCAGTCGCTGTACAGTTTCTATGGTGTGAATGAACTTGCCTCCAAGTTGCTGACGGCGCTGGTCCCTGCTGGCCCTGGTGGGCCGGGCGTAGAGAAACCAAGTGGCAGCCGCCGCCAGTGTTTTGAATAAAAGCTCAGAAGCCTGTTTATGAGTTTCTCTGTGTGTCTCTGCTGTTCTTTCCCCAGCAGGGTGGGTGGCAAGATGAGGTTTCTCTTAAGTGGGGGGTGGTGTCTCCTCCCCCATGTTCATGGTGGGGCCTGGGGTGTCAAGGACATAGAATGATGCTCATGGCAGGGTGCTCTCACGGCCGAGGGGTGGATGGGGGCCTGTGGAGCTGGGGAGGAGGCAGGCCTAGTTCCCACGCTCTGCTGCTGTGGCTGAGGCCGAGTGAGAGCATCACATGGGAATAATCATCTACTCACCCTTTGTCACTGTCCTGAATTCTCCCTCCCTCCCTCCCTTCCTTTCCCTCTCCCTCCCTCCCTCTCTTTTCTCTTTGTCTTTCTTTCCTTCCTTTTCTCTTTCCTTCACCCCTGCCCTCCCCCTCCTCCCCCCTCCCCTCCCCTCCCCTCCCTCCCTTCCCCCTCCCCTCCCCTCCCCTTCCCTCCCCTCCCCTCCCTTCCCCTTCCTTCCCTTTCCTTTCTCTGTCTCACTCTGTCACCCAGGCTGGAGTGCAGTAGTATGATCTCGGCTCACTGCAACTTCTGCTTCCCAGGCTCAAGTAATCCTCCCATCCCAGCCTCCCAAGTAGCTGACACCACAGGTGCGCACCACTACATCCAGCTCTTTTTTTTTGTATCTTTGGTAGAGACGGAGTTTTGTCATGTTGCCCAGGCTGGCCTCGAACTCCTGAGCTCTAGTGATGCATCTGCCTCGGCCTTCCAAAGTGCTGGGATTATAGGTATGAGCCACCGTGCTTAACCCTGAATTTTTCTTATGGGTATTTTCAGTACCCTTGACTGCAAAGGACAAAAACCCAACTTATTGGGCTTAAGGAAGAGAGAGGGAGAGAGAGAGAAAGGAGAAAAGAGAAGAGAAGAGAAGAGAAGAAAAGAAATAAGAGAAACAAATAACTTAGTGGTTCAAGTTCAAAAAAAAAAAAAAAACAATCCCAGAAGTGCTTCCAGCTTCAGGTCTAGCTGAATCAAGGGCTCCAACTGTGTCACTAGGATGCAGTCTCTCTCTACCTCTTGGCTGTGCTTCCTTTTGCCTTTGCTTCCCTCCTCTCCTAGCGCCCAGCAGTGCCCCGAGGCTTCAGGCCTGTGTGTCTCTCCGCAGGTGAACAGGAGCTTCTCTCCCTGAGCTCTGTCAAAATCTCCAAGGAGGAGCCTCGCTCAGCTGCATTGGGTAGGAGCCATAGAGATGTTATGCTCTGATTGGCCAGGTCTGAACCATCAGCTCACTCTGGGATCCAGGGATGGGGGTGACCCACCTGCACCACTGCCTGAGACTAGGAAAGGGAGACAGTGTCTTTGGAGCTGGGTTGTGTGCTTGCTGGGAGGAGGGAATGCACACTGGGCAGGCAGCAAACCCTGTGATTCCTCCCCTTAGTTCTTGTCCTTGCCCTTCAAGGGGAGGCGAAGGGGCCCAGAGAGGTACAGAGACTAGTCACATGGATGTGCCCAGTGGGCGGAGCAGCAGATGCCATGCTGGTGGTAGAGGGCTTGCCCAGGCTTCACTAGCCTCCCCTGGGCCTCCCTGTTCCCATTGTATGTCCTCTCTCCTCAAGGGCTGGCTGGCCTTGGCATTTTAGGAGCAGGGGACACCAGGACACCAGGTGTGGCCTGTAGCACAGCGCCCCTGCCTCCGAGGCCCAGCCCACTCTGGAGACGGGTGAATTGAGGCCACCCCGCAGGAAGAAGGCCTGTCCCCTGTTTCTTCTTTTGGGCCCCTTCTGATTGCTGCTGCAGCTTTTGAAAAGAACAGAAGTCTGCACAGGCCCCGGTACTTGGCAGAGTGGGTGACACGTGGCTGGGGCTGGAGGCTGGAGCTCTGAGCTGACCACAGCACCACCCAGAGCACTGGGGGCTACTGCTCAAAGACGTTGGCTGATGGGGGACCCTCTAAAGGCCTTTTCTACCTTGGGTGTCTGCCTCACTGTAGGGGATGGAGGTGGTGACTCAGGTGTGTGTGTGCTGAGAGGCTCCAGGCGCCTGTGCAGGTGCAGACACAGCCACGATGCCTCAGGCTGTGAAAACAGGCCTGGGCCAGCTCCTGGGCCTCCCACATCTGTCCAGAAAGGGATCTCACCCCATTTTACAAATAAGGAAGCCGAGGCCAAGCAAGGTTGTCCACAGGGCAGACTGGGCCAGAGCTGGGACCTGCCCTGTGCGCGTGGGGCTGAGGGTGGAGCTCCTGTGCAGAGCCGCACTCCTCACCTGGGGACCTGGCCTTGCTGCCGGAGGGGAAGGGAGGAGAGGCCCCAGTGAGCCTTAGCACTGCAGCCTCAGCTCCTTCCCTCCCAGCCCCCACGGCAGCCCCGAGGGACTCCTCCCCAGGCTGACTCTGTGGACACCGCTCCACTCTGTCTCACCTCAGTTTAAACGAGACTGTCTCTTGTGGCCTTGAAGGACCAGGGGCCGCCTTCTAGCCTCACCTGTTTCTGTTCCTCCCTTTCCTGGCTTTATCCCTTCAGGTTTCAGCTGGAATGTTGCTTCCTCTGGCAGGCTCTCCCCATGGCACTATGGCTGAGGGAGATGCCCTGTTTGTCCCACGGCTCCCTGTTTCCTTCATGCCAGCCCTCCCTCCCTGACAGCACTGTCTCTTTCTTTTTCTTTTTTTTTTTTGAGACAGAGTCTTTCTCTGTCACCCAGGCTGGAGTGCAGTGACACGATTTCATCTCACTGCAACCTTTGCCTCCCAGGTTCAAGCCATTCTCCTGCCTCAGCCTCCAGAGTAACGATTATAGGTGCCCGCCATCATGCCTGGCTAATTTTTGTACTTTTAGTAGAGATGGGGTTTCACCATGTTTGTCAGGCTGATCTCGAACTCGTGACCTCAGGTGATCCACCCGCCTCAGCCTCCCAAAGTGCTGGAATTACGGCTGTGAACTAACTCGTCCAGACTGCACTGCCTGTTTCTTGAATGAGTCCCCATCAGATTGCAGTGACCCAAGGACAGGAACCTGTTTACTCCTCCCACCCAGAGGCTGGTGCTTGTGAGTCTCAGCAAATGTCAGCTCCGTGGCTGCGTTTTGGAAGCAGAAGGGATTTCACAGACCAACTAACGCCTTCTCTCATTTTCCACTTGAGGAAACAGGCCTGGAGAGGTGACAGGGATTGGTCTGGGCCACACAGCGAGGCAGAGGCCAGAGGTGACCATGCCACCTCCACAGCCAGAAGTGCGCCCCCTGCTCTCCCCAGAGGTGGCCAGCCCTGGGAGGAGAGCCCTGATTTGTTTTCCTCTCTCCCTCTGTTAATAATGGGATTAAAAGCAAGTTGCTGCCAAGGAGAGACTGGCTTAAAAAAAAAAACAACCAAGAACATTCTAAGAGAATGAAAAACTTCAGCCATCAGCACTTTTTATTTAGACCTGAATTCATGAATTTTAACCAAATAAACACAGACATGTTAGGTATTAATATATGCATGATTATGCAAAACCACTATTATGGCTGTAATGAAAATTAGATTCTGACTCGTGGTGGTGTTCCAGGAGGGAAGCATCCTCCGGTTTCCAGCTTGGTGACCTCGGATTGCTGTCGCCATGGTAACTGGCTGCTGTGGGAATCTGTGGACAAGATGCTGGTCCTGTCGGGAGGGGTGGCGGTAGGGCCAGGCTGGGTTGGTACTGATCTACCTGCCCACATCTGGCCAGAGCTAGGGGCACTTGGTCCCCTGGGCAGAGGCCAGCCCAAGCCTCAGAGGGGAGAGGGTGGGTCATCAGCAGGCAGGGCTTGGTGAGGCAGAAACAGCAGGTGCATGGGGCCTGCCCCACTCACCCTCGTCTTCCTGCTCTCCGTCCCCCAGGCTCCCTTCCAGGGAGGCATCCGTCCCCGTCATCTTCAGGAAATCGTAGCGGCACACCCACACACGCCCAGCCTCCGCTAGGTGCTGGGGACATGGCGGTGATGGGTCCCTGTGTTCACAGAGCCCGCACCTCAGAGTGGGGGGCAGATCCCAGACAGACAGGCACACAGCTGGGTCATTTCAGTGCCTGCAAGTGCCACAAAGGCAGCAGAGCCAATGAAGTGACTGTGACTGGGGCTGGGGGCGGGGGTCCTCCTGGCTTGGTGGTCTGGGAGGTCTGGCTGGGGGATTCCTGGAGAACCCTGCTGAGGCAGTGACCACCCCTTTCCAGATAAGGGACAGGAGCCTCATCAGTGTCCAGATGAGAGCCAAGGCGCCTGGCTCCATGAGAACAACGAATATGCCAGGAACACGTTCACAGTGTGAGCAGGCCCCATGCAGTATCTGGGACATACTCACACTAAATAGTTGTTTGTTGCTTATCTGAAATTTGGATTTAACTGGCTGTCCTTATTCGTTTTGGTAAGTTGACAAGCCTGTCAGAGAGCGGGGGATGACTTCCCCCGGCCACGAGCAGCTGTGCCCTGCCTGATCCTCTGTCCCGCACCCCTGCCTGTCCTCCTCGGATGCTGCTCTTGGGTCACGCACCCACCTTGTCCCTGCAATACCTTCTCACTGGGAGCCTGGTGAAGGGGAAACACCAGCTGACCCCGCCTCTGCAGCTCAGTGCTCAGTGCCTTCCATGGCTCTTGGGGCCTGCCAGATGCCTGCACAGGGCCCTGGGCGTTCCGGTCCTCATCCACCACCCAGTGCGGCTTCATGGACCGGCCACGCTGACCTGCCCTGCTCTGTCCTCCCCCACCTCTTTGCTGGGCTCCCCCTTCAAGCCCCCATTTAGGCCTCACTGTCTCCAGAAATTTCCCTGTCACTCTAGGCTGTTCCCACCCTCTGACTTTCCTTTAAAAAATTAGCCACTTAAGAAACTGTGGTGAAATATACACAAATAACATAAAATTTACTATTTTAGCTGTCATTAAGTGTAGAGCTCAGTGGCATTAGGAATGTTCCTAGACACTTCTCAGAAGAGGGCATGTGAAGAAACGCTCATCATCACTAGTCATTAGAGAAATACACATCAAACCCACAATGAGATACCATCTCATGCCAGTCATGATGGCAATCATTAAAAAGTCAGGCCAGCCACGGTGGCTCACACCTGTAATCCCAGCACTTTGGGAGGCCAAGGCGGGTGGATCATGAGGTCAAGAGATCGAGACCATCCTGGTCAACACGGTGAAATCCCGTCTCTACTAAAAATACAAAAAAATTAGCTGGGCATGGTGGCACGTGCCTGTAATCCCAGCTACTCAGGAGGCTGAGGCAGGAGAATTGCCTGAACCCAGGAGGCGGAGGTTGCGGTGAGCCGAGATTGCGCCATTGCACTCCAGCCTGGGTAACAAGAGCGAAACTCCTTCTCAAAAAAAAAAAAAAAAAGTCAGGAAACAACAGATGCTGACGAGGCTGTGGAGAAACAGGAACACTTCTACACTGTTGGTGGGAGTGTAAATTCAGTCAACCATTGTGGAAGACAGTGTGGCGATTCCTCAAGGATCTAGAACCAGAAAATACCATTTGACTCAGCAAGCCCATTACTGGGTATATACCCAAAGGATTATTAATCATTCTACTACAAAGACGCATGCACATGTATGTTTATTGCAGCACTATTTACAAAGTGCAGTATAGCAAATACTTGGAACCAACCCAAATGCCCATCAATGATAGACTGAATAAAGAAAATGTGGCACATATACACCATGGAATACTACGCAACCATAAAAAAGAATGCGATTATGTCCTTTGCAGGGACATGGATGAAGCTGGAAGCCATCATTCTCAGCAAACTAACACAGGAACAGAAAACCAAACACTGCATGTTCTCATGCATAAGTGAGAACACATGGACACAGGGAGGGGAATATCACGCACCAGGGCCTGTCAGGGGGTGGGGGGCAAGGGGAGGGACAGCATTAGGAAAAATACCGAATGGATGCAGAGCTTAAAACCTAGATGACAGGTTGATAGATGCAGCAAAGCATGGTGGCACATGTTTATCTATGTAACAAGCCTGCATGTTCTGCACATGTATCCCAGAACTTAAAGTAAAAAAGCAACAAAAAAGAATGTTCCCAATGTTGTGTGACCGTCACCCCCGCCCATCTCCAGAACTCTGCATCTCATAAAACCAAACTCTTCATACACATTAAACCTGAACTCCTTTCTCCAGCTCCCCGGCAGCGCCACTGTCTCCATGAATGTGACCACGGCAGGTACCACATTCGAGTGGAGTCACACCATATTCGTCCTTTTATGACTGGCTCATTTCACTTAGCACAAGGTCCTCGAGGTCCACGCATGCTGTGGCGAGTGCCGGACTTTTCTTCCTTCTTCATGGGGAGTGGGATTCCTGTCGCGTGTGTAGACCACACACCACAGTGTTTGGATCCACCCGTTGAGGGGCTCTTGGCTGCTTCTACCTTTTGGTCACTGTGAGGGGTGCTGCTGTGACCCTGTGGGTGCCAGTGGCTCTGGAGTCCCTGCGTTCACCTCTGTTGGGTGCATCCCCAGAGGTGGTGTTGCTGGGTCACCCGGTGATCCCAGGTTCAAATGTCTGGGCAGCTACCGTGCTGTTCTCCAGGGCAGCAGGCCCCACATTGCCACCTCAGCAATTCACCTCTATGTGAGGCCGGGTTCGCCCTTGGATGGGTGATGCGCAGCGGGCTTTTGCCTCCCGTTCCTTCCTCTTTCCATCTCCTCTCCTCTCTTTCTGGCACACTCTTGCTGTATGGTCCTTGAGCCTTTCCTGAGCTTTGTTTCCAAAAGCCCAAAGGAAAACTTGGAGAATGTGGGAAAGAGAGGAGAGAGTGGTCGGGCGTGGTGGCTCACGCCTGTAATCCCAGCACTTTGGGAGGCCGAGGTGGGTGGATTACCTGAGGTTGAAAGTTCAAGACCAGCCTGACCAATGTGGTAAAACCCCATCTCTACTAAAAATACAAAATTAGCTGGGCATGGTGGCGCACGCCTGTAATCCCAGCTACTCGGGAGGCTGAGGCAGGAGAATTGCCTGAACCTGGGAGGCGGAGGTTGTGGTGAGCCCAGAATTGCACTCCAGCCTGGGTGACAGAGGAAGACTCTGTCTCTTATGAAAAAAAAGAAGAGAGAGTTCGAAGCGAGGAGGAGGAGAGAGGAGAGAGGGGCTGGGGCCCCAGAGGAATGGCCGTGGGGGCTCCACCTGGGCAGAGGTCCCTTAGGCCATTTGTGGTCTGGAAGAAGCCAGGGCCACCAGCAAGTGGGGCGCATGTCTTAGGCCACAAGGCTCAGCTACAGGGCTTGTGCCTGCAGTGTCTGGGCACATTGCGAGGAGGCACAGCCTGGAGGGGTGGCCTGAGGAGAAGCTGGGCTGATGGATGGGGACAAAGGAGTGGCCGGGCCTCTCTGAGTTCCTGTGCTGGCAGGTGCCCTGCCCCACTGAAGGGTCTGCTGCACCTGCTCCCCAGCTGGACAGGGGCCAGGCCCCTCCTGAGCAGGGCCCTGCCAGGGGGCATGCAGCTCCCACCACCCTGCCTGCAGCTCATGGGCTGGGTCCAGGCTGGGGCCCGGGCCCTCCACATCTCCAGGGCCTGCCCTGAGCTCCAGGAAGAGGCTTCTGTGTTCCTCCGAGATGCCTGGAGGCAGCCGGCGGCCGGGAGGGGTGGGCTTCTGCAGGCACTGACTTCTGCCTTCCCTGTCCCCAGCCCTTAGCCTTCCCTGCCTTTGTCCCACCCATCCTCAGCTCTCTCCCTGTCTCCTCTGCCTCTTCCTGTCTCTCTCTCTCACTTTGTCTCTCTGTCTCATCCTCTCCCTCCCTTTCTTCCTCCCTCTCTCTTTCTCACCCTCAATCTCTTTCTGTCTCTTCCTCTCTCCCTCTGTCTCTCCCTTCCTTCCCGTCTCTCTTCCTCCTTCTGTTTGTCTCTCATCTGTCTATGTTCATCCCTTCATCCGTCTGTTTCCCTTCTTCTCTCTGTATCTCTCTCTCTCTGTCTTTCCCCCTGTCTCTCCCTCTCTGTCTCTCTGTGCAGACTTTGCATGGCTCCTGTCCATTTCCTCTCTGAGAGGGAGGGGCTTGTTCATCTCCGAGGGAGAGGCAGATTCCTGGTCCTGTCCTCACCTCCTGCATCCCTTGTGAAGGTGGGGGCACTCAGGACAGGGCTGCAGCCCCATTGTTAGTCCCTGAGTGACTGAGGCCCGGGTTTTCCTCCCTGGGCAGATAGGGACCATGTGCTGCTCTGGGTCTGATGCTGAACCCAGGGCTCAGGCTTCTCCCCGCTCCCCCAGGCATCCCCTGTATGTGCTTCCAACATGGGGTGTCCACACAAAGGGAGGGGACACCCTTTGTTCGTGGGAGGCTGGGAGAGGCAAAAATCAGGACCTCTGGGCTTCAGTTGGCTGTAGGTCAGGGTGCAGGCCACCTGCAACCACAGGAGGGGGCACGCCAAAGGACATGGGCACAGGTCTGTCACCATGGCCCCCTCCATACAGCCAGATGGGCATCCGGAGGGAGCACCAGGAGTGCCGTTCCTGGCTGTGATGGGTGCTCTGTCCCCGTTCCAGGTATGACCCCTCCTGGGCGTGTGGGCAGGGCCTGGTCACCCACTTCTTGCTAATGAGTAGCATATGGCATAAGTGATGGGATGCCACCTCCCAGAGTGGGTGACAGTAAGACGCTGGCTCCCGTCTTGCTCCACATGGGAGCCGCCCTGTGGAGAAGCCCGAGGGCCAAGGAGCTGAAGACACCTCCCTCTGGCCAACACACAGCAAGGAGCGGAGACCCTTAGCTCACAGCCCTCAAGGGACAGAGCCTCCGTCCAGCAAGCCTGGTCCACGTGCGGATGGCAGCCTCAGAGAGACTCCATGCCAGAGAGGCCCCCGTCAAGCTGCGTCCTGGTTCCCAGCCACAGTAACTGTGAAATAATAAATGTTGTTGTTTTAAGCTGCTAAATTTGGGGTAATTTGTTTCACAGGCATAAACTAATACAAGTACATTCAGTACTGTGCTCTGAAATCATGCCCTATATTATATGGAATTCTAGAACAGGAAAAATCCATCTATGATGGGAAAAAGTCCTCAGATCTGTGTTTGCCTCCTGGGAGCAGGAGAAGGGCTGACTGAGGAGAGGCATGAGGAAGCTTCACACTGGGTTGACGGTGAGTGACGCCCATTCTAATGGGGCTTGGGTTATACAGGTGTACGCATTTGCCAACTTTCAGAAAATGTCTTTCAAGATTTGCAAATTTCCTTGTATGTAAATGTTACATCGGAAGTAATAAACACTGCAGCATTTGGGGGAAGTGTGCTGGGTTCTTCAGTTTTCTTTGAAATGCATTGAAAAATAAGACGCGTTGCTGAATGGACAGCAGGATGGTTGGATGGATGTGTGGTAAAGCCAGTAATATTCTACGTAAATGGTAGAATTCTAGGTGATGGGCTTAAGAGCTCCCACAGGAGTGGGCTGAGGAGGAGGAGGGATGGGGTGGTCTCGCCAGCTCAGGGGTGGCAGAGGAGAAAGGAAATTCGTGTATAAGTGGACTGTGTAGTTTACACTTGCATTGTTCAACTGTACATTGTGTAAATAGAGTGAGAGAGAGAGAGAGAGGAATTGGCTTATGTGACTGTGGGGGCTGGCAAGTCCAAAATCCGTCAGGCAGGTTGAAAACTCAGTCAGGATTTCTGTGTCCCAGTCTCCAGGTGGAGGTCCGTGTTCTTTGGAAAGTCTCTGTTTTTGCTCCGACAGCCTTCCATAAATTGGATGAGGCCCACCCAGGTGAACAAGGGTAATTGCTTTTACTCACTTAACTAATTGTAGGTGTTAGTTACACCTACAAAATACCTCCACAGAAACATTTAGATTCGTGTTTGACTGAGCACCCGGGCACCACAGCCCAGTCACGTTGACACATAAATCAGCGGGTACAGCTGGGTTCAAACCCTGGCTCCAGCACGTTTGAGTGGTGGCCCGTCTGCTGCACCTGAGTCTCGGTGGCCGGCAGGCTGGTGGCACTTCTCCTGGCAGGCTGCTGAGAGGAGCAGAGAAGGCTTCCGATGAGGGTCCCGACACCCATCCTCTGGCCTGCTGTGTCCCTGCAGAGCCTGTCATGGGAGTGTTGCCAGCCACATGAAGCCAGTCCTCATCCCCGGGAGAAGAGCCTCCCTGTAGTCATTAGAGCTCTGATGGCTTCTTGATGATGAGTTTGCACAGTGGGCAGCCTGAGGATGCCAGTGACTGCCAGGCAAGGCTTTGGACTGTCATCCATGGCTTTGGAGATGAGGTTTCTGGTCCTGCCAGCCCTGGGTCCCTGTCCTCTCTGAAGGGACCTGTGCAGTGTCTCCTGCCAGGCAAGGATGGGCTGTTCCTAGACTCCTACCTGCTCCAGCCCAGAGAAGCCCTGCCTGGTGCTCTGGCTCCAGTGCTCTTGCCCATGTGGTCCCTGCACCCAGCACAGCCCTCCCCCAGTCCCCTGAGCCTCAGCATGAACATGCTGTCACCAGAGTAACATGGCCCCCATCCTCAGACCCACTGCAGCCATCATCCTCTTGTCCCAGGGTTGCCTTTATATGTGTCCCGACTACCTAGGAATTCCTCGAGAGCAGGGACATGGCTGGGTTATCTGGAGGCCGGCAGCTGGCACAGGGCCTGGCCCAGAGCTCTGCTTTGGCAGGAAGAAGGGGGGTAAATCTTTCTCAGCACCAGCATCCCATTTGGACTGCCAGGGGCTGGCTTGGGCTCTGAAACCCGCCACCCCACCTCCCGAGAGCCAGGCCAAATAAACATCCTGATGTCCCTACGCCAGGCAAAGATTCTGTATGTGACACTGAAGAAGGTAGAAAAAGTAATAATAATAATTGCCAGTCGATTGCCTCACTAAAAAAATAACTCTCTCACTTTAAGGAAAACAGTGACTAAACTTTTAGCCTGCATTCCTGAGTCAGCCCCCTTCCCCAGCTAAGTTACTGCCTACTCCTGCGAACCAACAACCTTATCTTACTCCTTGCATGTTTTCTCTAAGCCCTGAAAGTTCTAGCTCTTCTCACTGAGCATCTGCAAGGACACAGACTGATAAGCGGGGCCTGGATATACAGTTTCCCAAGGCATAGAATCCGTCATAAAACACGTCATGGATTGATTAACTGTTCTTTGTTCTACTTCTGTAAAGATTCCCACCTTAAACATATGCAAGAAAGCCACTTTCTTTTCTTTTCTTTCTTTATTTTTGAGATGGGGTCTCACTCTGTCACCCAAGCTGGAGTGCTGGAGTGCAGTGGTGCAGTCTCAGCTCACTGCAACCTCTTCCTTCCTGGTTTAAGCAATTCTCCTGCCTTAGCTTCCCAAGTAGCTGGGACTGCAGGCACCTGTCACCACGCCCAGCTAGTTTTTGCATTTTTAGTAGAGACGGGGTTTCACCATGTTGGCCAGGACAGTCTTGATCTCTTTACCTTGTGATCTGCCCGCCTCGGCCTCCCAAAGTACTGGGATTACACGGGTGAGCCACTGAGCCCAGCCAAAAGCTACTCTCTCTGTTCTGAGCTCTTCTTCTGAACAGAGGCTCTCAGAGCCCATGATCACATTAATAAAGATTCTTCTGCAACCGAAGTCGGTCTTTCTGGTTCCCTGATTCTGCTACAACACCAAGCTGTGGGGTCCCAAAAAGAGGCTTCAATTCTGGCAAAGCGTGAGCCCGTGGACTGTGCTGTCCCACCAGCTGCTGTAGGGACACACCCTTGGTCCCAGGAGTTTTTCTCCTACTCGTTAGCCCCTGACATGGCAGGCAGCTCTCCTGTGAGCAGTGACGAGGGACCCAGGCGCATGTATCTCATGGCTCCGCCAACATCAACCTGAGGCTTCTAAGGCCACTGAAGAAGGGGAAGGGTATGGGCATCGTGTGGGAGGGTTTTATGGACCAGGTGCAGGAATGGTGCCTACCTCTCCCACCCACCTCCTATTGGAGAGAACGCAGACGCATGGCTGTGCTCAGGTCAGGGGAGTCTGACGCTGTGGTCCAGCTGTCCAGGAGCCTAAAGGACGAAGAAATGGTTTGTTAAAGTAGTGAGATCTGCTCTGCTACGGTCAGACCTTCTGGGTCAGGGGTAAGGTGGGGTGGGGGCTTCTGCTACAAAACCCTTAAAAATCCAGGACAAGTCACCACCAACTTCTTTATTCAATGTGTAGCTAAGTTTGCAAGGGTGTAGGAAAATTTCTGAGAGCCAGAAATGAAGGGGAACTGATGCCAGAACAGGAAGCAAACTCTGACTTCCCAATGCCCAAGGCGTTTTGGCCACACGTGGGGCCCGGGACTTTGGGTTCAAACACTGTGCAGGGCACAGAAGACACTACCTCATCTTGAGCTCCCAAAAGGTTGGAACGGGCACGTGAGGGTTCTCCTCTCAAGTTGGGGTCCTTGAAGGCTGTACCTTCAGTGTAAGGGTGGCCCCGAAAAACAACCCTTTAGCAAAGAAAAATGACAACAATATTCATTTGTCCTGGCCTCTGCAATCATTGTGGATGACAGGATATTCCTTCCTGAGAATGTGTCAGCTTAGGCTGCCAATCACTCGGGATCAGGTTCAAATTTCTGGAGTGGTCCAGAACCCCTCCCCCCCGCCCCACCAAGCAATTAACCTAAAGAGGTACTGGGTTGGTGGACCTGGGCACATTGCCAGAGCAAGCCCTCATCAGGGTCCTGCTGGATCCCTACGGAACACCGCCAGGCCCACAGTCTCACACTGCAAAGCCTAGGAAAGAAAGAACACTCCACAGTGAGTCGCAGTCGGCAGAAACCGTTTGTGTAAAACTAGATCAAATGATTTCATGTTTGAATGATCAGAAATAGAATAGAAATAAGTTTAAAAATTCTAGGCTGGGTGCAGTGGCTAACCCTTGTAATACCAGCGCTTTGGGAGACTGAGGCAGGCAGATCACCTGAGGTCAGGAGTTCGAGACAAGCCTGGCCAACATGGTGAAACCCCCGTCTCTACTAATAATACAAAAAATTAGCTGGGCATGGTGGTGCATGTCTGTAATCCCAGCTACTCAGGAGGCTGAGGGAGGAGAATCATTTGAACCCGGGAGGCGGAGGTTGTGGTGAGCCGAGATCGAGACATTGCAGCAACCTGGGCAACAGAGCGAGACTCCATCTCTAAAGACATTTAAAAAATGGAGAGCAGAGACAAGGAGAAATACACTACAAAAGCGTTCAGGGAGATACGCAAAAAGAGTCAAATAGAACTTCTTGAAATGCAAAATGTAATAAGTGAAATGAGGAACTCAGTGCACGGGCTGAACAGCAAATAGACCCCGTGCAGGAGGGAATTTGTGGCCTAGAAGATTGAGCTGAAGCAACCGCCAGAATGCACAATGCAGGGCCGAACGTGTGAGGTGGACGCTCAGAGGGAAGGTCAGAGCAGGAAGCCAGATGCTCATCTGCTCGCAGCTCCAGAAAGCTCTAAGAGGGAGAAGGGCAAGAGTTGCTATTCAAGAGGTAATGGCTGAGGATTTTCCAGAATTGTTAAAAGACACGAATATCAGTTCAGGGAACATGATAAAGCCTGAGCAACGGATTAAACAAAAGATCCAAGCTTGGACCCAACACAGGGATATACAATAGCAAAGAGACAGTTTCAAAAGAAGCTGCGGAGGAGACTAATTAGCTACAAATACATGGGAATTAGATGACAGGCCAGCTTCCCACCGCGCTAATGGAGACCAGGCACCTGGAAAACCACGTCACGAAACACTAGCAGGAACAGGGTCCACCTCGAGTTTGTACTGAGTAAAAATATCTTTCAAGAACAAGATGTCAGCATCTCCAGACAAATCCCAAGTGCGCGTGGAACCTCCCTGGAGCCATTTCTAAAGGAACGTAATTCCGGAAGGAAGGTCCCAAGAGGCAAGAGCAGGAGGGAGAAGCAACGGTCAGCTGAGTGGGAGAACCTGAATACACATTTGCTTCCTGGGACAATTGTCCTCATGTCTGATTTGGGGGATGAAACACACTGGGTGTCTGTCAGGATGCTAGTGTTTCCGTGACTCTATGGATGCTTTCTGGAGAAATATGATTCTTCTAGCACTGTTTTCTGCTTTGCCAATGTGCCAAGTACATGCTTTGTCCACCTGCCAGCATCTTGACCAGTGCAGAAAACACTGTCAGGCCCCTAACTCTTGGCCGAAGGAGAGAATGCCCTGGTTGTTGGTCTGCTTGGGAGCAGATCTCCCACGCCCCAGTCCAGTGGCTCTCCCCAGAAACACCTAGTCACCTATTAAGACTCAGGTGCTGGGCCCTGCCCAGAGTGGCTGTTCCGTGCTGAGAATCTGTTTCTACAAGTTCCCAGGTGCTGGTCCCAGACCAGTCTGAGAAGCACTGCTGTGGCTGATGACCCCTCATCTCCCGAGCCTATGGCAGAGTTAACACCTCTCCTCCAGGAAGCCTCAGAAGGCAAGCTCTGCGTTTCTATCTCGGTCTGCTCAGAACGGAGCAGGTGCAGAATCAGTTGCAGCTGAATGACTGGCTGTGAGAATCTTAAAGGGCACGTCTGGCTGAGGGGGTCTCTGGTTGGGGGTAGAGGCTAAGGATACCTCTGGGCCCTTTCTCCCACCGAGAAACCCATGCGCACGTGCACACACACACACACCCCTTTCTCTTCTGGAGTGCTCCAGAAACCCCACACCAAGAAATTAACCTAAAGAGGTGTTGGGTTGGTGGACCTGGGCACATGGCCAGAGCAAGCCCTCATCAGGGTCCTGCCAGGTCCCTTACAGAACACCACCAGACCCACAGCCTCATGCTGCAAAACCCAGGACAGAACACTCCACAGTGAGTCACAGTTGGCAGAAAGCATATGTGTAAAACTAGATCAAATGATTTTGATCATGCCTCGACTTCTCAAGCGGCTGGCAACACTCCCACGAAGCATGCCTGCTTCCCGGTAGGTCTACACAGCCTTTCAACAGCCTTCTTGAGTGCCTGCTATGCCAGGCCAGGTGCTGGACTCTGGCTTATCTTATCGCCCTTTGCTCTGGACAGGTAGGCAGCTAAAGCCCAGGGCACTTTTGTAAAGATGGGGTCATGGGCCCTGGGGTGCTTCCACTAGCCCTCCACTCCTTCAGATCCCAGCTGGCCCCTCTCTGCTCTCCCTACCCTAAGGGAAGGCTGCATCCTAACAAGTCCTCATGCCTCCTCTGGATAAAGCCGACAGTCACCAGCCAGGGGGATGAACTGGAACGCCACAGGCAATTGATCCCAAGAAGCTTAAGATGTCCCGTTCCAGGGACGGCCCCTCTGACAGGGAGGCAGCTGCCGAGGCTGCTGTCCAGATCCTGCAGGAGCAGCTGTGAGCCCTCAGCCTGTTGCAGGGACAGGTCCTGGGAGGGGAGGGGAGAAGGACAGTGCCAGGTATTGGGGCATGGCTGCCCCCTGCCCCAGGAGGGAGCTGGGGGTCCTGGGGCTGCCCCAAGAGGTGCCAGAGGATTCAGGAATTCGGGGGGGGCAGGAAGTGGAGGTGCCTGGGGGTGCTCAGGTGGCTGATTTATGAGACCAGATTAAGAAGACTGATGGCCTGTCCCTTAGCCAAGAAATGAGTCCTGTTGCAAACCGTTGAAGGGCAGGAAGGTGGAGGAGGGAGAGGCTTTGCAGAGAGCAGTCTGGGAGAGTAATGAGGAATAATGGGCTGAAACTGAGCCGGATACCAGGAAAGCCGGCTTGGCTGTGAAGTCTGTGTGAGCTGGAAGCCGGCACTGGCAGCGAGGGACAGGGCCGTGATCTGGACTCATGGGGAACCTGACTGGACCAGGCGTGGGAATGGGATCCAGCCCAAGACTGTTTGTCTGCAGCGGTCGCCCTGCTATCCCTGGACCACCTAACTCGGGTTAGAAATCGGCCTGTCTTCCCACCCGAGCGGGGCACCTGCAGGCTACCTCAGTAGCCAGGAGTGGGTGGGGCCCCAAAGAGCGACTGGTTGGAGGAGGAAAGCTGCAGGGGTGGCCTGGGCCCTGGGCTCCGGGCAGGCTGAGACCCCACTTCACAGAGGGGCACCCAAGGCCACAGTGTGCATGGAAGGGATGCCAACACCACGAGGGCCAGTTCCAGAGTCCAGCTTTCTGTTTAGGATTTTTGAAGCAAATTCCATTTCTCTTCAGGATCTGCAAAGGAAATGTTGGGATGCCACCCCCAGGCAGGACCCATCCATCTGTGCCCACGTGGGCTCCTGCACTGGAAGAAGCGGCCCCATGACTCAGGCTCTGACTCAGTGCCAGCTAGGTAGGCACAGGCTATGCTGGCCACGGTACTCTTCCTGGAGGTGTGGGTGCCCCGGGAGTGTGGGCACAGCCCCAGGGGGCAGCTCTGGGCAACATGGCTTTCCTGGGCATCTACTTGGCCTCTGGTGGCCTGGGAGGCAGGAAGCGTTTCTCCCTGTTTTGCGGGTGAGAAGGCGGACACAGAAGTCACATGCCTGCTCATGGCCATGCAGTGGCCAGGCAGGTTTGAACCAGGTTTGTCTGACTCCAGGGTCCTTGCTCTGACATCCTGCCGCTCCCCAGGCCTCTGCAGGGTGGAGGAACCTCTCTAGGAAGAGGGCTGAGATGGCCGGGGGTGTGTCTCAGACAGGCTCTGTCCTTAGTTATGCGACCTTGAACAAATAGCATCACCACCCTCAGTCTCTCCCAGAAAAAGGGGCAGGAGCTGTTACCCGCTTTGGTGATGGTGGGAGGCGGGTGAGCAGGGAGCCAAACCTATAAAACTGAGTCCAGCTCGGCCCTGTACGGGGGCTGGTGTCCATCCTCTGCCTTCTGAGGGCCAGTGTGGGCTGCTTCCGTGGGCCCTGTGGAGGTCCCTGGGCTGTCAAGGGGGATGATGTCCCCTCGTCATGCAAAACAGCTCTCCCAGGGTAGGCTCTGATGGGCCACACAGACTGTCAGCATCCTGCTCTGATCTCCACCTCCTGGGACAGCTTGGCATGGCCATCCCAGACCTGGTGGTCCACGAGGTCCCGAAGCCCGAGCTGTCCCTCCCCACCCGCTCTGGGCACTCCACTCCGCAGCAGCCTTGCTGTGGTGCCTCTGCCCTTCCGACTGGCAGACAGCAGTGTTTGAGCACACAAAGGATTCATCTGTAGGGTTCTTATTCCCCTGTGAACCTCGGTACTTGACAGACAGGGGTGAGCAGCAGCTGTAGACAAAAGTGTGAGCGTCCTCCCTGCCCCCACCCCGCAGACTCCACCCTGGATTCCTGGGGTGACGCTCAGCACACTGGGGGTTAAACTCGGCTGAGTGGCCACATCATGTGTAGATCTGTATTCAAGGAAGGCTTTGGGGGAAAGTAATAAAAAGTGGGGGGAGGGACACACCCAGGCAAGATTTTTGATTAGTTTGAGCGATGGACTAGGAATCTGGTCTGTAATGAAGAAAACAGATCGTGCCTTGACTAAGGGTCTGGAACCTGGAGACAGCACTGCGGCTCTGGTCTTGACCTTCACAGATGCCCCAGAATACACCCAGTTTCAAACCCAAAGAGGCCCTGCCCAGTGTGGGGTGATTTTAAAATTCTCATCTGGCCAGGTGCGGTGGTTCACACCTGTGATCCCAGCACTTTGGGAGGCAGAGCTGGGTGGGTCACTTGAACCCAGGGGTTCGAGACCAGCCTGGACAACATGGTGAAACCCCGTCTCTACAAAAAAATACAGAAGTCAGTCCATTGTGGTGGCATGTGCCTGTAGTCCCAGCTACTCAGGGAGAGCTGAGGCAAGAGGATCTCTTAAGCCTGGGAGGCTGAGGCTGCAGTGAGCCATGATCCCGCCACTGGACTCCAGCCTGCACAACAGAGCAAGTCCTTGTCTCAAAAATAAAGAAAAAAGAAAAAGAAAATTCCCATCAGGCCAAGTGCCTGGCCCTCCCAGCCTGAGCGGAGGAGAGGATGCTGGTTGGAGGGGCTGCATCTGCTCCAGGGCTGCAGCGTGGGGTTGTGACTATTTCTCTAGGGGTCAGTGTCCTCACTGTTAGCTGGTGATCACCTTCCGCCACAAAGCAGCTCCAGGATGCCCAGTGAGAGCTGGGCAGGTGCCCCTGCAACCTCTTGCTTTCCTGCCCTGGCAACACCTCACCTGGTCATCTGGTGAGAGAGGCTGGCTGCCCAGCCGAGCCACTGACCCAGCCCAGGGTCCTGGCTTTCCACAATCAGCGAGGCTTCAGGCCAGGGGTGGACACAGCCACTGCAGACTGGCCCAGGCACCCCCTGCTCAGACTTCCCTTGCACTATTTTTTATTTTATTTAATTAATTAATTTATTTTGAGATGGGGTTTCACTCTCGTTGCCCAGGCTGTAGTGCAATGGCACAATCTCAGCTCACCACAACCTCCACCTCCCGGGTTCAAGCAATACTCCTGCCTCAGCCTCTCTAGTAGCTGGGATTAGAGGGCGCACCACCATGTCTGGCTAATTTTTGTATTTGTAGTAGAGAAGGGGTCTCACCATATTGGACAGGCTGGTCTTGAAGTCCTAAACTCAGGTAATCCACCCGCCTCAGCCTCCCAAAGTGCTGGGATTACAGGCGTGAGCCACCGCACCCAGCTGACCTTGACTGTTTCATTGCCACCAGCAGGCTGAAGCTCACCTTGTTCTGGGACCAAGGGAACTGAGGTTCAAGCCCAGATAACTTTGCCTCCTAAATGTCTCTGCTGACAAGACCACTGTCCTGAGTCGGCCCCAGCCCGCATGGGTCCCCTCTTACCCTACCCTCTGCCTGATACCCCAGGATCCATGTTAAGTGTGAATGAGTCCAGCCCCCAGCCTCTCATCTTTGGTGGCCCCAAGACATTTGGAAGGAGGCTCCTGGTCCTTCATGCTGGTCACCACCTGCCTGCTCTTTCAAGCTTCTCTCAAAAGGGGTTGTGGATCCTAATCCTGAAAGACACAATCCCAAATGCCATAATCCTGGACGCTGAAATCCCAAAAGATCCAAATCCGCAAAGATCCAAATCCCCAAAGTCTAAATCCCGATTGTCTAAAATCCTTAAATTCTAAAATCCTGAAAATCACCATCACAGGCTATCGCATCATATGATGCAAAACTATGTCCTGGCTATTGTCTTCCTTTGGAAATTAAAATGTGGCTTCAGGAGATGTGTATGGGTGCCAGGATGACAAGGGTCGATTTGTGGGTGAATTTTAGGCATCCGCTTGCCCAGAGGAGGGACCGGGTGAGGCACTGTGTTGGGTGTGTGTGTGAGGGCGTCTCCAGGGGAGACCAGTGTGTGGGTCCGAGTGGGCTGCGTGCAAAGCGATGTTCTCAGTGTTGGCAGGTGCTATCCAAGCAGCCAGGGCGTGGGAGAGAGCAAATGCGGAAGGCGGGACAGGCTTTCCTTCTGTAGCTTCAGACATCAGAACGTCAGGCTCACAACTTTTAGATTCCAAGACCTAACCAGCATCCCCTGACCCTGAGGGACCTTGAGGTTTTTGGCCTCGGCCTGAGATTTAGACCACTGGCTTTTTTGCCTCTTAACATAAAAACATTGAAACTTCCTCAATAGATGAGAGATGTCCTTTTTGTACATCTGCATTTGGGAAATAAAATTTCTCAGGATGTTGGCTCTTGGGGCACCTGCACAAGCCCTGGTGGCACAGTGTGACTTTCGGTCAGTCTCATCAAAAGGCTTAGTTGTCTGCCACGTAATATTTCAGACGACCACCGTTATGAAGCCAAGTGCACACAACCCCCTTGGCAATGTCACCCGCCTTTCCCTTTTTGACTCACTTCTTTCTGAATACGGTTTGCCTGCTTATAATTGTTATACTTGGTGATATGCATGTATACTCTCCCTTTTTGACGTATTTCTTTATGAGTATGCTTTGTCTGCTCAGAATTTTAATACCCATGCGACTGTCGTTGGCACACCTGGGTGTTTCTGTTTGCAAGAATATGTATGGTGTTATTGCCTGTTTTATTTTGTAAACTGGCCTATGAAGTGTTCTGTTGTGCTTTTATATGTTTCTTAAATAAATCTCCTTTTAAAAATGTAAATAGGCCAGGCATGGTGGCTCACGCCTGTAATCCCAGCACTTTGGGAGGGTGAGGTGGGTGTAGCACTAGGTCAAGATATTGAGACCATCCTGGCCAACACGGTGAAACCCTGTCTCTACTAAAAATACAAAAAAATTAGCTGGGTGCAGTGGCACTTGCCTGTAGTCCCAGTTACTTGAGAGGCTGAGGCAGGAGAATCGCTTGAACTTGGGAGTCAAAGGTTGCAGTGAGTTGAGATCGTGCCATTGCACTCAGCCCAGCCTGGGCAACAGAGTAAGACTCTGTCTCCAAAAATAAAAAAAAGCAAATAAATATATTTTTAAGACTTGTAAATTGTTTTTTCCAGAAATGATAGCTTTGGGACTTTGACCTTTTGGGATTTCAGCATTAAGGATGAAGGTGTTCAGGATTATGTCTTTCGGGGTGATACTTGGCTCCCCTCTAAATGCTGTGCCAGCTATAGCTCCCTGGGTGGGTCTTACGGTGTCCTCCTCCCCACACCCGGGGGGCCTGAATGTCCTTTCCCTCTCAACCTCCTGTGCTTTGCCAAAGAATTCCTACAAGTTTTATAAGAACTTCTCATTTTTTTTTGAGACAGAGTCTCACCCTGTTGCCCAGGCTAGAGTGCCATGGCGCGATCTCAGCTCGCTGCAACCTCCACTTCCTGGGTTAAAGTGATTCTCCTGCCTCAGCCTCCTGAGTATCTGGGATTACAGGCACGTGCCACGATGCCTGGCTAATTTTTTGTGTCTTTAGTAGAGATGGGGTTTTGCCATGTTGGTCAGGCTGGTCTCAAACTCCTGACCTTGTGATCTGCCCACCTTGTCCTCCCAGAGTGCTGGGATTACAGGCAGGAGCCACCTCATCCAGCCAAGAACTTCTCATTGTTAAGATGCTCCTATGGCATTTCCTTCTTCAGGAAGCCCTCCCTGAGCTGCAAACTGCCCCCCACCCCACCGCACTAGGTAATGCCACTGCCTGTTTGGGACTCGTCTGTCCCCAGTGTCCCATCTCCTCCAGAACACCAGCTTTGCTCCAAATTCCAGCCATGAGACTGCCTGACTCTGCCACTCCTGGGATCAGAAACTTCCACTGAGACGGAGTCCCCAAAACAGAAGAGAAGCCTGCCCGGAAACAGCGGAGGCTGCTGCCCCAGCGGCGGCTGGGCTCTGAAAGAAGGCGGCCAGCCACCGGACTTCCAGGCTGTGGGCCCCTCAGATCCTGGCGCCCACTCTGCTCTCTCTCTCCTTGGAGACCGGGTGCCCTGCCCTGAGGGCATGGAGGTCCCACCTGGGATTTCTGCTCTGGGGGAAAGAGCTCTGAGGCCAAAGCTGCTCGGCCAGCTGCCTTTTCTCCCAGATTCTGCTGAGACAGCTGCTCTCACTGTGTCTTTGGTGAAAGTTGTCAGAGTCAAAGTGGAGTCACTTGTGTTTAAAACCCTGAGAAACAGAGCCAGAGAAGGCCACCAACAGAGGGTTCTTATGCATGAATGCCTGATACCAAGAACTAGCATAAAAGTCTCTAAAAACGACCACTTTTGGGCCAGGTGTGGTGGCTCACACCTGTAATCCTAGCACTTTGGGAGGCTGAGGTGGGTGGATCACGAGGTCAGGAGATCAAGACCATCCTGGCCAACATGGTGAAACCCTGTCTCTACTAAAAATACAAAAAATCAGCTGGGCATGGTGGTGTACTCCTGTGGTCCCAGCTACTCAGGAGGTTGCAGTGAACCAAGATCACACCACTGCACTCCAGCCTGGGAAACAGAGCAAGACTCCACTTCCAAAAATAAAAAAACCCAGCCTGGCCAATATGGTGAAACCTTGTCTCTACTAAAAATACAAAAATTAGCCAGGCATGGTGGTGTGCACCTGCAGTCCCAGCTACTCGGGAGGCTGAGGCAGAAGAATTGCTTGAACTCTGGAGGCGGACGTTGCAGCGAGCTGAGATCGCACCACTGCACTTCAGCCTGGGCGACAGAGCAAGACTCTATCTCAAAAACAGACAACCCCACCACTTTGCACAAAGGCCATTGCAACTTTACACAGAAAACCGCTCCTGGAGGACACCTGCTCAGCAACTGCCTGTCTAGCCTTAGACCGATGCTACCCTTGTTACTGATTCTACTAGCCGAGGACACTTATCTCAAAATGATGACATAATATTCCACATTTTCCTTTAAAAACATGTGTTCCTTGACCTCCCTGGACAAGCATGCAGTTTACCATGGCACACACATTCCCATGTGGCACCCGTTCCCAAGTGAGCCTCAGTTTTTGTAGCAAGCCTCTCCTGGTTTGTTACTTAGGTTGATGTGACATCCATGGGAGGCAGCCACACAGCTCTTAGGGACCCACGCCCTCGCCTCACCTACTGCAGACTCACAGCATTTTAGTTTTCATCATGTGCTCTCATTGGGAGGACCTGGTGTAGACCCCAGTGACTCCAGGATGGGACCCATCTGGAAATCCCCCAGGTGCTTGCACAAGTGGGCCCCCGATTGTAGGAGCCCAAGAGGAGGAGCTGACAAGAACCCAGGGCTTGTGCCTGAAGGCCCCCTGTCCCCCAACCCAGAAGTGTCCCTGCTAGTCAGGAGGATGGGGGCGAGGTGGGAAATGTCTTGCTGGGAGAGAGTGTTTTTATTTTTTAACTTATGTAAGCTGTAGCTACAATGTGCTCCTTCGAGACACAGTGTTCTCTGTGCCCATACTGCAGGAGCCTCGCAAGGACAATAAACCGCCTGCTCGTTCTGGAATAGGCTGGTCTCCATCATGTCTTGCTCATTACCCCATAGCCTCAAGGGCCCAGCAAAGGCTCTCTGTGCAGTAGGGAAGGTGCTTACAGCCGCCGCCTCACAGGCTCAGGGGGCACCCAGGCACAGCTGTTATGGGTGGCACCGGGTGCCCAGCCTGCTTCTTTGCAGACCTTGGTATTGGACTTGCTTATATGTTTTTGTGTTCCTTCTGTGTCTCAGAAATGCTACTGATGCAAATCAAACCCTCTCTGTGAAGTCAGAAACAGAGGGATTTAGGATTCAAGCCTATGTCAGGCAGGCTGAGCACAGGTTTGATAGCAGTGGAGGTGATGGAAACAGAGGTGACAGCAGTGGAGGTGATGGAAGTGGAGGTGACAGCGCTGGAGGTGATGGAAGTGGAGGTGACAGCGCTGGAGGTGATGGAAGTGGAGGTGACAGCACTGGAGGTGATGGAAGTGGAGGTGACAGCGCTGGAGGTGATGGAAGAGGAGGTGACAGTGGTGGAGGTGATGGAAGAGGAGGTGACAGTTGTAGGGATGATGGAAGAGGAGGTGACAGCGCTGGAGGTGATGGAAGTGGAGGTGACAGCGCTGGAGGTGATGGAAGTGGAGGTGACAGCGCTGGAGGTGATGGAAGTGGAGGTGACAGCGCTGGAGGTGATGGAAGAGGAGGTGACAGTGCTGGAGGTGATGGAAGAGGAGGTGACAGTGGTGGAGGTGATGGAAGAGGAGGTGACAGTTGTAGGGATGATGGAAGAGGAGGTGACAGTGCTGGAGGTGATGGAAGTGGAGGTGACAGCGCTGGAGGTGATGGAAGTGGAGGTGACAGCGCTGGAGGTGATGGAAGTGGAGGTGACAGCGCTGGAGGTGATGGAAGTGGAGGTGACAGCGCTGGAGGTGATGGAAGAGGAGGTGACAGTGCTGGAGGTGATGGAAGAGGAGGTGACAGTGGTGGAGGTGATGGAAGAGGAGGTGACAGTTGTAGGGATGATGGAAGAGGAGGTGACAGTGCTGGAGGTGATGGAAGTGGAGGTGACAGCGCTGGAGGTGATGGAAGTGGAGGTGACAGCGCTGAAGGTGATGGAAGTGGAGGTGACAGCGCTGGAGGTGATGGAAGTGGAGGTGACAGCGCTGGAGGTGATGGAAATGGTTGTGATGAAAGTGGAGATGTTCAAGTCAATCACATTGATGTTAGAAGCAGCTGCAGTGCAAAGAGGGCACATGCTGGTGCCTCCTCACGGGTCTGAGATGGGATCCACAGGGATGACATGCCCAGCCTAGCACATGGCACAGGCAAGTGCCCATCAGTGCGGCGGAGGTTGCAGTGAGCCGAGATTGTGCTACTGCACTCCAGCCTGGGCAACAGAGGAGACTCTGTCTCAATAATAATAATAGCCTTTACTGTACCTGTGGATTTGTGTTGACAATGGCATCCTACTGAGTTCTGGGGCCAAAGCCTTCTCCTTTGGGTAGAGAGCAGGGGAGCCAGTCCACAGTGGAGAGGGTCTTTCTAAAGGCAGTTGTCTATGGCTGGGGGTGGGGCAGCGGGGGCTGCCTGGAACAGCTGGAACTCAGGAATTGGAAATCAGGAGCTGGTATTTCTTGGGTCTTCACTTTAAGGAACATGTGAGCTGCTGGGAGCTGGGGGCTGAGCTGGGCAGCAAGCAACAAAGAAGGAAAGGACTTTCTGGAAGACAGACAGACACAAATGCGCACACTCACACACACCATCTTTCCTCTTTAATGGAGGTATATCATATGTGCAGTAATCAGTGTGAAGTACAAAGTAACCCTCAAATGCACAGCTTGATTCACTTTTCCATATGCACACACTGTCAATCAAGATATAGAATAGCCCCCCGGAAAGAAGACCTCCTCTTGCCCCTCCCCGTCAATCTCAGCCCATTCCCTGGAGGTAGCCACGTTTTGGCCTCTCTCACTGTACACTGGTTTTGCCTATACTTGAACTTCGTGTGGAGGAAATCATACAATGCAGGCTTTTGTGCCTGGCTTCTTTCACTCAGCACAATGTCTGCAAGAGTCGGCCTTGCCGTCATGTGGATCAATAGCTCGCTTCTCTGTCTCTGAGGAGCCTTTCTTTGTGTGTGTAACACTGCCCATCCTTCCCCCTGTCAGTGGGCCTGTGGCTTGTTTCCATTCTTTGTCTACTTTGAATACAGCCGCTCTGAGCATTCTTGCACTTGTCTTTGGGTGGATATGTGGACTCTTTTCTCTTAGGTAGACACCCAGAAGTACAATTGCTAGGTTATAGGATAGGCAAGTTGGATTAACCATTGGTGTCCTGGTTTAATGTGGGAAGTACAAAAGTTCCTTTTTGAAGTTTCCTTTCTTGTTAAAAAATGAATCATTAAGTGTGCTAATAATTCTTGGTTGAGCCCTATCCTACATAGCTGTCAGACATGCCATACTTACAGGTACATAGTACATTCTATATCCAAGATATCTGTGCTCACAGGCATGTCCCAGCCCTCTATTGCTTTTACCTGTCTAGAAAAGTTTTAAGTTGTCAGCCAATCGGGTTTTAGTTTAGATTGTGAGGTCTGGCTCCAGCCAATGGAAATCAGACATAGCAGTAAGGACGACCCAAATGCGTAAGGGATAAATTTGTGTGTTTTCCTTTGTTCATTGTACTCTCGTGGCACCATGGCTAGCGAGGGTACCCTTCCTGCAGTCCAGGAAGTAAAAATTGCATTGCTGAAAGATCCTTTGTCTCAATGCTAATTTTTCTTTGTGGCACCGGCACCAAGCATCTATTTCCAACACTCAACCACCAGCTCTTTGAGGAGAAAAAGAAGCCCTTATATGTGGTGTTGGCCAGCTTCCTTGGAGTAAAAAATTCCACCATGGCCAATCTCGAGCTGCCAAGGTGAAGTCACTGCACCCAGCTGCACTCCATAGGTCCCTGGAGTCCGCATGAGCTGGCTCGAGAACACCACTGGGCTGCTTTTCCTTGGGAGTGCATTCAAATAGAACAGAGCCTGGGAACAGGATTATTCCTTGAATAAATGAATGAGTGAATGAATGTGATAACAGGGGCCGGCCTGGCTATCAGCCATGCTGCGGACCTTTCGGGGCCCTCTGGACTGACTTTGGGATTCAGAAGCAGGCAGATGGGCATCTCGGTGGGACAGCTTTGTTCAACCCCAGAGAGCAGGCTGTGTGGCATCGCATGGGTCCATTCGTTGAGGGCACACATGGTGCTTATATTTACCTGACAACGGTGTCATCCCAGCATGCTCTTTGGACTAAAGGGCAAATGTCCACCTCTCACCAGCATTAAAAGGGGACCGTGTATCTTTGAGGGCAGTATGGCCGAGGCAGCTGGGATCAGGGAGCCACTCCCAGCGTGAACTGTGGAGGAGAGCTCCCCACCCCCAGCAGCAGTGACTCTGCTGCCAACTTGCAAGGTCTTATTAGGGAAAGTTGTAATTTCTGTATCAAAGCCAAGGCTCAGAGTGCCTAAGGTCACACAGCCAGCAAGAGGAAGCCAAGCCAGATGCTACTTCTGAAGCTTAGGGCTTGGAAGGAAAACTCTAGCATCCAGGGTGTGAGCCTCTATTGATGTTGTAAATGATACCGCAAAGCTCACTTGGACAGACCAGACCAGGCCAGACAGGCTTTTCTGCTTCATTCAAGAGACCCCAATTCCAGCCCGGCACCATGTCTCAGGCCTGTAGTCCCAGTACCTCTGGGAGGCCGAGGCGGGTGGATCACAAGGTCAGGAGATCGACACCACCCTGGCTAACAAACCCCATCTCGACTAAAAATACAAAGAATTAGCAGGGCGTGGTGGTGCCTCTGTAGTCCCAGCTACTCAGGAGGCTGAGGCAGGGGAATTGCTTGAACCAGTGAGCCAAGATTGCGCCACTGCACTCCAGCCTGGGCGACGGAGCCAGACTCCATCTCAAAACAAACAAACAAACACCATAGATTAGCTGGGCATGATGGCACATGCCTGTGGTTCCAGCTATTCAAGAGGCTGAGGTGGGAGGATCACCTGAGCCCAGGAGGTCGAGGCTACAGTGAACTGTGATTGTGCCACTGCTCTCCAGCCTGGGTGACAGAGACCCTGTCTCAAAAAAAGGCCCCCCCACCCAAGTTCCTCACTGTGGTATTTTACCGGCAGTGAGGAGCCAGCTTCCCATCACCAGTGTATGTTACCGTGGCTGTAACAAATCTGCTGCTCTGAGGGCCTGCAGCCACTGAGGACATGGCTGCTTCCAAGAAGCACTCCGTGCCGATGATCTCTGCTCACCCTCCCCGCCCAGGGTGGGGTGGATTCAGCCTTCCTAGGGTTTCCTGGGCTGCTGCCCCAACACACCCCTCACCTCTCCTCACTACAGACATTTCCTGGCACCCCCTTATCTACAGGAGACAATTCAAATGCCCGGGCTTGTTGGTAGTCCTCCTAGGCCTTGTAGAAGGCCGCACCTACCTGCTTCCCAAAACAGCCCCTGCGGGTCACTTGCTTCCTACCCAAAAGTGGACCAGGACAGAGCATGGCACGGGTAGGGGGGGACATTCTGGGGTCTTGGTCCCTGGGAGAGGACCCTAAGACCACTGTGGTAGCAGCAGTAGGAGCCCAAGTCTGGGTCTGTCACAAGCCTGCCGTCCTGAAGCTGGACTTCTAGATGGGTTTTGCTTTTCTTCTTCCATCCCACCTCCTCTAGCCACGTGGTGGTGAAGTGCATGATGGGGAGGGTGCGGTGGGGAGGGTGGGGGCAGCTCCCCTCCCTTGTGTATTGCTGTGAAGAGAGGAGACACTGGATGGGGCTCCTGACAGGGCGCCCCGCCTACTGACTGGCAGGTGGTTCCAGCCAGTGCCCGGTCCCCCACGGCACTCACTTCCCTGGCTCACTCTGCCCCCAGGTGTGGCTCCACTGCAGCCTAGACACAGTCTAATCTGGGTCGATTTGCATCACCAGTGGCCTTCAATGCAAATACGAGATTTCCTTCTGTACCTTTTCCCAGATCCTTTTGATTTTATCTTCTAGGAAGACTGAAAGGCATAGTCTTAGTGGTTCACTGTGGTTGGAGGGGACTGGGATTGGGTGGAGTATTTTTTTCTGTCTCTTTGGTTCTTTTGAAACCAGACTCTCTCTCCCCCCTGACCTTGCCTGGGCCCCTGCTGGAAGCCTCTGACTAATGGTTGTAAGTGAGGAGTAAAAGAAAACGGACAAGCAGACATCCTGAACAAAGGCTAAGTTCTGCTTTTAACATTTGAGATGGGGGTATCGTGGGACAGGGGATACAGGAGCAGGGGCTCTGGCAAGAGGCCGTGGCTCTGAGCCGTGCTGTCCTACCTGGCGTGGGGTCCAGGACAGTCCCTTAGCTTCTTAGAGACTTGGTCCCTCCCATGTGAACAGGGGTAATTGCATTTATCTCCAAACCTTGTTGGGTATCAAATGAAATAGCTGGTGAAGAAAACACCTAAAAGGGAAAACCGTGTTTCACTATGAGCCATTGAGGATCTTTTCCCATTTAAAGGACATGTGAGATATCCATACGGTAGAATAGCATTCAGCATTAAAAAGGAAGGAAATTCTGACACATCCCACAACCTTGGATGGACCTTGAGGAGCAATGTCAGTCATGGAAAGACAAATACTGGAGGATTCTACTTAGATGAGACATCTACAGTGTCAAAATCATACAGACAGGAGTGGATGGGGTTGCCAGGGGCTGGGGGAGGGGGAACAGGGAGTTAGTGTTTAATGGGTGCAGAGTTTCAGTGGGGGGATGAGAAGGTTCTGCACAACTGGCAGCAGTAGAAGGAGTGCAGGTCTGGGTCTGTCACAAGCCCGCTGTCCTGAAGCTGGGCTTCTAGATGGGTTTTGCTTTTCTTCTTCCATCCCACCTCCTCTAGCCACGTGGCGGTGAAGTGCATGATAGGGAAGGTGCGGTAGGGAGGGTGGGGGCAGCTCTCCTCCCTTGTGGGTTGCAGTGAAGAGTGGAGATGCTGATGGGGCTCCTGACAGGGCGCCCCGCCTACTGACTGGCAGGTGGTCTCAGTCGGGGACCCAGCTGGGTGCTGCACCCAGTTCCACAGATGATGGCTGCACAACAATGGGAGTGGACTTACTACCCCAGAACTGCACACTCAGAACTGGTCACAATAGTAAACTCTCTGCTATGTATATTTCGTACCACGATAAAAAAAAACGTGTGACAGCCACTTTGGGAACGGAAAATGAAGGGATGGAAACATACACCTCATTCCAGGAAAAAAAAAGAAGTCTGTGTATATGTGGATTTCCTTTCTATAGATGACAAGTGAAATGCAGGGAAAAGAGAGGAAACTAGAAGGAAGGTGCCAGCCCTTGAGGCTGGGTTTTTTATAGCTCTGGGTCAGTGTCCTTCACATCAGAGAAAAGCTGATAGTTCCTATAACATTTTTAAAGGTCAACACCAACCGGAACTTCAGCCCACTGCCTAAATGCGTGATAGTAGCAAATTTAAAAATTAATTACCAGGGCTCTCCTGCTGACACCTGGGTGCCGGCTTAGTTGGTACGGAGCCAAGAGGGACAGCCGCTCTCAAAGGTGCCACTGTTCTCAGGAAGCCCTTTCACCGTCTGCTTCTATTCTCAGGAGCCAGCTAAGCTCCGCTTTGTGCCATTGTCCCTGGACAACAATACGTTCTGAAATGAAAAATGTTCTAATTGGATACAAAGGAGACACCTTCCAAGCCCAGACGGGAATAAAGACTCTGCTCAGCCGAGGGCAGAAGGAAGAGCAATTCAGCCAGGATGCTCAGGGATCCCTAAATCATCTTCAGACTTCCCGAGCTGGATGCAAACCTTTGCGAGTCCTCAGCACAGGATTGTGGACCGCGCAGGGCCCCAGGGGAGGAGCACTTAGGGAGTGGCGGGCGAAGAGAGGGCTTTGCACCCCTCTGACTGACATTCCCCGCCGTCCTGTGCCTGGTTACCAGCTCCTCTGTTTTTCAGATGAGCAATGCAATACTCCCAAAGGGTAAGGTAACTTGCCCAAGGTCAAGGTCATCAGCTGTTGAGCTTCACTTGGGTTGGCTGGCAAAATATTAAAGATCTATTAGGAAAAATTATAGATTAGTCTTAAACCTTTTGGAAGGCTGAAAGGTTTTATTGGGGCAGGCTGAAGACAGCCGGCAGGTCCATTAAGTTAGGGAAAAGATAGGGAAGAGGCTTTTCCCAGTTTAAGTCTGTTTACCCCACATCCCTTTGTCTCCACTCTGATGACTCATGTTGATTTTGTGCTGGATGGCCCTCTCCCCAGATCAAAGGGGAATTACCTGTCAATATTGTTTACTCTGGGCCTGGAACCTAACGCTTTTATCATTCGTAAAACCACTCTTTTAACCATGTTAATTATGCACAAGTGTGTTGACTTAGAACCGCTGTTGTGAAATCTTGAGGGAATAAATTTGTGGCTGGACAGAGAGTCTGGGTCAATTGGTTACATTTCGCCCTCTGAAAGCAGCATCGGGATGGTGGGCCATCCCGAGCCCACCTGAATCACTGTAATGGTGTGAGAGCGCATTCATTCATCCGTCGTTGAGTCAAGGTCTGCAGGCCAGACCTCGGCAGGTGGTGACCCACGTCGCAGGGGTTAACCTGTGATCGAGGACACAGTCAGCTGTAACATGTAGAGCCTGTGTGGCCTCAATCCTTGCTCTGCCTATGGTAAAGTCCTTTCCAACTTATTATAGTGCCATTCCGCTCCAAGCTTCTATCTAGGAGGTGTTGGGTTAAGTGTTGACTCATTTTGAAAACAGTGATAATTTCTGTACCCATGAGTATGGCTGAGTTTTGCCGCAGTAACAAACACACGTTCATGCTACACCCGCTGCTGGCTGACTGGGGACCCTGCTTCCCGGGTCCTCCGTCTCGGACCTGGGCCATGCCAGGGGAGGCAACACGTGTATTAGAAAGGCTTCAGCTGCATCCTTTAAGTGACATGGCCATGCCTAGTTTCCAGGGGGTGGGAAGCGCCATGTTGCCTTGTCCTTGGGAGGAAGAGAACCCGGCACTCGTGCCTACTGTGGGAGTTCCCCAGCTCGCTTCACTGGGTTTTTGTTAGGATGGAGAGGGGATTGTATACGATGTGCTTTGTGAGACATCAAGCTCTCTGCAGATGTAAATTACACACACAAAACACGAGTATAAATTACAAATGTCAAAAATGAATGTCTCATCATTGTCATTGCCTCTGATATTAATAATCCTCCCATCTTCAACACCATTCCAAGAATTAGCCGTGGCTATTCACCCAGAGCCTCAGGACGTGTCCCCTTCCCGTCAGGGCAAAAGACCCAGAGCAGCCCCGAACTGTGGCTGTGCCAGCCACCCTGGGTTCCTGGAGCACTGATTGCCTTTCCATTTCTCCTTCCTCTGCCGAGGTTTCTAACATGATCCAATCTCAAAGCCATAGAAGCACCAGAATTTTAATAGACTTGAGTCCTAGAGCCTGATAGCAGGACATTATGATGCACAGCTACAGATGGGAGGTGCTGGGTCTTTACCTCACCACATAAACACTGTGGTTTTTAAATCACATTCACCTGCAGTTCTCCACGTTTCTACAGTAGGCCCCTTGCATATTCCCAAACCCTCCCTCCCTGCAGAATCACAGAAATGGCAGAGTTGGAAGGGCTCAAAGAGGGTCTGAGCCCACCCCTTCCCCCACAGGCCCTCATGTACAGCTGGGTCTCTTGGCTCATGCCAAGCCAGGGCCGGCGTCTAGGTCTTTGGACTCCCAGCTAAAGATACAGACTTCCGGGCCAGGTGCGGTGGCTCACGCCTGTAATCCCAGCACTTTGGGAGGCTGAGGCGGGTGGATCACGAGGTCAAGAGATCAAGATCATCCTGGTCAACATGTTGAAACTCTGTCTCTACTAAAAATACAAAAAAAAAAAATTCAGCTGGGCACGGTGGCACATTCCTGTAATCCCAGCTACTCAGGAGGCTGAGGCAGGAGAATTGCCTGAACCCAGGAGGCGGAGGTTGCGGTGAGCCGAGATCGCACCATTGCACTCCAGCCTGGGTAACAAGAGTGAAGCTCCATCTCAAAAAAAATGATACAGACTTCCTCCTGCCTCTGCACAAGTGGCTCAGGGGCTTGCTCCATAGTGACCCTGAATCGGAGACATGACTCAGCTGCAGTGACGCTTCCTGCCTTTCCCCCCAGCCCCTTTAGGCCTCACACCGAGACTGCTGTCCTGGCTCCCAACAGTGCAGCCAGATTCACTTGCCCTTCATGTGGGCACTGAATGCGTCTCTTTGCAGAACAGGAGTCTTCAAAGCTCCCAGAGCTTTAAACACAAGGGTCTTGCAGACTAAGGAAGGAGAGGTGCTCACACCAGGACAGGCAGCAGGGCCGCGAGGAATGGCTGAGTCACACCTCCTGGCTCAGCTTTCTGTGGCATGTGTTCACTGGTGTTATTTAAATGACTTTCTCCTTCTCTTCTGCAGGCAGGCATCACTGAAGTGTGCATATGGGGTTAGGTGTGCCTACGATGTGGCTCCCCTGTCAGTGCGCAGCAAGATCCATATTTTCAAAATGAAGGTCACTCTGAAACCCAGCCAAGGTCAGCGACCGCCGTGGTTTGGAGGCAGAGCTGAAGGCAATCAGTGTACAATGGATGGAATTAGTTGTAACCCATCGCACACTGTGATTTGGCGAGAGCGTATTTATAAGAGAGGCTATTTCTCTAGGTTGTTAGATAGCAGCCACTGTGCCATGTAATATAAAATCAGCTGTAATTTTGAAAATTGTAACATGTCACCAAGTGATGCTGATGTCATGGAGAGAGAGAAGTTTCTAGGAGACAGGAATTCAGAAGGAAAATGAGAAGGAGAGAACAGGACAGAGCTTCAGAAACGCCCTCCAGGGGACGGTCAGCGCCTGGAGTGAGGGTGAGGCTGGAACTGGTGTAGCCATTGTCCCGCCCTGATGGAATTCCTTCCCCAGAAGATATTTCCCAGACACTTAGGATGCTGCAGGCACTGCGCTAGGTTCTGGTGACTCTGTCCTTAAGGGACTTGTGCTCTAGAAAGGACAACAAGAGACTAGAAAAGGGATGAGTGTCCCCGCCTGCTTCTCCGGCGTCCGTCTGTGTGGCTCTGCCATGTGCTCAGAACGCCCCTGCCTGAGCAGCTTTCTTAAACTCGTCCTGGCCTCAGGGCCTTTGCACTCGGGATCCTCTTTCTGCCCAGGATGCTGTTTCCTTTTATCTTTTCAAGACTGGCTCCTTCTCATCATGCAGATCTCAGCTCGACGTTACCTATCAGGGGGAGTCTTTCTTGATTAGTCTTATTTTTATGAGTCAGGGTCTCACTCTATTGCCCAGGCTGCAGTGTAGTGGCGTGATCACGGTTCACTGCAGCCTCGACCTCCAGTCCTCAGGTGATCCTCCTGCCTCAGCCTCCTGAGTAGCTGGGACTACTGGTGTGTACCATCACGCGTGGCTAATTTTTTGTAAAGATGGGGTTTTTCCATGCTGCCCAGGCGGATCTCAGCTCCTGGGCTCAAGCAATCCATCCACCTCAGCTTCCAAAGTGCTGGGATTACAGGCCTGAGCCACTGTGCCCGGCCAGATTAGTTTTACTCGCTACCCTGTTTTTTGTTTTTGTTTTTCGTTTGAGACAGAGTCTCACTCTATCGCCAGGCTGGAGTGCAGTGGCGCGATCCCGGGTCACTGCAACTTCTGTTTTCCGGTTTCAAGCAATTCTCCTGCCTCAGCCTCCCGAGTAGCTGGGACTACAGGCATGTACCACCACACCCGGCTAATTTTTTGTACTTTTTAGTAGAGACGGGGTTTCATCATGTTGGCAAGGATGATCTCGATCTCTTGACCTCGGCCTCCCAAAGTGCTGGGATTAGAGGTGTGCGCCACCGCGCCCGGCCTCTACCCTGTTTCTTATTAATTCTACTTCATTTTCTTGCCAGCTCTTGCCAGTCTTAGTTCTTAGCTGTCTGTTGTCTGTTTCCCCCTAACTGGAATGTGAGGACCATGAGAATAGAGATCTTGCTTGTCTTATTCTCCATTAGATCCTGAAAGCTAGCCTAGAATACTTCCTGGTACAGAGTAGGTATGCAGTAAATATTTATTGATGAGGCCAGACATGGTGGCTCACGCTTATAATCCCAGCGCTTTGAGAGGCTGAGGTGGGAGGGTCACCTGAGGTTGCGAGTTCAAGACCAGCTTGACCAACATGGTGAAACCCCATCTCTACTAAAAATACAAAAAAATTAGCTGGGCATGGTGGCGCATGCCTGTAATCCCAGCTACTCAGGAGGCTGAGGCAGAAGAATCACGTGAACCCAGGTGTAATCCCAGCTACTCAGGAGGCAGAGGTTGCGGGTGAGCTGAGATCGTGCCACTGCACTCCAGCCTGGGCAACAAAAGCGAAACTCTGCCTCAAAAAATACATATTTATTGATGAATAAAGTTCCACAAACATCTATTGAGCACCCACTCTATGCCAGCCACTGTGCTAGGAACTAGGAAATTGTAAGTCAATTTACAATATACTGTGCTGTATTGTGCTGTACTGTGCTGCCGGCTGAATTTCATTGAATCTTTGCAAGTGCCTCATTAAGAGGAAACTGATATTCTTTTCATTTTGTGAACTAGAAAATGGAGACTAGGAGTATCCATAACCTGTGACCGTAGTTTATATCAGTTGTTTTCTGCCCCAGTGACAGTGGGCTTGTCCCCATGGCTCACTGTGGCCAGGAAAACAGGAGAGAAGCAACATGTGCGAGAAGTTTCAAAAGTTGTCGTGCCGTCCCGCTGCTGCTTTTCTCCTCTGCTGTGAGAACGTGGCCACTTCTTCAGCCTGGATCCAGGAAAGGAGGAGATGTGAATAGAGCCCTGTCTCACAGCAGCTGATGTTTACCTGAGTGGGAAACAAACCGTGAGTGCTATAAGCCGCTGAGGATCAGGGCTGCTCCACAGCAAAAGCTGATGAATCCTTGGCTTCAGGATTTTGAGAAGGGCATGTTTCCGGGGGACACATCTGAGGTTAGCCGGAGATGCCTTAAAGAGGCGGGAAGATGCTGGGCAGCAGTTCATATCCCTAAAATGCAGGCAAATTCTGCTGAAAGCTGCTCCCAAGTTGCCAGTCGGCCTGACCACACCCCCCCATCCCCCCTACAACCTCCTCTTCCCACAGCTTTTCTCCCTGGCCTCCTGTGCTCTTCCTGACTTTATCCTGTGCTCACTACAAGAGCAGGCATGTGGGAAAGTCTCTTCACCTTCAAACCTCATTTTCCCCATCTGTAAGTGGGCAGCTGACAACACCTGTCTGGATTATTACCGAGTCCAGCTTGGGGTCTCGAGCAGATTCTGACCCACATAGTTATTCTCTCTGAGCAGGTGATTATTATTAACCAACAGGTGTTCTCTGTTTTCTTATAGAACCAAGATAAACTAGGTAGGCAGCTGGTGCCTGCTTATCACTGATCACAGACAAACTAGAAAGTATTCTCCACAAGGGAGCCACGGGGGCAGGTCACATAGCCCGTGCTGAAAGAATTGTTTTCACCGGTGTATCATATACTGTTTTGCTACTTTAGAATGCCCCGAGCAGTTTTCCACGGGGGCATGGGAGGGCGGCCAGGTTTTCCTTGCCATCGTTCTTCTTTATCATACACCCGGTATATCTCAGCATTGTGTTTAGGATTAAATGAGCTAATGTGGACAGCGCTTAGCCCTCCATGCTGTGCACTGAATGAGTGACTAAATGAACAAATGAATAGTCCTAGAGACTCGGCAGCCGGAAGCTTCCCTGGCCCGGGAAGTGGTCTTTGGATGTGGGCTCTTCCAATCTACACTCTTTGGGCTTGTGCCCCTCTGGGAAGCCTGACAAAGTGAGTGTTTCTGAACCTACAGGAGTGAGGTGATGGTGACCCCAGCAAGGAGCAGCCTTCCCACAAACATCATTTTGAAGCAGGTGACAGCCTCATCTGCCCTGAGGCCGGGGTTGGTGGTGAGAGTCAGTTAGATGCTGCCCTGGCACAGCTGTTCTCTTCTGAATGCTACTCCTCAGGACGCAGGCTCCCTGGAGCAGGACAATTGATTTCTGTATGGCAGACACAAAACCCCACTCAACGTGGGACCTAGAGAAATGCTGAGACTGTCAATCAGTTCCAGGCCTGGGGTTGGGCTTATATCCTTTTCAAAGAAGGTAGCCCATTAGCAGCTTGGTATCCTTGGTGGATGCCAAAAAGCCAGGCATGGAAAAACGCTCCTTGTCAATTAATGGAACCGTAAATTCAGCTGGAGGAGCATGTGCGTGTTGCAGAATCGTCTCGCAGCGTCAGGTCAACCTAAAATCCCAGGACAATGCAAGACGTGGGAATCATGGAGATGGGAGAAGGTAACATTTTTTGAGCATCTATGTGCAGGGCATCCCATGGGCATGATTTCCTTTAATTCTCACAAGAGCAAGGCAGGGTGGGTACCATGACCTTCCGAGGCAGGTGAAGGAACAGAGGCTGCAAAGGCTGAGTACGGTCTGGGGCTGCAGAGCCAGGAAGGGTTGTCTGATCCCAAGACCTGTGCCTTCACGAAGCAGTGCCTCCCACGCCCGCGTGTCGTCTCCGAATGGTGACGAGGCCACACAGAAGGGCTGGCCTTGGGTTACATGGAATTCTCCTGCGATCAGAGCTGCTTGGAGCCCGGTGAGTTCTAGGGGGCGGCGGGAGGCAGGGGGGTTGCCTGCTTCTATTGACGTGTTTGATCACACCTGAGTAGAGGAGAGGCTGCCTGTGGGAAAAGGGTTACAGGTCAAACCTCGGGCCTCAGAAAAGAAATGCTGGAGTACCCCTTGTGCCTCTGAATGTGAAGGTCGTTTTTTTTTTTTTTTGAGATGGAGTCTTGCTCTGTCACTAGGCTGGAGTGCAGTGGTGTGATCTCAGCTCACTGCAACCTCCGCCTCCCGGGTTCAAGGGATTCTCCTGCCTCAGCTGCCTGAGTAGCTGGGACCACACCACCACACCCAGCTAATTTTGTATTTTTAGTAGAAACGGGGTTTCACCTTGCTGGTCAGATTGGTATTGATCTCCTGACTTCAAGTGATCCACCCGCCTTGGATTACAGGTGGGAGCCACTGCACCTGGTCTTTATAAAGGTAATACAATTAAAATGTGGTCATGGTATGAGCCCTAAGTCAATCTGCCTGGTGTTATCAAAGGGAGATTTGGAAACAGAGACTGCCTCGCGCATAGACTGCCTCTGAACTGCCTCAGTTCAGAGACTGAACGACTCGGAGCGGCACCGGGAGAAGGCTGCTGCCGGGCAGATGACTGGGGCAGTGCGCCCACAGGCCAAGGCACACCACGGGCCGCCGCCACCGCCACCAAGAGAGTGGTAATAGAGAGGTGTGTGCGCTACATTCTCCCTCGTGCCCTCCAAGGAAACCGAGCCTGCTGATGCCTGGATCTCAGGCTTCCAGAACTGGGAGAACATCAGCTGCTGGTATCTGAAGTCACCCAGTCTGTGGCTCCCCGTTAGGGGAGCCCCAGGGAACTAGCACAGGGGCCTTCGTGGTGCACTTAGTTCCCCTCTGCTCTTGGAATCCTTCATCTCTGTTAAACAGCCCTCTCCCTCTGCAAAACCAGAGCCCTGCAGCGAACAGCTCAGCCTCTGGCCGAGGGCTTCGGTGATGTTTCTGGTAATACCAGAAACTGCAAGCCGCCCCTGCCCCCCACCCTCCGTCCCCTGCCTCTGTCCCCAAAGAGCTGTGGTAAAGATCGTGCTCTTACTGTATCACATTGCAAGTGCTGCTGGGTTGCCCAAGGGATAGATGAATACTCCGCAAAGCCTGGAGACCTGGGCCTTCCTCCAGCAGAGAAATCACAGGGAAAGACACGTGCTCACTCCCAACCCTGTCCCACTCCCAGGGTTATTGACAAACTCTTTAACATTTGCAGTTTTAATGAATTAATCGATTGTCTATTAGTATTCAAGTGTCTGTATTAATTTTTCCATGTGGTAATGGTCACATGCTAAGAAAGTGGCAAACACTGCTATGCTGTAATGGTAAATAGCAGAACGGCATCACTTCGAACCGCAGATTAGTCACTGAAAGTCACCCTCTTGCCGATTGCCATTTAGGCGTCTAGACAAAATCGGTGATAACCACCCTCCTGCTTCGGCTCATCTGCAGACTCTGAGGCGTCCTGTTTTGTGTAACATCAAATTTCCAATAACTTTTACCTTCTTAGGGGAAGAATTGAAGATTAATGAGCCACATGAAAATGCTAATTTCCATATATTAGAGATGATGAAATATGTTGATGGCTTAAAGCTAATCTACAAGATTTTTTGTTTTTGTTTTTGTTTTGTTTTGTTTGAGATAGAGTCTTGCTCTGTCATCCAGGCTGGAGTGCAGTGGCCTGATCTCGGCTTACTTCAACCTCCGCCTCACAGGCTCAAGCGATTCTCCTGCCTCAGCCTCCCAAGTAGCTGAGACTACAGGTGCCTGATACCATGCCCAGCTAATTTTCATATTTTTAGTAGAGATGGGGTTTCACCATATTCCAGGCTGGTCTCAAACTGCTGACCTTGTGATCCGCTCGCCTTGGCCACCCAAAGCGCTGGGATTACAGGCACATGAAGAATATAGGAGACAATTTTAAGGGCAGAGACTCTATGTTGAGTTGTTGACAGCTGATTGAATCCCAGTGCTTCCCTGTGCTAGGGGAGGGGCTGGGGGCCGTAGAACCAGCGGGAGTGGACGCCTCCTGTTATGGACTGAATGTGTCCCTCTCAAATTTGGATACTGAAATTCTGACCTACAATTCAATGACATTAGGAGGTGGGGCCTTTGAGGGGTAATTAGGTCATGAGGGTGGGGGCCTCATGTGGGATTAGTACCCTTATAAAGGAGACCCCAGAAAGTTCTCTCACCCTCTTTCCCACCTCTTGAGGATATGAGATGTTTTCTAGAACGGTGAGGGCCATTTCTATTGTCTGTAAGCCACCCAGCCAGTGGCATTTTGTTACAGCGACCCAAATGACTAAGACATCAGGAATCTTGAGGGAGGCACCAGCCCACTGCTCAGAGCTGTGTGACCTCGAGCAAGTGACCCGTCCTCTGAGTCCCCCATTCCTCCTCTGCCCAGCTCTCCAGGGAGCAATGGGGCCAAACAGAGACGTGGTAAGTGCTTTGCTGACTGTAGAGTGCTCCACAAATGTCAGGAAGCACAAGCCCCAGGGGACTTGGCCAGACAGAGCAGTGGAAACTCTGAGGCAAACAACCAGTACACCGCACTGACCTGTGGGTTCAGTTTTCCTCCCATGGCTTCCTACAATAAAATAAAATTGGCCAGGTGTGGTGGCTCATGCCTGTAATCCCAACACTTTGGGAGGATGAGGCAGGTGGATCACGAGGTCAGGAGATCGAGACCATTCTTGCCAACATGTTGAAACCTCTTCTTTACTAAAATACAAAAAATTCGCTGGGTGTGGTGGTGTGCACCTGTAGTCCCAGCTACTCAGGAGGCTGAGGCAGGAGAATTGCCTAAACCCGGGAGGTAGAGATTGCAGTGAGCTGAGATCACACCACTGTACTCCAGCCTGGCGACAGAGCGAGACTACATCTTAAAAAATAAACTAAATCGCAGAGCTGCAGGTCCCTGGATGAGGCTTGGCAGCCACACCCACCCGCGTTAAGCAGCAGGCAAGAGCCCTGGGACCCCTTGTTCCTAAACCGCAAACCATTCCTGTCCCTAACGGGGAACATGGCTGGTTAAAGCGATAATTGCAGCTGTCTCCTTCTATACAGCAATGACAATTTAGAGGCAGAGGTGGCGGAAGCACACTCAGTAGCGGTTCCCGCAAACAAGTGAGTACGCCAGCACCCATCTGTTCAGCCGCAGACAAATTCACCACGGTCAGGAGCGGAGCTCAGCAGAAAGGCCACCCCCTCTGCTAGGCAGCCTTTGTAGGGAGGGTTGGGAAAACCCATCCCCCTGTGGGTCCCACAGCTTCCGATGGGGCATACAGGAGGATCTGATGGACAGGGCTGGAGGGGCAGCACCTGTGTGTCTGTAAGAGTCCCTTCTCCCTGAATGAATGAACACAGAGTTCTGGCTAAATGGTTCCTTGACAGCCCCACGGGGGACTGTGTTCCTCTTCCACCTGCCCCCACGATGAGGCAATGAGCCTCCTGGGCCTGCCCACTAGAGACTGTGCCTCCCTGCCTGCCAGCAAGACCAAGCTCCCACTCCTGCCCGCCTCTGTCAGCCTCCAATCAGCTCTTCAGTGAGGTCCCATCGGTCCCTTCTCCAACGGCTTTCCAGCTGCCAGCAGATGCTGTCTGCAGTGAGTGGGTCTGTTACCGATTTGCCATTCTGACCTTGTGAATGGAGAGACACTCTCGGCACTGCTGGTCTCCAGGAATTAGATCTCTTCTGTGAGAACGGCTAAACCTGGCCGCCTTACCAGCACAGTGTGACGGGCTGGTTTTCCTCTTTCGCTGTTTCTCTTTATCCTTGAATTTGTGCTTTTCACGCTGTGTTTACCCTCACATTTGGCTTCATCCAGTGAGGTGCTGTTTGTCGCTTGGCCCCCTGACTTTTGGCTTTGGGGAGGTGGCGAGGGGGTGCACAGGTGGAACAGAACAGGTTTCGTGTTACCAGAAGCTGCTCCTTTGGGGTCGGTGCCTCCCCGGGCACTCTCCTACATAGTGAGCGTGGAGGGAAAGCAGGCACCCATCGTCAGCACAGCGATGATGAACCTAACGGCTAAGAGACGCTACTCAGTGCCCCCACTTTATTTTTCAAAAGCATGGACGTAGTATTGCTTTATGTCATGGAATTCATGTTTTTTCCCTTTAGTCTCTGTTGGCTTTTTCTAGGTTGCTCTGTGGGATTTTCAGAAGCGTATTACATACCCCAGAGACAGGCCCATTGTAGTAAATGAAAATTCTCCCCTAGGGCGAAGCAGTGACCACAGTCCCCAATTAAAATCAAAGTATGTGGAGGCTACATGCCATTTTCAAGGTTTGATTAGGTGAGAAAGAGAAATTGGGACAGGCTCTTCATCTCCAAACTAACTCTAAAAATGTTCTACTCCTGTCCCAGCCTCTGCTAATTTGGGTCTTGACATGAAGTGGGCAGGGAAGGGATGGGGGAGGGTGGGTGGAGGCAGACAGCTCTTCAGAAATGGGAGCCTCCGGAAGAAGATCTGGAGGGTCTGGGGTGTGGCTACAGCCCAGCAGGTCCTGGCAGTGGGACTGGGGCAGCCTGAGAGCAGGATGAGACTGAGGGGCAGGGGTGGAAGGCAGAAGCAACGAGGGCCCAGCTGGACCGTCTCCCTCTTCCCGAGTGCCTAGCCCAGCCAGTGGCACCAGCTGTGAGGCAGTGGGCAGCTCTCAGCAAGACAGATCACGGTTCAAGGCCTGGCTTTGACCCTGACTTCTGCCTGTGTGGCCCTGGACAAGTTCCTTAGCTCTTTTTAGCCTCTTTTCTCATATACAGCATGACAATCCAATACCTTCCTGGTAGCATTAAGAGGATTAAAACGTGCTCACAACATTGTTAATGTTCATTCAGTGTCAACTAGTATTATTAAACCAGAATTCTGGAGCTCATCCCTATGTAGAGACAAAGTCTCACTATGTTGTCCAGGCTGGCCTTGAACTCCAGGCCTCAAGCAGTCCTCCTGCTTCAGTCTCCTAAGTAGCTGAAACTATAGGCCCCACTGAACCTGGCTTCAACCCCATTTTTACATTTTATTTTTATTTTTTAAGGTTTTCTTTTTTCTTTTTTATTTACCTTAAGTTTCAAGATACATGTGCAGAATGTGCAGGTTTGTTACATAGGCATACATGTGCCATGGTGGTTTTCTGCACCCATCAATCCATCATCTAGGTTTAAGCCCCACACACGTTAGGTATTTGTCCTAATGCTTTCTGTCCCCTTGCCCTCCACTCCCCCAGCAGGTCCTGGTGTGTGATGTTCCCCTGTCTGCAACCATGTGTTCTCATTGTTCAACTCCCACTTATTTTTTTGAGACCAAGTCTCACTCTGCTGCCCAAACTGGAGTGCAGCGGTACAATCTCGGGTCACTGCAACCTCCACCTCCTGGGTTCAAGCAATTCTCCTGCCTCATCCTTCCAAGTAGCTGGGACTACAGGCACACACCACCATGCCCAGCTAATTTTTTGTATTTTTAGTTGAGATGGGGTTCCACTATGTTGGTGAGGCTGGTCTCGAACTCCTGACCTGGTAATCCACCTGCTTCGGCCTTCCAAAATTCTGGGGTTACAGGCATGAGCCACCGCGCCTGGCCACAACTCCCACTTATGAGTGAGAACATGCTGTGTTTGGTTTTCTGTTCCTGTGTTAGTCTGCTGAGAATGATGGCTTTCAGCTTCATCCATGTCCCTGCAAAGGAAATGATCTCATTCTTTTTTATGTCTGCGTAGTATTCCATGGTGTATATGTGCCACATTTTCTTTATCCAGTCTATCATTGATGGGCATTTGGTTTGGTTCCAAGCATTTGCTATTGTAAGCAGTGCTGCGATAAACATACGCATGCATGTGTCTTTATAGTAGAATAATTTATATTCCTTTGGGTATATACCCAGTAATGGGATTGCTGGGTCAAATGGTATTTCTATTTCTAGATCCTTGAGGAATCGCCACACTGTATTCCACAATGGCTGAACTAATTTACACTCCCACCAACAGTGTAAAAGCTTTCCTGTTTCTCCACAGCCTCATCAGCATCTGTTGTTTCCTGACTTTTTAATCGCCATCATGACTGGCATGAGATGGGATCTCATTTTGATTTGCATTTCTCTAATGATCGGTAATGTTGAGTTTTTAAAAATATGTTTGTTGGCTGCATAAACGTCTTCTATTGAGAAGTGTCTGTTCATATCCTTTGCCCACGTTTTGATGGGCCAACCCCCATTTTTAATCTCTAAGTCCTAGAACCTTTTCCACTTAAGTCTATTGACTTTTTCCCATCTCTCCTCTCTCACCCTACTACTTCTATCTTATGTCAAGCCACAGCCTTGGCTTGCTGGTTCCTCTAGGGAGGTCTGTTTGCTAGTGAGGTGTCAATAGCATTGCCAGCAGTAATATGCAGCCTGGTGGCAAATGACATGAAGGAGAAAGGAGTGAGATCACTATTTGCCTAAACTAGGGCAATGGACAGGTGAATGGTACAGAGTGGGCAGGAACGAGACACAGAGAAGACAGAACAGACCAGGAGGGCGCAGGACATGGACGCTGGGGAGAGAGGAAGAGGAAAGACCTGGTGGTTCCTGGAGCTACTGGTGCCATTACCAGAAAGAGGAAAGCAGAGGAGAGGCTGGGAGAAGATAATAAGCTCATGATTTGTTGTGGGGTTCAAAATACAATGTGTGCAAAAGTGCTTTGATATCGACAAATTGCTATACAAATGCAGTGATTATTTTACGACATTTAGATAACACAGTAACCTTATTAATGACATCTTGGCAACGATACATGCTTTAGGGATTGAGCTATAAGGCCCATTCTTCTGTTAGGAATTGAACAAAAGAATTCATCTGTCCAAAGTAGTAAATGTATAATCCAGAAATAGAACCCAGGGTTTTCATCCAACCCTCCATCCATTCGTTCAGTCCCTTTGAAGCTATATGTGAGAAATTATTCCTGTGTGTGCTGTCTCTTATGCCCTATGGTGGCTAAGAGGGTGGGCTCCGAATCTGAATCCCAGCTTTGCCATTTAGTAGCTGGGTGACTTTAGGCAAGTTGCTTAGACTCTCTGTGCCTCAATTTCCTTTAAAGGTGCTGTTATACCTATAAAGTAGGTATAATAAAATGAAACAGATATAATAGTAGTCCTTACCTCAAAGGATTGTGGTGGGACTGAGCAAGTTAATACATGTAACATACTTTTAAAATAACACATGGCACATAGCATGTACCAGCAGTCTCCTAACCACCCTCCCTGCCCTGCCTTGGCCTCTGCAGTCCATTCTCAACACGAGAGCCAGCACAGGAGCTTTTGAAACACTCCACAGAGCACATCACTCTTATGCTCAAAAGCTCCAACATGCCCTGTTCTGCAGGGTGGAACCACCGGCCTTACTGTGTTCGGGAAGCTGCCACCCCCTTACCCCTCTGCCGTCCTCACCTGCCACATCCCATTCCACACCTGCTGGCCGCCTGCCAGTCTGTGAACATCTCAGCTATAAGCCAGGGCCTTTGCACTGGCCGTCCCCCAGCCCTGGAAGGCACATCCCAGAGATCCTTATGGCAAACTCTTTACCTTCTTCAGTCTTCACCTAAATGTTAACCAAACCGTAAGCCTCCTCCAGTCACCCAGCCCTTTCTATCCCTTTCCGGCTCCAATATCTTCACGGCACATGTTTGTTGCTAATATGCCACATAACTAGCTTATTGCTTGTGTTGACTATGGATCATCTCTCTCCTGTCCACGAGAATGCAAGCTCCACAAGGGCAGGGCTGAAAAAATACTTTATTAATAAATGCATCTTGAATACCTAGAGCAGAGGCTGCATTCAGTAGTATTAGTGGAACTGAAGAGATGTTTTTCATAGTAAGAATATCTACAAGCCACTCATCCATCCTTGGGAACTCAGAAAGCATCTCCCACAGACACCATCTCTGGTGGCAGTCAGGCTGCCTGTGCCCTGCGGCAGGCGTGGACGGACGTACTCATGTCTCACCTTTGCTACTCCTGACAGTCCCTCCACCTGGAATGCCCTTTCTGTTCATCATTCTAAGTCCATGTCTTTTATTTTGAAGGGGAGGATTTTCTCAGCTACCAATGGTTTAGATTTCTAATTGTGTCCAAAAGAATTTTACTGTATCAATTGGAATGCTTTCTAAATCCCAAACATTCTGTAGGGGGGACTCATTTTACTAGATTCACAATCAGAACAATCTTTGTGAATAGTAACCTGTGAGATGATCCAAATGTAAAAACGAAGACTTTTCATATAACGTCACCTCAGCAACAATATGGACTGATGATTCGCTAATTGTATTGATGATGGATTTAATCAGTGAGTGAATAATAATGCTCACCTTATCAACAGACGAGCTGATATATACTGCTAAACATTGCTTTTACCGCCTTTGTGATGTGCTGAAAGCTTTTCAGTTAAATAAATGAACCATGACATAAGAACAGAAATGTGAAGAAAGTATAATTTATCAGATTTCTGAGTGTGCGACTGTTTAAGAACTCTACACAGACCCAACAGGATACTGGACCAAAACCTGTATGGGCAGTAGTTTAATGATGTAGCCCGACCATGTGGCATCTGCCATACGGAATGCAATAATCGTCCTTTATCTTTGCCCTCTGTGATTCAAGTTCTAGGATTTCTCCTCCTCTATGCTATAGGAGTTCTGTGTTACAAGAAAGGTAGTATACAGCACAGGGGACAAGTTCTCAAGTGCAGCACAAGTGAACACATAGATGGTGGTAAGTTATAATGGAATTTTACTGTTTGAATAACTGCAAATGCCGAAGCCATAATTCTGCAATAATTACCATATCTTTGAGAACTTTCTGCACCATCAGTGAGAAAACAGAATTCAAAATTATCAAACAAAATCATCTTGAAAACCTAGTTTCTTCTGAGCCAGTTTTCTCTCTTCTAAGCCTGCCTGCTGATAAAAGGTGGCACATATCTTCTGGCATAACAGTAATATGCTTGCCCCCCTCAAATTACTTGGTGTTCTGCAAGAAAGAAAAATCTCACATATCTACACCTCTAAACCCTTTTATCACATGTCAGCATCTAGTCTATTGAAAATAAAGTGAAACCTGGAAAGCCAGTCCGCAGTATATTGAATATGTAACTGATTCACCAGGTTGTTCTCCGTCTTCCCTTTCTCTTCAAAATGAAAGCACACAAAAGAAGGGACTCCTTGCATATTCAGGGCAAAGCACTGTGACAATGAACTCATTTGGAATGGATTTTGGAAACTCTTTAGTCTCCAGATTTCTATGACACTCTATTTTCAATACGATCCATTTATTTGTCACTCAGTCTTTTTCTTTTATTCAGTCTGTGCGGGTCACCTAACCATCACCCACTGTGTCACTGTGTCACTGCATCAAGTCTGAAACTAGGCATTCTAATTTCTGACCCACTGCTAGTTCCGTACATCCTGTATTCACGCTCATCAAGTCCTCTCTTGCCCCCAGCTTTTGAACGTGCTGTCCTCTCTGCCTAGAAAACCCTGCCTCCCCTGACTCATTTTGCTGGACAAACTCCTGGTTATCCTTCAGGATTCCATTTGGACTTCATTTCCTCCATGCAGCATCCCCGGAGGCCCTAATCAGAGTGGGTTGTCGCACTTTATCAGGCTCTGCCACACCATGCTGTGCTTCCAATTTATAGGACCTACACATGAGACGACAACTACCCACTTATCTGTCTCCACTGAACTAGCTCTGAAGGCAGGGAGCACATCCATCCTGCCCACTGTGGTGTCCCCAATGTCCAGCAAACTGCCTACTCATCAAAGGTGCTTAATACATATTTAATGAATGAACGCATCAGTAATTCGACAGTAAGCAAACTGTAAAATATTTTTATAACTGTCTTATAAAATAGGGATCCTCAAGTTCCAAAGTACTTAAGAGAATAACATCTAATGAAGTATTTTTAATCTAAGATAATTACCAAGTCAATCAAAACACAGCCACTCTTAATTTAAGCCAACTTTGTTCTACTCATTTAATGGAATTGGCTAAACAGAGGCTCAAATAAGTGCTTGTTAATTACACTAATTAACCAATGTTTGCATGGTTGCATTAAAATATATGAGCTCTCTAAGTCCTAGTTAAAATCTACAGCTAGGGAATGTTACAGCCAGTACCAAAAGGAGATGCTGCATCCCACTGGTAACTCCCTAGAAATCCAGTGGCCGATCTCCCAGATGTATGAAGAAAGCCTGTGGACAATGTCTTCATATTTCATCCTTATTTTATAAAGAAGTTTATGTACACTCCCTCTTGTATTCTCAGGGACTGGTACAGAGCCTTACAAATCGTAGCTACTCAGGCTCCTGATAGGGAGGTAAATGATCACAGAAGGCACTTTTCCCTAAAGGCACTTGCGGAGTCCGACAAATTCCAACTTCCATTTTGATGGTGAAGGAACAGAAATCACCTTCATAAAAGATGGAAAGTCTAACACGAGATGTTCCTTACAATAAAGGGAAATCTAATAGCCATGCAGTGAGAATGAATTGGAAATAAACCAACTCTAATGAGGAATTTAACTCTGGGATTAACCTAGGTGTTCTAGAGAACTTTAAGCCTTGACTTTAATCGACTTAACCTGTGCGTTAAGGTTAAGGTAGAAAAGCATTTCTGCCAGGCACTTGGCAGAAATAAAAAGCAGGTTACTGTATTATTCATACAAATAATTTTCCAAGTATTATGACCACCACATAGTCAAAGATAATCAGGCACACAAGGAAATACAATACCATGAGCACAAACTGGCGGAGATCTCAAATTGACAAAAAATAATATCTAAACTAACTTTTGTTATTGTTTACCAATATGTGTGGAAATGAGGAAATGCCTCTCTACTTCTTCATAATAGGAATTGGAGTATGGAGCTAAAAGACAGTGAAAATACTACATACCAAAACTTGTGGTAAAATGGTACAGTCACTTTGGAAAACAGGTTGGCAGTTCCTCAGCAAGGTAAGCATAAGTTACCATATGACTCAGCAATTCCACTGCTAGGTACATGCCCGAGAGAAGTGAAAGACATTCACACAAACGTTCACAGCAGCAGCATCCACAACAGCCAGACAGTGTAAACAACACCAATGTTCACCAGCTGATGAACGGATAAACAAAATGTGATAGAGCCACACAATGGATATTATTCCGCCACAAAAAGAATGTAAGCTATATGCTAAGTTAAAGAAGTCAAACACAAAAAGCTATGTTCTATGTAATTCCATTTATATGAAATAGCCAAAGTAGGCAGATTCATGGAAACAGACAGTAGATGAGTGGTAGCTGGGAGCTTGGAGGAGGGGGGCATGGGGAGCAGCTACAAATGGGGATGAGGGGCCTTTTTGTGATGGTGAAAATGTTCTGGAATTGGATAATGGTGATGGCTGTGCAACCTTGTGAATACACTAGAAATCACTGAATTACACACTTCAAAAAGGTAAATTTTATGATATGTGAATTACATTTCAACTTTAAAAGCTTTATGGAATGCAGCTATGCATTTAAGCTATTTATAATCTTAAATGTATATATTAAATAATTATTACTAGTTTACTGATAAGAATACTCTCTAGTTTACTTAATATTCTTTTTTTTTTTTTTTTTTTTTTTGACAGGGTCTCACTCTGTCACCCAGGCTGGAGTGCAGTGGTGTGATCACAGCTCACTGCCACCTCAGCCTCCCAGGCCCGAGCAACCCTCCCATCTCATCTTCCTGAGTAGCTGGGACCACAGGCACATGCCACCACACTCAGGTAATTTTCTATTTTTCTGTAGAGACACAGTCTAGCTATGCTGCCCAGGCTGGTCTCAAACTCCTAGGCTTAAGTGATCCTCCCACCTCGGCCTCCTAAAGTGGTGGGATTACAGGCATGAACCACCATGCCCAGCCTAATATTCTTACTAGTAAGAATTCTACACTAGTTTGGTTACTATTTTAATAGTAAAGATATAGTTGAAAATATCTGTAAGAAACATTAACTTATAAAACTACAGGAAATTTTAAAAGAACCAAGTAAAATTCTAGAAATAAAAAATATAATAACCTAATTAAAACCTGATGGGATGATTTGATAATGGACTAGACACAGCTGAAGAGAGAAGTAATTAACTGGAAGGTAAGTTGGATAATCATTACCCTTGATCATGTAGTAAGTATGTTCACTCTAAGTGTTGAGAAGTATCAAAATGTCTGCAACTTACCTTCAGATAGTTCAGTAAAATATGTCTCTCTACATAATGCGTATATAAACATGTTTAGCAACAGAGGGAGATAAAGTGTACATGGCAAAATGTTAACAATTGCTGAATCTGTGTAAAGGGCATGTTTTCAATGTAAAACTGTACAACCTTCGTTTCCAAACACCACACACTATTGTTTAATTCCTACCTGGGTGATGGGTTATTCTCAGTTTCCTTCATTGGTGCTTCAATTTTTTCTTGATCTCTTTGTTATAATGGCATAGGGCTCAGGCCTTCAACTTCTCTCCATGATCATGCTTAGTCCATTGATCATTTCATTTCGTCTTATAGTTTAAACCACCAAATTCCTAACTGCCTGCCTCCATCCCAATCTAGACTCCCTCGAAATCTCAGCTTTCACGTCCAGGTGCCTACTTGGCTATCTAACACATAATTGAAATTAACATATCCAAAAATGAATGTCTCTAAATATTCTCTACTTACAGCCTTCCTCATCTCAGTTGATGGCAATGTCATCTTGAATTTCAGTTGCTCGGTCCAATACTTTGAATCTGTCACTGACTCTTCTTTCTCTTATATATTTTGTCCAATCCATTAGTGAATGCCTGAACTAATAACTTCTCACTCACCCTCACTATGCCCATCCAGCTTTGAGCCGCCATCAGCTCTCATCTGAAGACCTGCAACAGCTTACCTGCCTCACCTCATGTTCTTGTACCACTTCCCCTGCCAAAGCCAGAGCAATCATTTAGAATCAGAGTCACACATTATTTTGTATCCTAAATCCCATCCTAATTTTTATTTCACAGGGTAGAAGCCAAAATCTCTAACAATGGTTTTTAAGAACCTATGCCATCTGTCAGCTTTGCTCCATGACCTTGATCTTGGTCTGCTCTCCCCTTTGCTCACTTCACTCCAGCCACACCAGCCTTCTTGACATTCTTCAACGATGCCAAATTCCTCCAGCTTTAAGGTCTTTTCAGTGACAATTCCCTTTATCTCCTAATTCAGTCTGCCTCGTGAAAACCAGTTTCAATTAGTTTGGGAGCAGGACTCTGGCATTAGTGTATTTTTAAAATGTTTCCTATATCTTCAAAATAATCAGGATCATTTTTGCCTCAAGTCGGTAATTGTTGAAACTGAGTGATGGGCACATGGACCCATTACACTATTCTCCCAGACAAATATAAAACTAAAGGAAAGCTGCTGTGGCGATTCCAGTGTGTAGCAGGGTTGGGTATCACTGGCCTGTAATCCCCAAACTGGATTGTTTTGCCCATAAATAACTGAGACATTCCTATTTGAAAGCCTGTCTTAACAAATTAAAAAGATACACATAAGATGAAAAATATCAAATTTATTTTCTGAAATAGAATAAGAAGTATGCATTTGAATTCACTTTGCAATATACATTGATAATAAAAACACTTGTTTTATGTCCTGCTTCTTTCCATTTAACTCCCAACACTGGCATCTGGAAGAAAAAGATTTCTGGCCCTTGGTTTGCAGAACCTAAAACTTGCAAAAGAACATGTGAAATGTATATCCCAAACTCTATTCTCCTGGGTCACCTTGGAGGCTTAACAAGCTCCATACAGTTGAAAGATAAAGAACTTCTTCCTGTCTCCTTAGCCAAACGCTCCTGAATAGTCATTTACAGTTTGAGGTCTTACCACAATTTTCACTAATGCTTAACCCAATTAAGGTACAGAGCATGAAAGAATGAAATTCTCTTATGTTTCAAATGAACTAATATCTAAATCTGAAATTATTAAAGGTGACATCTTTCCCTTTTAAAAAATAAACCACCCAAATGAAATTATTGGTCTGAAAGATACTTGTTAATAAACCTGAAAAGGAAAAATTAAACCATCCCCCTTTTTGCCATAGTAATACAAATGTATACAATGTTAACTTAAGTCTTGGGGAAGTGGAACCACATGAGCTCCATCAAAAAGAGATACTGCAACAATTAGATTTTATCTGCGCTCCCCTCAGAAGACTGGGGGACCTGTGAAGACTGGCTCATTTGTGAACTATTCAAACTCATGCTCATCAGATGACTATTGATGACACTAAGTTCTTGGATCACTGTGCTCAGATCTTCATGTAATCTAGCTAAAGCACTTTTTATCTCCCTTAGAAGAACACTAATGGAATTCTTTGCTTCAAGTTCCCTGGAGAAGTCTTTGGTTGACTGAAAATCACAACAGGACAGAGCGATGAACTGGTCTACATTTTGGGTGGAAAACTCTCCCCAGTGACTACTAGAAATACGGTCTACCCCACTGGTAGAAAAGCCTCCCCAGTTACTACTAGAAATACGGTCTACACTCCTGGTAGAAAAGCCTCCCCAGTTACTACTAGAAATACGGTCTGCATTTGGGGTGGAAAACTCTCCCTGGTGACTACTAGAAATAGGACTTATATTGTTTTTAGCCAAATCAGAGTTGTTTGGACGAATTCCCAGTAGATTGAGGTTGTCATTTTCCTCTGCCTCAGAAGACACTGGGCCCCTAGAAGCAAAGGAGGGATGCAGCTTGGCCGACTTATCCTTATCTTTAAAGGAGGTAGAAGACATCTGTTGATGCGACAAAGTCCAGAAGGAAGGTCTGGCCAGAATCGGGGATGAGAGATGAGCTGACTTCTCTGGAGAGGCTAAATCAGGAGATGGCATGGCTAAAGGAGAAAAAGGAGATGCTTCCTCAGGCAGTTGAAACTAAAATGAGAGAAAAAGATGTATGCAATGTACAAATGGGAGTAATAGCTGAAATAATTTTATAATGTAAAAGCCTATCTGGAAGGGCTCAACATAAATAAACTGCTTAGAATTTTAAATGTTAACTATTCATACTAAGCTTAAAAAAACCCAAAGCAGGAAATTAAGAACATCTACAGATGTATTATATATCAATAATACCATGGAAATGAAGCTAAAATAGAATTATCAATATTCATCTTGACTCATCTTGACTCAAACCCTGCCCAACATATTTTTACACTAAACTTAATCAGAGAGAGCAGAAAAGTATTAAACCCCATTCTACAGACTGCCAGTATTTTAAGTTGGTATTTAAAGTAGAAAGTCTAAGAAAACTGTAACAGATTCCTTCAACTTTAAAATTTTTTTTCCTGTAGAGATTATTATGGCAAGATGAACTACCCAACTACAAATATCCAAAAGTTAGTGAAATAAATATTTTTCTCTCTATAGTGAAATATAATCAAGACTGAAGTCCAATCCATCTGAGCTCTAGAACACTTTGGCAAATGTATATCATCGTTTTTTTTCTCACCAAGAAACTAAAAGTAAAAAGCATTGTAAAATTTTTTGTTTGTTTCATAAAATTACAGATTTCGTAAAGTTTTTACTTCTTTTCAGGCAAAATCATCTTAAATCTCCCACACTTCATTCTAAATCATTATTTCTCAAACTGTGCTGAGAAACACCGTGTTCCTTCAGATGTTAGAAGATGTTTTGTAGAAAAAGGCTTCAAAGGCTTTGTTGTCAATAAAACTGGGCAATTGCATACTGTGCCTCCAGAAGGAAATTAACAATGTCTATAAGTGCATTTAAAGTTCTGAGAAATCTTTGGTTATTTATTCAAGTGTTTCCCAAGCTTTCTTAAACATGTAACTTTTTTTCTTCTTCTTGGAGCATCTGTTGACATTCACTTATGATATGTGATACAAATTGGTGGAATCCAGTTCTAAACTTTTTGCAACTAACTCTGAACTTGCTACTTTAAAAAAGAAATTCATTGTAAGTCACAGAAGAGGGAAATTGATGCTTACTAAGGAGAACACATGACTTATTTTTCTACTATTTTGTTTTGCTTTACTGTATTCATGTCCCTTCTAAACTAAATTGGACCTCCTGTAAAAACTATGGCCAGGGTAGGTGGTTTCTATTTTTCGGCTTCAAAGTTTTCCATGGCCTATCCCAAGTTCTCAGGAAAAATTCCAATCACAAAACTTTTTTGGGGATGAAATATATTCTCAGCTGATGCAACAGCAGGGACATGAAAAGGAAAGCAGGAACTTCAACAGCACATGGTCAAGAAAAGCCAGGAACACTTAGGAATCTAGGTCAGGCTAATCGAGACATTCTATCTTTGGATTAACAAGATGGAAAGATGGTAGTGGGCATGTTAACGACGACAGCCATGAGAAGAAAACGTTTTGAGAACTTGCATGTCTGAAAATGTCTGTACTCTACTTTTAGGCTTAATCATTCTTTTGGAAGTTTGAAGGCCGCATTTCACTGTTTTCTTGTTTCTAGTATTGCTGCTCAGGGGTGGGAGCCATTCGAATTCTTATCCATTGCATAGAACCTGTTTTTTCTCTGAAGCATCACAGAATTTCTTTTGTTTCAGAGGATTTGGAAGCTTCTCAGTGATGTGCCCTGAAGTGAGATTATTTTCACTTACTGAGGTCAACTCAGTCAGGCAACCTATTTCCTTCAGCCCCAGAACTTTTCACTAAATGATTGAATCACTGCTTTTCTCCTCTGTGTTTTCTCTGTTGTCTCTTTCAGAACCTCTTGTCAGATGTTAGATCTCCTGGGCCGGTCCTGTCGTTTTCCTGCTTTTCTTTCCCTGCCTTTGTCCTTTTGCTTTCCTTCCATGTAGATTTTGTCAATGTTAGCGTTCAGTCCTCTCACTGATTTCTTATATTTCTGCTATTATATTTTTAAATTTCCAAGAGCTTTTTTGGTTTTCAGAAATTCTTTTTGGAACATCTTGTTCTTGTTTCATATACCGGATTCTCGTGTTTCTTTGAGGATAATAATGATATGCTTTTAAAAAGTTTCCCTTTCCCTTCATAGTGTATGTTTCCTCAAAATTGTTTGCCTTTGTTTTTGTTTCAATGTTTCATATTAGAAGTTTTGTTCAGATGTTTGGCACTCCTGTCTGCCTATGTTTAAGAGTGGAGGGTTAAAAAATGGAAAGGAACTTTGAGTGTGTATATGGCACTTGTCAACTTTGAGCTTTAGTGAATAGTCATTTCTTGGGGAACCACTAATGTCAATATCTTTAGTTCTTTCTTCTAGGCCAGCCAGTTGGGTTCTAGGAGAACAGGTGTACTATCTCCTACCTAGAGGGTAAAGGTCTAGCTACCAGGATGCTGGGAGGCCAGCAGCGGGAGGGAGCTGCGGCATTCAACATTTGGTTTACATTTCATCACTTATCCCTGTAGCTTTGGTGACAGTACCCACGCTTGTAATTCTACCTAGCATCTCTAAGTTAGAGACCTTCCATCTGCCCTCTCCAGAAAACAAATCTTCAGACTCTGCCACTGGATGCAGAGGTAGGTGGGTATTCACAGTAACAGTTTACCTGTTTAGCAAAGTGGACAAGTCTAAGGACTTAACTACTTTTCAAATCCCTGTTTTCTTTTTCTTTTTTTAGAGAGGCAACATTGCTCTGTCACTCAGACTGGAGTGCAGTGGTGTGATCATGACTCACTGCAGCCTCCACCTGGCTCAAGCGATCCTTCTGCCTCAACCTTCCTAGAGCTGAGACTACAGGTATGGGCCACCAATCCCTGACTCTTTCCTTTAATTTTTTATAGAAAACAGGTCTTGCCACATTGGCCAGGCTGGTCTCAAACTCCTGGCCTCAAGTGATCCTTGTGCCTCAGCCTCCCAAAGCTGGGATTACCTCTGTGAGCCACTGTGCCCGGCCCCCTCAATTAGTTCTTGTTTCATTCTCTTTGTTTAGCGTAAGATGGAGTAGGTATTATAACCCCACTTTAAAATATGAGGTGAAGGAATCTGAAAGACGCTAAAAATCTTTCCCAAGACTACAAGGCTTGCTAGAAAAGGGCAAAGATGGGATTCAAATTCAAGTTTCTCTGATGTCAAAGAATTAGATCATAATTCTATACTTCCATACAATTCTATTACATTAGAATTATTTTTACTGTGTTAATAGAATTACATTAAATTTTGAGTACAAAATTTAGAAGGCAGGTAACCAGGGCAGCGAGGGGACTTGACATCTTATCTATAAGAAATGGTTGATGGATAGGCTAATCTTTACCCAAAAAGAGATGGTAGAAGGATAAGAGGCTATATCTAATTATTTGAAGACAATCAGAAAACCTTAATAATAATACCTTCCATTACTCATAGTTTGCATGATCTAGAACTGGGATCAACAGGTAAAACTTATAGAAAACAGATTTTAGCTCAGTTAATAAAGTACTTCCTCATTGTCATGGTTCTTCGCACATGAGAAGGACCGTGGTGAGTGACGCTCAGAGCTCAGGCACAGCCTGAATAACCATTTGGTAGGGATATTTGAGGCAAGATCAGTGCAACACTTTACAGAACTATCTATTCTTGCTGAGATTCTAGGACCCGGCCTGGCACGCTGGCTCACATCTATAATCCCAGCACTTTGGGAGGTCGAGTGGGAGGATGGCTTGGGCCCAGGAATTTGAAACCAGCCTGGACAACATGGTGAAAACCCTTCTCTACAAAAAGTATAAAAATCAGTTGGGCATGGTGGTCTGTACCTTTGGTCCCAGCTACTTGGGAGGCTGAAGTGGGAGGATCACCTGAGCCTGGGAGTTTGAGGATGCAGCGAACCGTGGTCATGCTGGGAGGGGAATCCAAGCTAGGTAAAAGGACAAGACCCTTTTTCCAAAAACGATGGTAGGACTCAAAACAGATCTGTTAAAGTACTAAGAAAATACTCTAGAAATCAAATTTGAGTTCCCTCTAGTGAGAAAGAATGATATAATAAGAAACATTTTCAGTAGACCAAGAGGAAAATAATATTTGAGTCAAATATTAATATCTTTTTTTTTTTTTTTGCAATGGAGTTTCGCTCGTTACCCAGGCTGGAGGGCAATGGCGCAATCTCGGCTCACTGCAACTTCCGCCTCCTGGGTTCAGGCAATTCTCCTGCCTCAGCCTCCTGAGTAGCTGGGATTACAGGCACGTGCCACCATGCCCAGCTAATTTTTGTATTTTTAGTAGAGACGGGGTTTCACCATGTTGACCAGGATGGTCTCGATCTCTTGACCTCGTGATCCACCCGCCTCAGCCCCCCAAAGTCCTGGGATTACAGGCGTGAGCCACTGCGCTCGGCAAGTCAAATATTAATATCATGCTATCTTATATACAGATATGCAGTTATGTTAGTCACATATATACGCTGTGACTGAAAAACCTGATGCCAGTGGTTCTCAAAATGTGACTGCAGTAGCGTCATCTGGGGATTTGCCCGTAACAAAGTTCTTGGGTCCCAGATCTACTAAATCAGAAACTGGGGCATTGGGCCCAGAAGATGAAGTTGTAACATGCTGCCAGTGTTTCTGAGGCAGGCTGAAGTTTGAGACCCACCGCTTTCTACTGTTTAGCCACTTTTCTTTCTTACAAGCAGCCTTGTAACTACAACTGCTGACGAAATTGCTTATCATTGTTTACAGTTTTGCAGCTTTGATTCATAGGCTACATGATGCTCTTGCTTATAAAAAGCCACTTCATCTATAATTGCCGCATAGCAATTTACTTTTGTTTTCAAACACTCCGCAGCTGTACACACACTTGAAGCTGCTCTTCAGGGTGCATCCCCACTGCCCATTTAGTTCTCCTGCCCAGGCTCGCTACAGAAGTTATTTGGGTCTCTTGTTAACACTCACACAGTCTACTCAGCAGAGCTGAAATAAGCTACAATAAATCGCTGTATTTTAAAATCTCCTTGTGTGATATATGCACAGCAATTAATGTTGGGCTTGCTTGAAGACAGCACTGATAAAATTATTCCAAATGATGATGTGTTCACTTTAACTTATTATACTCGTAAATAATCGTGGTATTAAAACTTTCCATTTTAAGAGCATTTAGAACTGTGTTGCAAAAATAAAATGACAAATTTCTAGAAATAATTAAAAACTCTGAGTTAGAAATATAAATCTTTCTGTAAGCAGAAGGTCTTTGGTCAACTAAACACTTTAAATAGTTGACTGTAAAACAGAAGTTTTTGTCATTCTCCAATTCACCTCTTTCAGTCCTCCTAGCTGATACTCAGTGGCTGTCAGGTTAACTATACACAAATTAAAATACTGTGATTTTGTTCCATGGTTAAAAATGTAACACAGAGTGGTCCTGTCCTTGGGACCACTGATAGGTTGGCTGGGCACAGGAGAAGGCAACCATGCCTCCTACAGAGTTACATTGGCTGAGCAGAGTTGTCCAGGGATGGTACCGGGTTGACCTCACACCCCTCAGTGAGGGCGTCAATACTGCCTGTGGTATGCAAGCCAAGGTGTGCGAGTAGACACCAGGTCGATGTCTGCGTGCTCCTGGACCAGGACCAGTGCCTCTTCCTGTGAGGAGGATTCCCAGACGGGATTCACAATGCCCTCCACTTGACATTCCGGTAGTTACCAGAAGGCCAGCTTCAGAGAAAGGTACCAAGAAATTGATGACGCTTCCTTGAACTGGCTTCTGTATTTGCTTCATCAGTGTCTCTTAGAGCCAATATTCTGGTGTTCCTATAGATCAGGTTTTGCTGATTTGGGAAAATAAAGACTATGGATCAACTAGGAATACTGTTCATATTATTGAGAAAATGCTTCTGTTAGAACCTTCTTGAAGGCACAATTTTGAGTTGATCCAGTTCTTGAACTCTGTAGACTCTGATAACTGTGGATCTATTGTTCCATCTTTTGCTGACATTTTGTGTGTGGCAAATGTTGAGGAAGGCAGTTATCTCAGATTTCAAAACAGTATATGGGAAAGTGAAGAGAAAATGGAATGTGTCCATCCTTCGCACCTAGTTTGGGGTCCACTGTCATCTGCTCTATGACATAAACCAGTGAAAAATGATCTGCCTGTAAATGAAGCTGCAATTAAAAAAATAGTTGCCCTTGAAGATGAGCTATTTTTCACTCTCAGATTGCTGCAACTGTGGAAATGCAGGAACTGAAAACAGCATAAATTCTAGCTCCTTTGGCTTGAATGATGGGCCCATTCGTTGGGACAAATGCCATCATCAGGGGCTCTTCAGCTGAGTGGGGAGCCAGATCAGTTTCCAAGTTCAGTGCTTTCTTCTCCTCTTTCACCACCACTTCCTCCTCAGTTTTCTTCTCTCCATTTTCTAAGTTTTCTTCCCATACAACTAGGATCTAATAATATTTGTGACTCAGATAATCCAGCTACTGAAATGAACAAATAGCACCCAGGTGCCAGTATAGTCATCATTCCAAAAGCTACAGAAATAAAGATATTCCAAACATGTTGGATGTTCTAGAGGACATAAAGAAAGTTCAGCTTTGTGCAACTGAACAGTCACCTGGTGGCAGACCCATTCATAAGAGGAAAAGAAAAAATTCACATTGGGATTCGGTGTCTTTAACATCTCATGCACTTACACAGAAATTTGCATTTCAAGAAGATGATTCATTTGAGAAAATAGATCTTAGGAGCCTTCTCCATTTTCTTGTCCAGAAACTTCAATGTTTGGACATCATATTTCTCAGTCAGAAAAACAGTGAACTGAGGAAGAACTGATAAACACAAAGGCTGTTGACCAAGGTATCAGCAACAAAAGCTGTGTCTACACTTAGAAGGAGAGACTGCAGAAATATGTCAGCCTGTCATCCACTACATTTCAAAGGATCTTCTCTTCTGTTAAATGAAGTTAAAGTCTGCATACTGCAATGTATTAGTGGAGAGGTCTGAAGAACCTTGACTCATAAGACTTGTCTCTGGTTTTGGAAGATCCAGCAATTAACCGGCTACTGATAATAATTAGATGTATGGATTTTTTTCTTGCATGTTAATATCATTGAAAGCTGAACACACACTTTGAATAATTTTTCTAAGCAATTATGAATTCCTAAGGAGTCATAGGCTTAAAAGCCTTTGAATCTTTTTTTTGTTGGTTTTGTTTTGGAGACAGTCTTGCTCTGTCGCCAAGGCTGGAGTGCAGTGGCGGGATCTCGGCTCACTGCAAACTCCTCCTCCTGGGCTCAAGCAATTCTGCCTCAGCCTCTAGAGTAGCTGGGACTATATGGGTGCATGCTGCCAACCCTGGCTAATTTTTTGTATTTTTAGTAGAGATGGAGTTTCACCAGTTGTTGTGTTGTCCAGGCTGGTCTCAAACTCCTGAGCTTAGGCAATCTGCCTGCCTCGGCCTTCCAAAATGTTAGGATTACAGGCATGAGCCACTGTGCCCGGCCGAATCTTTTGAAAATTGGGACTGATCAGGTTTACTTGGCCTCTGGCAATTTGGAGATTTTCAAAGAGGATAAAATTAACTTTTTTCTTAAGATAGACATAGTTTGAATCACATAGGTTGAGTCTTCTAAAACTTCTTGCTGAGAAAATAAATTATTTGTAGAAACTGATGTGGCTGTTCAATGTTAAAAGTTTTAAAGAATCTTGACAGGTTTTGCGCATACTTGCTATGTAAATGTGTATGCCTGTCATTTTGTTTCCTCTGTTCTTTATACTCTGTTCCTTTGTAGAGTGTGTAATACATGAGTCTTAAAAAAATAAAAATGTAACATTTTACACTAATGTCTGTAGCAGAATTATTTGTAATTGCCAAAAAGTACATCTATTTCTCTCTCTCTTCTATAGAAATGTTTCACTAGGGGCCGGGTGCAGTGGCTCAAGCCTGTAATCCCAGCACTTTGGGAGGCCGAGGCGGGTGGATCACGAGGTCAAGATATCAACACCATCCTGGTCAACATGGTGAAACCCCGTCTCTACTAAAAATACAAAAAATTAGCTGGGCATGGTGGCACGTGCCTGTAATCCCAGCTACTCAGGAGGCTGAGGCAGGAGAATTGCCTGAACCCAGGAGGCAGAGGTTGCAGTGAGCCGAGATTGCACCATTGCACTCCAGCCTGGGCAAAAGGTGAAACTCCGTCTCAAAAAAAAAAAAAAAAAAGTTTCTCTCTTCTATATATAGAGAGAGAAATAGATATACTTTTTGGTATACTATATAATATTTCTATCTGATCTATACCTATATCTTGTTACAATGGGATTAACCATAAAAAGGAATGGAGTACATCATGAACGTTACACGGAATATGTTACAACATGAATGAATCTTGAAAATAACTTAAGTGAAATAAGCCAAACACAAAAGGCCACATATTTCATGATTCCGTTTATACGAAATGTCTAGAATCGGCAAATACATAGAGACAGCAAGATCTGTGGCTGATGGGAATTAGAAGGAGAAATGGGGAGTGGACTGCTAATGAGTATAGGATTTTCAGCAGGTGATGAAAGTGTTTCTAATTAGTGATGATGGTTGCACAACGCTGAGAGTATACTAAAAGCTCCAAAATCATACATTTTAAAAGGATGCATTTTATGGTATATTAATTAGATCTCAAATTTTTAAAAGTGTAACATTTGGAAATTTAATGTCGTTATAAATATGCTACATAAAATAACAGATTTAGGAAACCTCTTAATTGCTTATGCTAAATTTTTATTGGGAAAATTGGATTAAAGAATTATCTCACTTATAAAGTATAAACTTGGTTCACTAAGTTTTGAAAATCAAAAAGGTGTGGTTTTTGGCCTGTGAAACACAGGCAGGAGCTGTATCCTGGAAGAGTTGCTGGGGCTGCCTCCCTGGAGGGGTGAGGAAGGCTGCCTTCAACTCTACTCTGCATGGTGCTTCTGAGCCAGCCTGATCAGTAACTCAGGCTTTGCCAAGACACTTTGCAGAACTGTTTTCTACCATTTTTCTCAGTTTCTGCCTCTGAAGTCTTCTATAGACAAGAAGGAAATGTGCATGATTAATGGATCATGTGTGTGTGTCTGTGACGTTTGGTTTCTTTCACTATTAAAGGTGAAGTGAAAAACAGCGATCTAGAATAAGTGGGTGAAGGTCATGGTAAAAAGCCAATTAGAAGGCCGGGCGCGGTGGCTCACGCCTGTAATCCCAGCACTTTGGGAGGCCGAGGCGGGTGGATCACGAGGTCAAGAGATCGAGACCATTCTGGTCAACGTGGTGAAACCCCCGTCTCTATTAAAAGTACAAAAAATTAGCTGGGCATGGTGGCGCGTACCTGTAATCCCAGCTACTCAGGAGGCTGAGGCAGGAGAATTGCCTGAACCCAGGAGGTGGAGGTTGTGGTGAGCCGAGATCGTGCCATTGCACTCCAGCCTGGGTAACAAGAGCGAAACTTCGTCTCAAAAAAAAAAAAAAAAAAAAAAAGCCAATTAGATTGGAAAAAAGGATGAAGCCAGTGACAGTGTCTACTTCTATCCAATATGAGAAAGTGCAGAACACTGATTTTTTTCCTCCAAAATAATTAGCCAAGTCCAGTGTAGTCGAACACACTTATATAACCGTGGCTTATGAGAATATAAGGAAGGCTGTCTGCTACCATTTCTAGCTTCTAAGAATCTGCTAGTTTCCTCCCCCTTTTTGGTGTACATGATCAAATATCTAATCACTTAAAAGAATAGTTTGAGCTACAGATAAATAACTTAAAATTTAAACTGAGGGGAAGAAATGAGCTCTGCTAGGAACAGTCATTTATTATCAAAAGATCAAATAAGGTTGCAGCAGCGAATATGTCCCTCTCATTTGGTACCAATATTAAGGTGTATTAGGTGGCTGCCTTAGCTTACCTGAGAGTTGAGATCCACTAAAATATGAGCGTGCAAGAATTTTTTAATTTTCCTAACTCATTATCTCCAAAGACTTTATAAAGCCAGATCTGGACCCTTCATATAAACAAATACTTCTTAAAACTGGAACAGACACTGTCTTCTCTATTCTCTATCACCCTGAGTGATGCCAGTGTCCATGGAGATTAGCCATCCATTCTGGCCTCATCGTTTCTTGAATTCCTCATAATGACCTTCAGCCAATGCTCTGAGTAGTGCCTAGAACATGTCATCCCTCAGGACTGCCCTCCTCTGAAACCTGTTTTCCAGAATTACTTTTCTTCTCCCTTACTTCCAGCTCTCCCATCCTTTCTAACACACTGATACCTTGACCTTGCTGAGAGAACAGATGCAAAGAAAATCCTATTTTCTCCCACTCTATTAGTGCCTGCCTGGCTTTGCCTCCTTTCTTAACCAGTCTAGATGCGCATTGTCCATCCCTTCAGCCACTTTCTTACCACTTCCTTGCTGCCATGTATTCTGCCTTACCTGCTAGCTTGTAATGAAATCAGCAAACCATTTTTGCAAAGGACTAGATAGCAAATATTTTGGGCTTTGTGGGACAGATAGTCTCTGTGGCAACTATTCCACTCTGCCAGTTGCAGCACAAAAGCAGCAAATTAGCATGGTTGTATTCTAATAAAACTTTATTTACCAAACAGGCAGTGAGCCAGATTTGGCCCAGAGGCTGTGGTTTGCCACCCACTGCCCTAATCCTATTTTGATGTAAATATCCACCATTTTCATTTCTGTGCCAGGCTGCTCCGTCCCACTGGAGAAAAGCTGAGGGCTGCACACACTAGGGTGGCACCGAGCACTGCTCTCCGGGGTCTCAGCACCTCCTTCCATTCTCTACTGTGTCTGTTCTAAACGTAACCATTCTCTTCATGGTCCCTCAACCACTCCACATCCCTCAGGCTTGGCAGGTGATCTCTGATGAGAAGAAACCGAAGCCAATACTTAACAGTGTGTGGCACACAAAGGCTCAATGCATCTGGTTTGTTAAGAACAACAAACCCTTCCCTCACATCTGACACATCCTTTCTCCTCCCTCCTTATAGGCCCTCCAGATGGGGTGAGTCTCTTTCTTTGTGGATTCTTGACTCATTCACCTCTCTCAGATCATAATCCACCTAAGACTCCTGGCTACGTCCCTCTACCTCATCCTCTGTTGTCTAACTTCTCTCACCTGCTTTCCTACAACAGCTTTTGAAGTGTTCCTCACCTCCAGTTTTACCTGCCAGCTCAACATGACACACTCCTAAAACAAGGTGTGTAAGGTCATTAGCCTTGCTTAAGACCTTTAGTGACCTGCACTGTCTTCAAATTAAAGTCCGGATTTCTTAACCTGGCACACATGGCTCCTATCATCTGTCTGGCTTAATTTTCCAGGGTTTTCTTCCACTGCTTCTTCATGCACACTTTCCCGTTCTGCCTTTAGTTCACTTATTAAATACTGAATATGGCCTATGTGCAAGCTACTGTGTTTGGTACTAGGGATGCAATAACAAACAGGGCAGACCTGATCTCTTCTCTCATGAAGATGACATTTCAGTTGGGAAGAAACAGTGATACATTAAACAGCTTAGTACATATGCAGTCAACTGGAATGACAGTGTGCTGAGGATAATTAGAGGGTACTGAGATAGCATACAGTTAGGGGATCTGAAATACCCTAGGAGGTCAGGAAATCTTAAGTGATATTTGAGCTGACCTCTGAAGGATGGGTAGGAGTGAACTAGGGGAAGGGGTGGGCCTGGAGTGTTCTGGTCAGAGGGAACAACCATGGTGAAGCAAGATGCTTAATCTGACTAACTGAGACAATATCAGGCTGGTAAGAGAGGCAGAAGCTAGGCTGCCCAGGGCTTTAGGAGCATGGTGATGAGTCCACTGTTTAAGTCGGGGAGGACTATTGATCAAACTACTCCGGCTGCCTGACGGAAAACAGACGGGAGCTCCCCGGAATCTCTTCGCTTGGTTACAACTCCGTGATTCCTTTGCTTGGAATGCCCTTTCTGGAAGGATAGGGGCTTACTTGTTCCTGAGAAGGAGAAATTCTTGGGTGCTTTTGGAAACAACTAGAGAGGATTTTGAGGGTTAGGAGGGAACTAAGTGTCTACAGTTCTACAGGGGGAATTAAAAATATGTACACTTGAATAATAATAGCAAATTTTATACACTTACCCTATCACCAGGTCATACTCTAAGCACTTTGCATTTGTAAATTTGTTAAATCCCTACAATAGCTCAGTGTGGTAGTTCCATCATTATCTTTGTCCTGTAGGTGAAGATACTGACCCGCAGGAGATCTGGTGTCATCTAAGGTTGCATATTTAGTGGTTGGGCTGGGATTATGAGACCCCAGGCAGTCTCACTCCAGGGCCTGCGCTATCAGCAACTGTGCTATTCATCCAAGTAGGAGCCTAACTTGACTTTACGGTGAGGTTTAAAGGGACATTTGATTTATGCTCCAATCTCCCTCTAGGACTGGGAGCTTTGCCATGGTCTCCTATCAGGCTCATGCTGCCACTTCTGAGGAACTAGGTAACTTTCAAATTGTGGCCCTCGGTCATGGACCCAAGCCACTTCTAAGCAATTTTGAAATAATTTGGCCTTAATTTATCAACAGAGAAATACTGAATTTCACCCTATTAAGAAGAATTTGTTAAATGTTGTTAAACCTATATCTGTCTGTCTGTCTGTCTGTCTGTCTGTCTGTCTCTCTCTCTCTCTCTCTCTCTCTGTCTCTCTCTCTCTCACACACACACACACACACACATTTTTTCAGACGGAATCTTGCTCTGTTGCCCAGGCTAAAGTGTAGTGGCATGATCTGGGCTTACAACAACCTCTGCCTCCCAGGTTCAAGTAATTCTCCTGCCTCAGCCTCCTGAGTAGCTGGAATTACAGGTACATCACCATGCCTGGCTAATTTTTTTTATTTTTAGTAGACACAAGATTTCACCATATTGGCCAGGCTGGTCTTGAATTTCTGACCTCAAGTAATCCACCTTCCTTGGCCTCTCAAAGTGCTGAGATTATAGGTGTGAGCCACTGTGCCTGGCCACACACACATATATTAAAAAAAAAAAAAACAATGTTAAAATATTATAATTAAGAATTTAATAAGCAATTAAATAAGCAAGTTAAGTACCACAGCAATGATTGGAAGAAAATATTACTCCATTATTCAAACAATCACCCTACCTGATGGTTAAGAAATTTCAGAAGGTCAATATTTCAAATTTATAAAAGCCTCAAAGTATTTATAAAAATGATACAAAATAGATGACTATAGAGACAATATCACACTATTTGATTACTATAGCTTTACAATAAAACTTAGGTAGTGGGAGTCCTCCAACTTTGTTCTTTTACTCTCAGGATTGTTTTGGCTACTCTAGATACTTTGTATTTCCTTTTAAATCTAAGATTCAGCTTGTCAATTTCTACCAAAAAAAAAAAAAAAAAAAAAAAAGCCTTCTGGGACTGCATTAAATCTGCAGAGCTATTTGGAGAAAAATTACATCTTAACAATACTGAGTCTTCCAATCTGTAAACATTGTATATCTTTTCAATTTAGTTTGGTCTTTAATTGCTCTCAGAAATGTTTCATAGTTTTCACTGTGGAGGTCTTCTTACATGCCTTTTGTTAAGTATGTTGTTTTTTTAGAATGCTACTGTAAATGATACTGTTTTAATTTCAATTTTCAATTGGTTATTATTGATTGCTTTTTTGAGACAGTGTCTCACTCTTGCCCAGGCTGGAATGCAGTGGTACAATCATAGCTCAACACAGCTTTGAACTCCTGGGCTCAAGTGATCCTCCCTCCTCAGCCTCCCAAGGTGCTGGGACCACAGGCGTGCACCACCATGCCAGGCTAAAAAATAAATAAATAAATAAAATTTAAAAGTTTTCAGCCAGGTGCAGTGGCTCACACTTGCAATCCCAACACTTTGGGAGGCTGAGGAGGGTAGATCACTTGAAGTCAGGAGTTCAAGAACAGCCTGGTCAACATGATGAAACCCTGGCTCTACTGAAAATACAAAACTTAGCTGGGCATGGTGGCACACACCTGTAATCCCAGCTACTCAGGAGGCTGAGGCAGGAGAATTGCTTGAATCCAGAAGGTGGAAGTTACAATGAGCCGAGATCACTCCTACTTCACTCCAGCTTGGGTGACAGAGCAAGACTCCATCAATCAATCAATCAATCAGTCAATTTAAAAGCAGGAACAGGGTCTCCCTATGTTGCTGATGTGGTTTGACTCTGTGTCCCCACCCAAATCTCATCTCTAATTGTAATCCCCACATGTCAAGAGAGGGAGGTGATTGGATCATGGGGGTGGTTTCCCCCATGCTGATTTCATGATAGTGAGTGAATTCTCATGAGATATGATGATTTTATGAGTGTTTGACAGTTCCTCTTTCACACACACATTCTCCTGCCATCTTGTGAAAAATGTGCATGCTTCTCCTTACACCATGATTCTAAGTTTTCTGAGGCCTCCCTAGCCATGCAGAACTGTGAGTCAATTAAAATTCTTTCCTTTATAGATACCCAGTCATGGTTATTTCGTTTTAGCTGTGTGAAAATGGACCAATACAGCTGCCCAGGTTGGGACAATACATTTTTGATGCTAACTTTGTACCCTGAAATCTTGCTAAACTCCCTACTTTTTGATAGATTCTTTGAGATCTTCCACACACATAATCATATCATCTTTGAATCAAAACATTTTATTACTTCCTTTCCAATACATATACCTTTTATTTCTTTTTCTCGCCTAACTGCACTGCCTGGGACCTCTAATACAGTGTTGAAAAAAAGCGGTGACAGCAGACATTCTCTCTTTGTTGTTGATCTGAGTGGCAAAACATTCAGTCTTTTATCATTAATTATGTCAGCAGTACATATTAGGGCTTTAAAAAATATTTATTTATTTTGGAGATGGGGTCTTGCTCTGTTGCCCAGGCTGGGATGCAGTGGGGCAATCATAGCTCTCTGCAGCCTCAAAATCCTGAGCTCAAGTGACCTTCCTACCTCAGCCTCCAGAAAAGCTGGCATTATAGGTGCATGCCACCATTCCTGGCTAATGTTTTAAATTTTTTGTAGAGACAGGATTTTGCCATGTTGACCAGTCTGATCTTGAACTCCTGGCCTCAACTGATCCTCCTGCCTTGGTCTCCCAAAGTGCTGGGATTACAGGTGTAAGCCACCACATCTGGCCTACAAAATATACCCTTTAAAAAAATATACCCTTTATCAGCTTGAGGGAAGTTCCCTCTTATTCATAGTTTGCTTAAATTTTTTAAAAAGCATAAATGAGTGTAGAATTTTGCCAAATGCTTTACCACATGAATCAAGACAATTATATCATTTTCATCTTATTCTGTTAATATGGTAGATTACAGTTACATATTTTCAAATGTCAAACCAACCTTATAATTCCAGGAAAAATCCCACTTGGTCATGATGTATTATTCATTTTATATGTTGCTGGATTTGATTTGCTAATGTTTTATTAGGGATTTCTACATTTGTGTAAATCTTTGAAGAATATTGGTCTATAATTTTCTTGTAATGTCTTTGTCACATTTTGGCCCTATACTAGCCTCATAAAATGAGTTGGGTAGTCCTTCTTCTACTTTCTGAAAAAATTGGCATATGATTATCATTTCTTCTTTCTTAGAATTCACTAGTAAGACTAGAGGGAACTGAAGTTTCTCTGTGATGTGTTTTTGAGAGGAAGGGGTGGGGAGAGAGAGAGAGAGAGAAAGAGAGAGAGAGAGAGAGAGAGAGAGAGAGAGAGAGAGAGAGTGTGTGTGTGTGTACATCTTTTTCCCCAGCTTATTTGACAAACACAAAGGTCTTCTAAGGTCCGTTTTAGCCAGTTGTCTCACCCATTTCAACTAAGCCATCAAATCTGTTGCCATAGCGTTGTTCATAATATGCTCTCACAATCTTTTGGTATCTGCAGGATTTTTAGTTATATACTACCTTTAATTCTTAGACTTAGTAATTTGTAATTATCTTTTTTTGATCAGTCTTAATAGGGGTTTATAAATGTTAACTTTTTAAAGAGTCACCTTTCATCTGTTTCTATTTCATTTATTCCTATTTTTTGTTGCTTACTTTTACTAACTTTAAGTCTAATTTCTTCCTTTTTTCCAAGCATCTTAAGTTAGCATCTTGTATCACTGATTTTTAAGGCATTCTCCATTTCTTATATAAGCATCTAAAGCTATAATTTTCCCTCTAGCAATTTCCTGCTAGTTTTGCTGCATCTCACATTTTTTATTTTCATTATCATTGATTGAAATATTTTCTCATTTCTCTTCAGATATCTTCTTTGATTCATAGATTATTTAGAAGTGTATTGCTAAATTTCTAAATATTTGGGGTTATTCTATGTATTTCATTGTTATCAATTTCTAATTTAATTCTATTGTGGCCAGAAACCATGCTTTTTCAAGATTTCAATCTTTTGAAATTTATTGTTACTTTTTGTTTTCATACCACACTTTATTTCAAAATGCTTTTTGTTTTTAATGATGCAGTATATGTTCTTTCTTGGTGAATGTTCATTTTGCACTTGAAAAAGAATGTTTAAAAAAACAGAAAAAGAATGTATTCTACACTGGTTGGATGTTGTGATTTAGAGATTTCAAGTAAGTTAAGGTTTTTGAATAGTTATTCATATTTTCCACATACTTATGGATTTTTATGCCTAGTTCTGTCAATCGCTGAGAATAATAAAATCTCAAATTATGACTATGGATTTGCGTAATTTCTCCCTGTAATTCTGTCAGTTTTTGCTTCATGTATTTTTGAAGTTCTTTTATTAGGTACATACACACTTTTAGTTGCCATATATCCCTTTTTTAGTTGCTATATATCCCTCCTGTACTGGCCTATGTATCAATATGAAATGCCCTCTTTAGTAATAATCCTTGTCTTGAAGTCAGTTTTGTCTGATATTAATATAGCCACCTTATGCTTCTTGCATAGTACATATTTTTAATGGCTTTACTTCTAATCAATTTATGTCTTTGTATTTAAAGCACTTCCCTAATAAATAGCATGTAATTGAGTCTTGCTTTTCTATCCAATCTAAAGTCTCTTCCTTTTAGTTGCAAAGTTTATTCCACTCCCATTTAACGTAATTATTGAAATGGTTGGAGTCAGGTCTTCTATTTTGCTATCTGCCTTCTATTTGTCTGTTTCTGTCCCTCTTTTCCGTTCTTTTGTGTTGATCGAATATATTTTTAGTATTCCATATTAATTCCTCAACAGGGCTTTGGCTATACCACTTTCCTTTTTACAAGTGTAATTAAATTTATGCATGCTTAACTTATTATGAGTTAATTATAGTTAATATTGTACTATTTTATGTAAAATATAGAAATCTTTCAGTGGTATAATTCCATTAACTCTCCATTTTTGGTGCTATATTGTACTATATATCTACATATGTTTCAAGCCCCAAAATATAGTATAAGTTTTGCTTTAAATAGTTACATGTCCTTTTTAATTGAAAGAAAAGATACACATAGTATTTTATATTTATCCACATATTTACCATTTCCAGTGTTCATCATTCTTTTCTGTAGAGTCAAGTAACTACTGTAATTTCTCATTAGGCTGAAAATATTCCTTCAGTGTTTCTTGTAGTATGGATTTCCTGACGATCAGTTTTTATTCACTTGAATCAAGTCCTGTTTTCATCTTTATTTTTTTGGTTCTGCTAGATACAGAGTTCTGGGTTAATAGGTTTTGCCTTTTAACACTTACAAGATGACTTTTCATTGTCTTGTGATACACACTGCTTATGATAAAAAATCAGGTGTCATTTATATTCTTGGTCCTCTGCATGTAATATGATAATGTTTCTTGCTGCTTCAAGATTTTATCTCTGGAATTCAGCTGTCCAACTATAATGCATCCAGACATGTTTGTTAAACTTAATTCTGTTTGAAATTCATTGAGCATTTTGGATCTGAAAGTTTATTTCTTTCACACATTTGGGAAGATATGGGCATTAACTCTTCAAATAATTTTTTTCTGACCCTCTGTCTTTTCCTCACCTTTTGGAACTCCAATTACATCAGTGTCAGAGTGCTTGACACTGTCTCACAAGACGGAGTCTCTCTGTTTTTTTTTTCGTTAATCTTTTCCTTTCCATTTTCAGATTAGATTATTTCTATTGATCTATTTTCAAATTCACTTGCTCTCTTTCATTTTTAATCTTCTGCTAATCCCTTCCAGTAAAATTTTCATTCAATTTTTTATCTTTCAGCTTGAGAACTTCCATTTAATTCCTTTTTACAGTTATTTGTCTGCTGAGATGCTCCTTTCTATTCAAAGTGCTCATTGAGAGTACTTTAAGTTCTTAAATGGATTTATAATAACTGCTTTAAAAAAATCTGTCTGCTAATTGCAACATCTGGGTCATCTAAGGGTCAGTTTCTACTGACTCTTAATATCTTCATACGGCTTCTATCTCCCTATTTCTTCACATGCCTAGTGATTTTTAAAATTTTATACTGGACATTTGGATGATACATTGTAAAGTGTCTGTATTCTGTGATACTCCTCTAAAGAGTGCTGAATTTTGTTCTGTCTGGAAGATAACTTGCCTGGCCTCTTCAAACTGTCAGCCTTCCAGTAAGCAGAAACTGAAGTCTCATCTCAGTTCTTTTGGCTTCCAGTAGGATTTTTTTTTTTTTTCTGGTCAGACTCACTGAGGTTCCCCTATATGTATAGTTCAGTGGTCAGTCAAGAATTTGGGAATCGTTTATACACAAATAATGAGGTCTGCCCCTTCTGAGTCTCCTTCTCTTTTAAGATTTCATTCATAACTTTCCCACTTCCCTGCCAGACTAAACTCTCTTTTGACATTCAGGATATAAGGACTGAGAAGTACCCTCAGAATCTTAATTTCAGCTACTGTATTTTTCAGCTCTACAATTTTTATTTGATTTTTTTTTGCGGGGGGACAGGATCTCACTCTGTCATCCAGGCTAAAGTGTAGTGGCATGATAATGGCTCACCGTAGCCTCAACTTCCTGGGCTCAAGTGATCCTTCTGCCTCAGCCTCCAGGGTTGCTAGGACTATAGGCATATGCTACCACATCTGGCTTTTTTTTTGGGCGGGGGAGGTGGGCTCTCCCTATGTTGCCCAGGCTTATCTTGAACTCCTAGCCTCAAAGCAATCTCCCTGCCTTAGCCTCCCAAAGTGCTGGGATTATAGGCATGAGTCACTGTGCCCAGTCCATTTGATTTTTAAAACAGATACTAGTATTCTGGTGAAATTTTTCATCTTTCCTGTCTTCTTGATCATATTAACCATAATTTTAAAGTACCTATTTTATACATTCAGAATCTAGATTATTGGAGATCTGTTTCCGTTGTCTACTTTTCCCCTGTATTTCTGGCCAGTTTTTCATTTCCTAGTATGCCTGGTAACTTTTTGTTGAAAGCCAAAATATTTTATAAAAAATTTTAAGAATTCTCAAGAAAGGATTTAATTGTCTTCTAGAAGGCAGATGGAATACAAATCAATCACTTTGCTCTAGGCAAAATAGGTTTTATTAATAGTATTTGTGAGGGCTGTTCAACTTCTGGTTTGTCCTTATTCCTAGAGTACAGTTCTGAGGCCTATAGTACAGCCTATCAGGGGTACCAGTGGAAAGCCTCAAGTGATCACCACGGATCCTACAATTTACCAAATCCTGAACTCCGACGTTTGTTTCCTTGTCTGCTTAGCTCACTGGCCTCTTATAAGCTGCTTCTCATTTAGTTTCTTGGCATCTCATCCTGAACGCATGCAACTTAGCAGTAAGCAAATGTGTCAGTAAGAAATGACAGAAAGACTTTCCCTCCCTCTGGAATACGGGCCCTTCAAGTCCCTGGCACCTCGAAAACCCCAAACTCCTACCTGTCTCCCAAGCTCAGTGACTGGAAAGCCCAGACCTCTGATTTCTCTTCAGCTTCTATTACATTGCTCTGTGAATAAGCAGATGACTCAAGCGGGGGAAGACTCAGGTGAATGAGGCACTCATCTCAATTGTCTTCCCCCTGGGATCTTAACCTTAGTATGTTTTTTCTACTTGGTTGTTTGATGATGACTTCAAACCAGATTTAATACTTATTTTTGATGGTAGAATTAGACCAATTCTATCTATTACAAGCCAACACAAAAGTTCTCTGTGTTAACCAGTTTTCAAGGAACTTCTTGCTAAATTTTAAGTGTGCCTGGTATACTCACAGGGACCAAAAAATATTTTCAATGATCATTTTGTGGTATTCATGAAAGAAATGAACTAAAAGTATCAACTTCCCAGGAGACAGCCATGCACATAAGCCATCAGAGCCATCATAAGCAGTACTAACTGGTTTCCACATCAACAGTCTCAAAAGAAAAGTAATTGGTTGACAAAACAGAGAATCAGTTTTACTACCTTTACACTATTCAATATCAAAAAATTCTTGAAAGAGCACAAAGGAAAATCTTTTATTACTCATTGACCTTACTAATACCAATATAAATTTCTTTAGCTTCAACATGGTAGCTTCCATTATTTATAGTTATATGTACTTTTAATCTCGGTTTGCGTGAGCTTAAAAGATTCACATTAAAATCTTTGTATTGGCCAGACAGTGGCTCATGCCTGTATCCCAGACCTTTGGGGGGCTGAGGCAGGACGATCACTTGAGGCCAGAAGTTCAAGACCAACCTGGGCAACATAGCAAGACCAAACCTCTACCAAAAAAAAATAATAATAATAAATTAAAAATAAAATTAGCCAAGTGTGATGGCATGCACCTGTAGTCTTAGCTACTTGGAAGGCTGAGGGGCCAAAGAAATGCTTGAACCCAGGAGTTTGAAGCTACAGTGAGCCAAGATTGCATTGATTGCAACAGAGCAAGATCCTATCTCTAATAAAAAATAAATAAATTTTAAAAGCTTTCTATTTATATGAGTTGGTTAGCACTATTATATATAAGAACCAATAAAACCACCACTTAGTCATGAACAAACAATTATTCTTTCACTAGTTAACTTTGAAGAAGAAAGCATAATTATATAATGGAGGATTTAGCAACTGACAGCCAATAACCTGAAACCTCAGCTGGCTTTATCCTTTATCACCCAGTCTAAACAATATTGCACTCTTAATGTTTTATAAAGATATAAGAAAGGACAAGATCCCCTGCCCCTTTTGTGCGGCCAGTACACAGTCCTTTTTAAAAGGGCACACATGCATAAGTGTGTATGCGGAGATGTGTGTATACACCAATATACATAATAAGCGTTTTTCATATAATCTCTTAATAAGTAACCTACATGTCTAATAGAAAGCACTTATTTCATGCTAGTTTCTTCTAATTTGGTCTGCACCAAAATTCCTCAGAACTTATGGTAATATGTTCAACCAAGGACTCAGAACCCACGGTGATGAATTATCTATTAGCCCTTTACTAAAAGGGGTACTTTCCCAACGGAGAAGTATCTGTATGACATGTACATTTTAACATCACTGATGAGAGCGAAAGGAGGGAAACAAAAAAGGAGACTTGGTAGACTCACCCTGTGTGGTTGTCTTGAAAATTTTATCATCCATCTGAGTAATACTGGCTTGTACTGGTTTCTGATAGGCCATGTTGATTACATTCTCCTTCACTGGGTCAAATATCTTGAATGAAGGAGAGAGACAGAGTGTTTCTACAGAGGCCTGGTTATGGAAAGTAGAATCTGACTTTGATATCCTTAAGTTGGGGCTGATAAACTCCTCTTTACTTGACGACCAATGTGCTGGTAAAATTGTCAATGTTTTAAGATCTTCTGCAGCTGATTGCTTTTCTAAAGGTGTTTCCAAGAGGTTTTCTGTTACAGTATTTGTAAGGGTACCATCTGATCTCTTGTCCAAACTCACATCTGTCTGCAGAGATGGACTATTTCCTGAGACAGTAGGCACAGCATCTATAATATCACAAATGAGAACTATAATCAAAAAATAAAACTGAAAACATTCTATTTCAAATCTGTTGCAATTTTAATAAATAGGATTTCTTAATGTCATAACAGAATTCTTTCCGATTTAGCCCTTCTGCTTTCTTACTATACTTCTATATTCTGCCTATTTAAAGTACACCCAGGCTATAATTGACGACTTAGTCATTTTGGTAGCTGCCTTCTCCCTCTCTCCTCACTGAAGCACAAAGCAAGGAAAGCTTCAAATAACTTGTCTTTAAATATTTCTCCCTTCACCCACTTATCTGTCGCTGAAACCACCATATTTTTAGTACTTTCCAACTTTCATCTTTTTTACAAGATAAACTAGGGAAAATATGCTACATCATACTGGTCTATCCTTATAGAACCCTTAGCTACAAAAAAAAAAAAAAAAAAAAAAAAAAAGCTTTCTCTCCCAAATAAAGAATGTCTTCTTCCACTCAATGTAATGTGTTCCTATATACAAGGCACATTAGAGAAACGCAGCACTTTAGGTAGCAGCTTAATTTTAACAAATGCTTTGTCTGTGTGGAAGAAAGAAAACAATCTTCCAGAGCCACTCTGTAAATTCCACTGGGTTGGAGATCTTAGTCCATTCTAGTGGTTAATATCACTGAAGTACCTAGAATAGCCCCTCAAATATAATGGACCATATTTATTACAAATAGAAGACACTGACAGAATTGTAAAAAAATGAAAACTTAAGGTGGGCCCAATCTAGGAATGTCTATTGAATCCATGCATTGTAGACCTGGTCCAAGTTTCTGCTCTATAACAGCTCCATCTGAATCAGGATGTGAAAAGAAAGGCCGTCATTTTTATGAGGTTGTGTTCATGAAAGGAGAAGCATAACAAGGTAGAAGAGGGCCAAAGGAAGAGGATATCTTTTGAAGCTCCCTAAAGAGAAGAGGACACAGAAACTGTGTGATTCACTATGGAGTGATTACACATCACAATGTATGTCATAAAATACTTCAGAATGCACATTTATATGCTATCCTCGTCACTTTTAGGCTCTGAGTTATTAAAGAAAAGAAACTTTTCTTTGTCTCTAAAAACCTTCCTTTTCATTTTCATCCACAGTTGGAGGTTAGCCTTAGCAAAAAAGCTGCTGGTATATACCACAGAATTAGACAGTTCAAGAAACTTACATTGCTAGCTCCACCAGAAATTCCATTTTTCTTCCATTCTCTCATCTTTTAAAACTCAAGTATCACTTTCTCTTTAAAGCTTGCCCTGACCTTTTTCTTTCCTCACCTTATCCTATTGTCTATCTTCACATGTCCTGTTTGAAGCTCTGTGAGTAATTATAACACTTCAAATCTCATTTATTACAAGTCCTGACCCCTACCTGACTAAAATCTCCTTGAGGAGACCTTATAAGGAGTCATCTTCGTGTCCCGGCACCTCACAGTGCCATTCCCAGAGGACAGATTCAATGAACGCTCCTTGGGTGCAAGGGAAACTGAAGCACAAAGATGAAAGAGAAATGAACCCCTTCATTTTTCTTAACTGAATATGGTTTAACTGCTTAATAATGATTAAAGGAAATAGGTAGATGAAAAGAACTTCTCCTAAAATATTCCTAATTTGCATATGACCGAATTATATTTAGATGATTGAAAGTCTGTTAAAAACACTAATATAAGCCAGGCGCAGTGCTTGTAGTCCCAGCTGCTGAGAAGCTGAGGTGGGAAAATCACTTGAGCCCAGGAGTTTGAGACCAGCCTGGGCAACACTGTGAAACCCCATTTCTATGAAAAAACAAAAACAAAAACGAAACCCAAGTGAATATGTTCCTGGTAGAATACTCGATTACTAGATTCATGGTTTTTCAAAGTGACTGTGTATATCACCACATTTACATTAAAGCATTCCTTAAAAATGAATTTTAGTTAAATATTTTTCCACTGACTTTCATTTCACATGTGAGAAAAACAGGAAAAAAATGGCTTGCTCTATATGTAACAAGATCATCTTAAAATGGAGCAATATTAAACTAGGACACTTCAGAATGACCAGAACTTTCTGAAGAAAATATTCATGACATTTAATCTAAATCTCAAAATTGGGATGCATAAACTTGTCTCTATGGCTGCTATTTTAAGGTTTAGTACAAAAGTTTAAAATTAAACAAACAAATCCTGAAAGTTCAATGAAGCAACCCAGACAGAAGTCATTCCATTTCTATGTACCGCCTTTCCGAACAGCCTAGGAAGAACGGGCTGCAATCTTTTGCCTGCTTGGACTTCTGCTAAACTTGCTAACTTTTGAAATGGAATCAAATACTCTGACCCAGAAGAAGAAACCAGAGGAAAAATAATGATTTTAAATGCATAGTACATTATTTCAAAGAGAAAAATGTTTACTTACACAGAAAGCGACAGAGTCCTGAAGATTCTAGAAAGCAAGTTGTACCAGGATTTTCTTCCATTAGCCTTCATCCACCCCTGCTGTCTGTGCAATGTGCCAAATTAATCCTCTCCAATTCAATCACTACTTTATATTTGAAAATCCTTCAAAAACTCCCTCTTGTGTCAGCAACAAAGTCCAAATTCCTTGGGGTTCAAAGGCCCTCCATTGCTTTCTGTCTATTGCGACTCAACTGGAAACAAACCCTCAGTTGGGCCATTCTCCCTATCACTCCATATGCCATGTGCATTCAGGTCCCTTTAGCTTCATTCTCCATATTAACGCAGGGCTCTTGACCATCACCACTGACTTCCCATCCTACACTTCAACACTGGACTATCCTCCCTCTTCTCCACCTATTTAAATCCTATTAAACCCTACTATTCCTCAAGTAATTACTACTTCTGGAAGCTATTTCCAGTCATGCCTACCATGACTATCTTAATCCTTCCCTTTTCTGAGGTAGTATTTCTATAAACTCATTTTTCAATTAAGTATATGCTATTTCGTGCCTATCATGTATTATATTAAGTTCCTGCATTTTGACTTTATAACCTGCATCATGTTTGTGCATATAGGAGGTGTACAAATGTTTGTTAAGCTATATCTTAATTTATAAATTATTTAACATCAACTTTATATGTTGATTTTGTGTATAACATTGTATACTGTATTTGAAGCCTAAAAATAGGAATGGTCAATCATTGTTGAAATAATTGTTAATACCTCCTGTTTGCGCTGGACTGAGTTAGACTCAGGAGATAAGCATAAGTGGAAGTCACAGCTCCTACTGTCAATGAACTTAAGATCAACTATGTATTATGTGTATATCTATATATATGTATATATAGATATAGATATAGATATATAGATATACACACATACTCACGTATATGTACACATATACATACAGGCATATGTATGATAAACACATAAAAATAATAAATTACCAGTTCAATTTCACAGTGTCTAGAAAATTGTAGCTTCCCAATAAATAAATGAATGAACGTGACTATATTTGCTCAACAGCAATTCGAACACATTTTAGTTTGAATACCCCAAAAAGCAGACTTGGATGCAAGTAATTTGGCCAGTGAATTGAAGAAGTACAAATGAGGGACTGGGAAAGTTAAAGAAGGGACAAAAGTCAATGAAGAGTCTATTAATGAGCAAGTTGCCATTGTAGGAAAATGCGGGCCAATCCTGCTGGGTGCCTCAGAATTGTCCTACTAGGGGTGAGAAGGTGGAATATTTTTTCAATGACTCTTATCCTCACCGGTTGAGGGTCAACCCTGGGCATTAAATCCCTGCAACTTCCAGGCTGCCCTGCACTTCTAATGAACAAGTCTAAAGGCCCTAGAGAAAGCTCCTGGGTGGAGAAGAAGAGAGATACAGGCACTTTCACTGTGTATGGGAACTGGTCACCAAGGCTGCAGTAGTACTCAGAGGAGGGCCAAGAGAATACGGGGTGGGGGATCAACAGTACCAGCTACAAAATATAATCACTATTCCCTCCTTCCTCAAAACCCACCAAAATGACGGAAGTGGAATAAAAAGGCATCAACCAGAAGGAGAAATAGAAGACAGGACAACAAAGTATAAGAAATGTAAACAAATTTTTTGGAAAGGAAACGTCTGTGGAGGAGTAGAAGCCTGTAGAGGGGAAAGCCAACATGACGGAAACCAGTTCTCACAACATAACTCCAGAAAGTTTTAGGATTTGGGGACCGGGTATCGTGGAGGTCTGAGGACTTTGTGGCTTTGTTTTAGGGAGAACATCTTCATTCTAAGATAGTTGTATCTTGTTAGGTAGAAAAAGAGGGCTGTTTTTGTTGCTTGGAAATTCAAATATGTGTAGAATGTGTATGATGCTGAGTAGGCAATGGATGGGCTGCGGCAGCCACTGCGCTACTGTGTCAGCCCCACACTCACACCCTCCTATACTCTTGCTTTGTGATACTGGAGCTGGGACATCACATACCATGTTTATACTTTGCCAGTTAGCTTTTTGTTAGGTTCTACCAACAAGAGGTGCTAGAGGGAGACTGGAAGGTTAGAGTAGGAAGAGAGGAGTGGCTCTTTCCTGTTTGTCCTCTGCTCCTGACTGCAATACCCTAGCAATGCTTCCCCACTCCATCAGTGGAGAAGATGGAAAGAATGTGTTCTTTCCAGTGTGCAGTTTTCAACACTTGGAGAAGCAGCCCTATCATACTCTCTTCATAACATTAGCACCAGCCAACCAGCACTCCCTCCTAAGAGGCCTGGGTCACTATCCCATAGAGCCCCTTCACCAAGCTTCTAAATTTTAATATCTCCTCCAGCATTAGGGCTGGTGACTTGTCCCTGCAGTTTCTACCTTCATGAAATCTTGGTACAGGCTGAGTATCCCTTATCTGAAATGCTTGGGACCAGAAGTATTTTGGATTTTGGACTTTTTTCACACTTTGGAATATTTAAATTATACTACTAGCTGACCATCCCTAATCTGAAATTCCAAACCTGAAATGCTTCAACTAGCATTTCTTAGCGCATGACATTTGAACATCATGTAGTGCTAAAAAGAATTTTGGATTTTGGAGCATTTTGGATTTTCGGATTAGGTGTGCTTAACCTGTATTTTTTTCTTTCTTTGCCTTTTCAGTTTTTAATGCTTAATGTTTTTGTATTACATTCTCTCGATTGTATCGTATTTTTGTAATAATGGCAGAGGAGTTTCAAGTGGACCAACTCTCTTGTAGATAACAGCCAAAAAAATTGGAAAATATAAAGAAACCAATAACCTGAAGGCATAGGAAGGGGACCAAAAGTAGGCAGAAACTGGAGACAGATGAAGAGTTAGAAGGCAGAGAATGCAGGGGAAGTTTGCTGTTTTTCCAATTTGCTACCCTGAATCCTGCCAGCTCTACAGTGATTGGCTAAAACCACAGTCTTAAACTGGTTTGAAGAACCAGAAAACAGGATTTGGAGCTATCACACCACTGGAAAGGGACAAAATCTGGTTTTTTAAAAAAAGGACTACAGAGAAAACCATATCTGCTATCATCATAGTCCAACTGCTGATAAGTGAACATAAAAAAGAAAATTTTGAAAGTACCCAAAGAAAGATGACCCATTCCATATATGTGAAGAATGAGATGAATGATGGCTGACATCCTATCAGAAACAACAGAGTCTAGAAGATAGCAGAATGACATCTTTTGTTTTAATGCTGAAGAAAAAACTGTCAATGAAGAATTCTATATCCAGCAACAATATCCTTCAAAATTGAAGGCAAAATCAAAACACTGTAAGATAAAAACTAAGAGAACGAATTCCCAGTAAAACTTTATAACAAGAATTGCTAATGGAAGAAGTACTTCAGGTTGAAGAGAAAGTATACCAGATGGAGAGCTGGATATTTGGGAAGAAATAAAGAGTTCTAGAAATGGAAAATATACATGTGAATAAAAGACTGTTTTCACTGTTAATTTTTAAAAAATATATGTAACTGTTTAAAAAATGTAACAATATGTATGGAGTGTTGTAACAAATGTAAATATCATTTATATGACTATAGCAGCAGTCCCCAAGCTTTTTGGCACCAGGGACTGGCTTTGTGGAAGACAATTTTTCCACAGAACAGAGTGTGGGGGGATGGTTTTGGGATGAAACTGCTTTACCTTAGATCATGCAGCATTAGTTTCTCATAAAGAATGTGCAACCTAGATCCCTCGCGTGCGCAGTTTATAATAGCGTGCTCCTATGAACACCCTATTATGTGCCGCTGCTGATCTGACAAGAGGTGAAGCTCAGGTGGTAATGCTAGCTCACCTGCTTCTCACCTCCTACTGTGAGGCCCAGTTCCTAACAAGTCACAGACTGGAACCAGTCCTTGGCCCAGGGGTTGGGGACTCCTGGACTATAACATAAATGATGAGATGATAAATATGGTTGCAATATTCTTATATTTTACATGCAATGGTGACACAATATTAACTCTAAATAGACTGTGAATACTTAAAGGTGTATAATTAATCCCTTGGTATAACTACCAAGGCTAATAGGTAAGGTGGAATTTTAAAAATTACTGAATTAGCTCAAAAGAAGGAAGGTAGATAGGAACCGAGGAACAAAACACAGATGAAACAAGGAGAAAGTAATAGAAAAAAGAATAGATGTAAAGCCAGCCATTTCAGTAATAATCACAGTAAATACTATTAACGGGCACAAATTTTCAGACTGGATAAGAAAGATCTAATTGTATACTGTATACAAGAGACACCCTGTAAAAACAAAGTTGCAAATGGGTTGAAAGTAAATGCTTTATAAATATATACCATGGAACAATAAGTATAAGAAAGCCGAGTGTCTATATCACATCAAATAGACTTTAAGACCAGGGATATTAGTAGAGATAAAAAGGGACATTTCATAATGACAAAAGGGCTAATCATCTGGAAGATACAAACGTAAATGTATATATGCCTAAGAACAGTGCTTAAAATACATGAAGTAAAATCTGACAGAATTAAAGACAGAACTAGCTAGGCACCGTGGCTCCTGCCTGTAATCCCCACAGTTTGGGAGGCCAAGGCAGGCAGATCGCTTGAGCCCAGGAATTTGAGACCAGCCTGGGCAACTGCTATGTTTTTAAGAGACCGCATCTCTTAAAAGAAACAAAAAAACCTCAAGAATTAAAGAAAGAACTGGCCAAATACAACTAACTCACATTTAGAGAGTTTAACACCCTTTGCTCAGTGATTGATAACAAGTAGACAAAATATCAGCAGGGATCTAGAAGACTTAACATCAACGACCTTGGTCTAATAGACATTTATGAAGCTCCACACCCAGCCATGGCAGAAAACACATTTTCTCTGCAAGTGTGCAAGTTCACACGGTCTATTCACTGAGACGGTCCATGCGCTGGACCATAAACTAAGTCTCAATAAGCTTTCAAAGCCTTCTATTAGGTTCTCTGGCCACAAGGGAATTAAATTTAGAACTAAAAATATACTCAGAAGAAACTCCTAAATATTTGGAAATTTAGAAAACATACTTCAAATACCCATGGGTCAAAGAAGAAATGTATATATTTTAAGCATGTATGGTTTATTGAACAGTAATTATACCTCAGTAAAGCTGCTATATCATAGCTGGTGTATTTGCTGGTCTCCTGACCAGATTCTGACAGATACCATGCTTTAGAAAAATGATTGCAGTTTCTTTAATTGCAATTCTCTGGGGTTGGAAGATAGAAATAAGGAAACTAGGAGACCAATGAAATCATTCAGATTGTAAGGTTAATTTAATACCAAAACAAGTACTAAGCAACCACAAAATGGAGGCGTTGTGTTAAGTTTAGAGGTGTAAAGATGTGTCAGAGATTCAAAGAAGTGCTGTCTGAACCGAGCTAAAAGCATGACAAAAAGTTAAGCAAGAGAAGAAAGACGCAAAGATGTCCAAGGAAAGGGAACAACTTCAGCCAAGAAACGAAGGCTGTAAACCATGTGCTATGTAGCAGTGGCAGGGTAGGTACAAAGCATTTAGCATTACGAGTGCAGAGTGCACACAGAGAGCAGAGGAGCTCAGTCTGCAGGCACAGACGAAATCGGGGCTGACAGACATCTTGACAGGCAGGAGTGATGAGAAAGCATGAAACTGAAATCTTCAGACACTTTCTTTAAAACTCATTCCTCTTCAGATGCCTCCAGTGAACTTTGCTGGCTCTCCTCCTGTCTGTCTAGGCAGTCTTCTCAGCATTCTTCCTGGCTCTGATTCCTGTGAAATGTAAACACTGTCTGTCCTTGACTTTCCTCTTCTGCCTCTACAATCTCTCCCAGGGTGACGTCATCCATTACTGTACTTGATCTGGACAGTCACCTGTGGGCAAGTAATTCACACATTTCATCCTGAATCCTGACCTCTGCTGACTTTTAGCCCTAAATATCTACCTAGTTCTTGGTTCAGGGAGGTTTAGCATTCTCCAGCCTCCTCATCCTTGGCTGTTTGCTTTACCTCTCTTAATATGACCATCAGCTTCCCAGTCACTCAGGTTATTTTGGAACTACGGTTGTTAATGCAGCCTCTAGAGGTCTCTCCAGCTTGCCCCCTCAGTCCACTCTACACAGCCCAGCCAGAGTGACTTTTCTAAAATGAAAGTCAGATGTTATTTCTCCCAATACTTCTTCAAATGATTTCACGTGCTTTACAAGGCACTGCATAAATTAATCCCCATTTACCTCTCTTGTCTCACCTTGTGCTATTATTCTTCTAAAGCAGTATGATCCCACTATAATTCTTTCAGTCTTCAAATTCTATGCCCACTCTCAGCACTAAGGCTTCACCCGTGCTGATCTTTTTGCCTGAAATGTCCTTTCTCTCTTTACATCTAACTGATTTCCAGCTTCCACATTCACATCCCTTTAAAAAACACACATTTCCATGCCTCTGTGCTTTTGCTCATGCTGTTCCCTCTGCCTAGAATATCCTCTCCCTCATCCTTCTTCTCCATCAAAAATGGTTTCATTCTTCAAGGCCTCATTCAAACACTACCTCCTTAGTGAAATATTTTATCTTTCAAGTTAAAATGAATCCATTTTCTCTGCAATTACATAGTACAATGTGAATATTCACATTTTTCATTGATTTCATTATTTCAAATATTATTCATTTAACAAATATTAAGTACAAGGATGTCTTAGACACTATTATAAGCCCTGGAAATACAGGGGTAAACAAATTGATTATTTATAACTTCTTATATGTTTACAGGAACTGTCACCTATAGGGTACTGCAAACCCCTCAGCTCACAGATCCTGTTCAACTTGTTCAACCCTTAGGCAACTAGCAGAGTATACCTGTAGTCACCTGATAAGTGTGTGTTCAATGAATCATAAGCTGAATGATTTGGTCATTAAAAGAGACCTTACTGTAGAGAAAGGAGAGCCTTTATGTAGTCCCTTTGATCCCAGGGATCAAGTGACTGCTCAGGATCACACAATGATTGAAGAGCAGAACTAGAATTAGAATCCCAGATTCCTGAATCCCAAGTCAATGTTGTTTACGAGGGGAATAAAAGGAATAAAAAATAAGAGAAGCAGCGGCACCAGGTTTTTCTTTACTAACAATTCTAACAGCTTGATGTGTACATGTTTGTAACCATAAAGTGACTCGATTTTCCCTTGGGCTCACTCCATTTGTCCCTGGTGCTCCTCTTGGAGGTACGGGACTGTGGGAAAGGGAACGGAGTTGAGTCAGCACCCAGCGGGCTTGTGTATCTACGCTGCTTGCCTTCTCCCTGGAAGACAGCTTTGGGGTAGATGCTTTCTTGAATATATATGATGCGGCATTTGTGGAAACTTTTCCGAATTCCACAGGAACTTGTGGAGATTTGATGGAGAACTGCAATGAATACTGTCTTTTTTTTTTTTTTAAGGGGTGGGGAGGCAGGGTCTCATTCTGTCACCCAGGCTGGTGTGCATTGGCGCAATCATGGCTTACAGCAGCCCTGCCCGCCCTGGCTACCACCTCAGTCTCTCAAGTAGCTGGGACCCTAGGCACATGCCACCACATCTAGGTTAAATTTTTTTAATTAGTTGTAGAGACAAGGTCTTGCTATGTTGCCCAGGTAGTCTTGAACTCCTGGGCTCAAGTGATCTATCCACCTCAGCCTTCAAAAGTGCTGGGATTACTGGCATGAGCCACTACACCCAGCTGAATACTGTCTTTGTATGTTTGAACACAAACATGTAAGTGTATACTCTGTAAACACTAAACCAATTGTTTCATGAAGGCTTCTCAACCTGTGCTGGAAAGAATTTCTCTGAATTTCACTAAAAGACTTCCTGTCTTTCAGCTAGAGAGAGTTTAAGGAAAGGCAGAGAGGAATACTGGTGAATTAATGTGGTTGGATTGCTTTATCTGCGTTCTCATTTTCTTTCCACTTGAACCTGAATGTCAAAGAGCTTTGTTCTTGAGAATCTATCCAGCTGACTCCTAGACAGGAAGCCCAGTACTGAATTATGAGACTACACCCAATATTCTTTATCATACAGTGCTTTTATACCTGCCAATATACTTGATTGATGCAAAATAGGACTCTGACACATGAATCTCATAAAAGCTGGCTTGAATGTTCCTGAAAGCTATCTTTTGAGTATCCTTTAGTTCATTCCCTATGTAAGACATCAGGCTGCAAATTTAAATATAGACTATGATGAAAATGACCGAAGTAAGAAAAACAACAAAACACCTCCATGCTTTGAACCTAATGACAAAAGAGCATAGCTAAGCTGTTAAAGTAACTAAGAATATTTTTGCCAGTTTGCAGATGACGACGAAATCTGTTGAAAGAGAACTTCAGATTTGCTTCTGAGTTAAGAGATTTTGTGTATAGATAGGAACAGTCCACACTGCTACCTCTTTTTCATTTTGCAATAATTGGGCTGCATTGTTTCAGGTATTACAATCACTGTGTATTATTTTGTATTCATTATTGTGAATCTAGCAATGGAGTTATATTCCCACAAAGTTATTGCTATGATCTTGCCCTTGTTCTGATACATAGTATCCAATTACAGCTACAAAGCAGAGAGCTGGCAAGCTCGACAAAAGATGGATGCCAAAATATGTCTTTCTGTAGTTAAAATACGTGTAACTGAAGGAGATTCTACTTTAGTAATTAAGTCAATCAGAGGAAATAGGATCTGAAGGTAACAATAAGGCCATTTTGCTAAGAGGCCACAGTTATAAATTATTAATATGGAGGGATGATTTAAATTGCTTACTAAATTCATTGGTTTAAAAGATAAGCCACTAAATTAAAATGAATATTAAATGTGCAACTTAAATAACATGGTTGACGTGAAAATTTTAATATATCTTTTTCTTACAGTACATGCATAAAACCCTAAATAATCATAACAAGTTAGAATAGTTATAATCTCCCTATGATGTGTGTGTGTGTGTGTGTGTGTGTGTGTGTGTGTATACACAGTTGCAGGTCCTGAGAATTTCATCATATATCGTTACATATAATTGTAGTCTATATTATACTCAAGTATTAAAATAAGAAAACATATTTTTAAAACACAGCCATGAAATATGTTTACTACTACCTCAATATAAATATGATATAATGGTTTAATTTCTCATGGATGAATACAGAGCTGGACACATGAAAAGGTGTTTCTTTTTTCATGTAACTTGCTGCTTCTATAAAGGTGCCTTTTTAAAAAATTAAGTGGGTCAGCTAAAGACTTTCATGCCATTAAAATGGATTATAATGAGTGGATTATAAAACAGGTGCAGGGTGCTCATTATTAAATTTTATACCATAGTTAAGGTTCCAGCAATTATAAAAACTATAATTTCCCTTAATAGATTATAGTTATAAAAATGAAAGCTGAAAATGCTTTGTGAAGCTGGCGATCCTTATCTATTGCAGCGCTTCCTGTCTTTCAGCTAGTAAGAGTTTAAACGGAACGTGCTCTCTGGCATCTGGATGGTCTCCCTGCTCTATAGAACATGCCAGGCTGAACAAGATGAGCAGGTGCATGAGGGCACAAGAGTGTGTGACCATCAGACCAACCCTTAAAATGACAATAAAACCCTACAGGTGATTATAGACAAGCTAAATTGGGTCAGAGGTTTGATTCTGACATGAATTAAATATATGAAATGCTTGAAATGGTGCCTGGCACATAGTAATCTCTAGTCATGGTTATTGGTATCATGAAACAGTCTGGAGAAGTGAGATTACAAGGACTTTCTGCCATGGCCCTGACTGGAAGTGAATGAGAATGTGAACACTCCAGCTGCTCTTCCTTCCCCATAGACACTCGTATTTACCAGCTGCAAGCATGATGCATTCTCTTGAACCTGCCAATGCCTGGAAGCAGGGTATTTGAGATCTAGAGAACTAGTATACTATGTAAATAGGGCAGTGATAGGAAGAACTGTAACTCTTAGACATATTCCCTATTAAACAGACCACGAATACACTTCTAAACTTCAACACACAGTAAAAATTAGTGTCTGCAACACTGAAACAAACCTTTAAATATCATTTAGGCCAGAAATTCAGATAATATATTATTTCTTGTGAAACATAAATGTTCTATTATTCAAAATAATCAAAAAAGATACCTACTAAAACCTTAAAATATTACAGAATATCAGAGAACATGCCCCTTTGGAAACGCCTTAATGAGTACCTAAGATGACAAATACCATTTCTCTTCTCCCAGACAGAGGCAGTTGTATGGTCCTTGTTCTTATAGCTCTTTGCCTATATTTTTATAATATGGCTTACAAAACTATATTATAATTTAGCTACTCATATTTCTCTTAGTCTTTTTTTTTTTTTTTTGAGATGGAGTTTCACTCTTGTTGCCCAAGCTGGAGTGCAATGGTGCGCTGTTGGCTCACTGCAACCTCCGCCTCCAGGGTTCAAGCAATTCTCTGGCCTCAGCCTCCTGAGTAGCTGGGATTATAGGTGTGTACCACCATGTCTGGTTAATTTTTTGTATTTTTACTAGAAACAGGGTTTCACCACGTTGGTCAGGCTGGTCTCGAACTCCTGACCTCAGGTGATCTGCCCACTTTGGCCTCCCAAAGTGCTGGGATTACAGGTGTGAGCCACTGTGATGGTCCCTCTCTTACTCTTTTTATTCCCATGCCTTCCACATATTTTCATTCATGTAACAAATATTTTGAGGACAGACCATGTACTACAAAAGTTCCCCAAGTACAAAAGCCAGAATAGTCAGACTAGCGAAGCCTTTGAACCTTAAAAGTATTAAACACAGGAGATAAAATAACTACACATATACTTAATGTGGTTAGAGAAATAAAATATTTCTGAAAGATGGGCAAGGTATAAGCAATTATAAAAACAAAACCAAGCAGATTTGACAAAGATCCAAATAGAACATCTAATGAAAATGAAAAATAACAACTGAAATTTTAAAATAAATTGGTGGAAAAAAAAAGAATGTATAAAACCCGCTGGCAAACTTAAGTACACGGACAAGTCAGAATACTCTAATACTGTAACTGTTGTGAAATCCACTTCTAACTCTAACATAATCCCCAAAGACAAATCTACCAAAAACAATAATATCTATAGCAATCTGCTAAGAGATGATGGGTAACACAAAATACATAAATTGAGACAACCAAAATTCAAAATGTGGGGAGGGGGATAAAGTGAAAGTGTAGCAGTTTCTTTTTTTTTTTTCATTTGTTTTCTTTGTTTCTATTATTCTTTTTGTGATCTAAAATAAGTTGTAATCTCTTTAAAATAGCTTGTTATATCTATAAGATGAGTTTCTTTTTTGGTAAGCGTCATGGTAACCACAAGGCAAAAACCTGTAGTAGATTCACTTAAAATGAGAAGTAATGAATTAATACATACTATCAGAGAAAATCACTTAACCACAAAGGAAGATGGAAAGAAAGAAGTCACAAAAGAACCAGAAAGCAAGCAACAAAATAGAAGTAGTAAGTCCTTACTTAACAATAATAATACTGTGAGAGCTGGGCATGGTAGCTCATGCCTATAACTCTAAGATTTTGGGAGGCCAAGCCAGGTGAATCACTTGAGGTCAGGAGTTCGAGAGCAGCCTTAACCAACATAGTGAAACTCTGTCTCTACTAAAAATACAAAAAAGATTAGTTGGGTGTTGTGGCATGCACCTGTAGTCCCAGCTACCCTGGAGGCTGGCCTCATAGAATGAATTTGGAAATATTCTCTCCTGTTCACTTTTTTTGAAGATTTTGAGTAGAGCTGCTATTAGATCTTTTTTAAATGTTTATGATAGCAAAGACCTGGAACCAACCCAAATGCCCATCAATGACAGACTGGACAAAAAAAATGTGGCACATACACACCATGGAATACTATGCAGCCATAAAAAATGACGAGTTCATGTCCTTTGTAGAGACAAGGATGAGTCTAGAAACCATCATTCTCAGCAAACTGACATAAGAACAGAAAACCAAACACTGCATGTTTTCACTCATAGGTGGGTGATGAACAATGAGAACACTTGGGCACAGAGAAGAGAACAACACTCACTGGACTGGGGGGGGAGGGGAGGGGAGGGACAGCGGGGCTGCAGGGAGGATGGGAAAGGATAATACCAGGAGAAATACCTGAAGTAGGGGACAGTGGGGTGGGGATGGAGACAGCAAACCACCATGGCATGTATGTACCTATGCAACAGTCCTGCAGAATGCAGGATGTGCACATGTACCCCAGAGCCCAAAGTACAATAAAAAAGAAAAAAAAGAAAACTACAGGTAAATATCACTAATGAATTTAGACGCAAAAATTCTTAACAAAATACTAGTAAACCCAATTCAGTAACACATTAAAAAGATTATTCACCGTGATAAGTGAGGCTCATCTCAGGGATGTAAGGATGATTCAGCATACGCAAATCAATAAACATGATGCATCACATCAACAGAACCAAGAATGAAAACCATATTATCATTTCAATCAATAGATGCAGAAAAATATTCAATAACATTTAACATCCTTGGAACATACTCAACATAATAAAGGCCATGTATGACAAACCCACAGCTACCATTGTACTGAACAGGGAAGAGTTGAAGGCCTTACCTCTAAGATCTGGAACAAGATAAGGATGCCTACTTTCACGGCTTTTATTCAACATAGTATTGAAAGTCCTGGCCAGAGCAATTAGGCAACAGAAGAAATAAAGGACATCCAGATTGGAAAGAAAGAAGTCAAATTAGCCTTGTTTGCAGATGACAGGCTCTTATCCCAAAGACTCCACAAAAAAAATTGTTAGAACTGATTAACGAATTTAGTAACGCTGGAGGATGCAAAATCAACATACGCAATTCAGTAGCACTTAGATATGCTAACAATGAGCAATCTGAAAAAGAAATCATAAAAGCCACCCCATTTACAATAGCTACAAGGAATCTAACATACCTAGGAATGAATTTAACTAAAAAGTAAAAGATTTATATAAGAAAAACCATAAAGCATGAAAGAAATTGAAGAGGACATAAAAAATTGGAAAGATTTTTCAATGCTCAATGACAATAGTACCAAAAGCAATTTACAGATTCAATGAAATCCCTATCAAAATACCAATGACATTCTTCACAGACGTAGAAAAAGAATCCTAAAATTTATATGGAATCACAAGAGACCCTGAATAGCCAAAGAAGTCCCAAGTAAAAAAAGAATAAAGCTGAAGGCATCACACTGCCTCACTTCAAAATTTATTACAAAACTAGAGTAATCAAATCAATTGAATAAAAAACCAGATGCATGACCAACGGAACAGAAGAGAGAACCCAGATCTAAACTCACATATTTACAGCCAGCTCAGTTTTGGCTGTAAAATGTGCCAGGAACATACAATGGGGAAAGGACAGTTTCTCTTCAATAAGTGGTGCTGGGAAAACTGGGTATAGGAAAAGAATGAAATTAGATCCCTATCTCTCACCACGCACAGAAATGAAATGGAAACGGATTGAGGACTTAAGTCTAAAATCTGAAACTATGAAACTACTAAGGAAAACAGGAAACACTCTAGGACATGGGCCTGGGCAAAGATGTTTTGTGTTAAGACCTCAAAAGCACAGGCAAGCAAAGCAATTACAGACAGACAGGATCACATCAAGCTAGAAAGCTTCTGCACAGCAAAGGAAACAGCAAAATGAAGAGGGAACCCACAGAATGGGACAAAATCTTTGCAAACTACTAATCTGACAAGAGATTAATAACCAGAATATATTATGAGCTCAAACAACTCATTAGCAAAAAAAAAAAAATCTGATTAAAAATGGGTAAAAGATTTGAATAAACATTTCTCAAACAAAGACTTACAAATGACCAACAAGTATATGAAAAAAAGTTCAACATCACTAAACATTTGAGAAATGTAAGTCAAAACTACAATAAGATACCAGCTCACCCCAGGTAAAATGGTTTTATCCAAAAGACAGGCAATAATGAATGCTAGTGAGAATGTAGAGAAAGGTTATCTGTCATATACTGTTGGTGGGAATGTAAAATAGTTCAGCCACTATGGAAACAGTATGGAGGTTCCTCAACAAATTAAAAACAGATCTACTATATGGTCCAGCAATTCTACTACTGGGTACATAACCAAAAGAAAGGAAATCACTACATCAAAAAGATATCTGCATGCCCATGTTAACTGCAGCACTATTCACAACAGCCAACATAGAGAATCAACCTAAGTGCCTACCAATGATGAATCAATAAAGAAAATGTGCTGTGTGAATATATATATGTATAAACACACACACTAGAATATTCAGCCATAAAAGAGAATGAAATCTTGTCATTTGCAGCAACATGGATGGAACTGTAGGTCACTGTTTTACATCAAATAAGCCAGGCACAGAAACACAAATATCTCATGTTCTCACTCATATGTGGGAACTAAAAAAGTGGATCTCATGAAGATGGAGAGTGGAGTGGAAGTTATGAAGGCAAGGAAGGGTAGAGGGGGGATGCAGGGAAGTTGATTAATGGATACGAATATGTACAGTTTGATAGAATGAATAAGACCTCATGTTATATCGATCAGTAGAGTGACTATAATTTACAATAACCTATTGTATATTTCAAAATAACTAGAGGAGAAGAATTCCAATGGTTCTAGCATAAAGGACAGTATTTGAGGGTATGGCTATCCCAAGTACCCTGATTTGATTTTTACAAATTATATAAATGTATCGAATTATCACATGTGCCCTGAAACTATGCACATTTATTATGTATCAATTTAAAAAATGGGGGATTAAAACAGCAGATTAACCCCAGTTGAAGAGGAAATTGTGAACTGAAAGATAGGTGCAAAAGATTATTCAAGAATACAGCACAGAACTCAAAGAGAGAGAAAATATGGAAGTCGGATTAGAAGAAATGCTGATGAAGTGAGGTCTAACATCACATGTAATCAGAGTGACAGCCCTCCACGTAGCGGAATACCTGCCCCATTCCATGTCAGCCACTCTGTACTTGAAAGGTTCCTAGACATATCCGGTGCCATCTCACCTCTGTGCTTTCACGCTGGGTGCTCTCTCATCTTGGTCTGCTCTTTTATTCTTTCCCTTCCCTTATCTGGAAGATGACTTTGATCTGCTTTGATCTTGCTCCACACCCTCTGAGCTCGGCTCCTCTAGGGTGTTGGAACAGAGGGTGGAGAGCAAAAGAGACAACTTGCTCTTTTTCCTCTGGTAAGTGTTGTAGTCACCTTTGTGTTGGTTGTTGCTGCGTCTTTGGCTAATGTGGCCATCCATGCCGTCTGTATGGCGGGTCCAAATGCTGGCCTTCTCATAGGTTAAATGTGACAGTTTTTTAGGTTTCCTTGGAAAACCTCCTAACTTCCCAGTTCCCAGAATCCAAGCCTGGTTCAACTAATTCAACTTATACCAACCCCCTCCCCAATTTTCAATCTTCGCATCTAGCAACTTGGGACTGGGTGACTGACCACCGCTGGAGGAAATTCACATCATCTCATGGTATTTAAGTTATCTGGGGCCTCAGGAGTGCCCATAAATCCTTTGGCTCAGCCTTGGTCCTTTGATTTCTCTCAGACAGTTCTAAACCCTCTCTGCTCATCTCAACTACCTTTTGTCAACTCGACCTTTCCCTCTTCACTTTCAGTAGATGACATTCTTTCCTATTTATCAAGAGAAGAGAGGCTTTTAAACCAACCCACTTCAGTTTCTCAACCTCCTGCTTATAAACTGAACCACGTCCACAGAATTCCTTCCCTTCAGACCCGAGGTTCAGAAACCTCCTTTCTACCCAGGCCTGTCCTGCCATCTGTCACAGAAACACCCACTTCAGTCCGTTCTATTCTGCCTTCAACTTTTTCTCATTAGCTTTCTCCCTGCAGCTCACAGAGGTGCCCAGTCTCTTATTTTATTTTTTCCCATCTTTATTAAGGTACGTGACAAAAATTATGTCTACCGTGTGCAATATGACGTTTTGATCATATATACATTGAGAAGTGATTAAATCAAGCTAATTAATATCTACCACCTCATAAGCTTATCATTTTTGGTGAACATTTAGGAACTATCCTCTTAGCAATTTTCAAGTATTACAACATGTTTTTACTTTCAAGTACAGAGTGGCTGACATGGAATGGGGCAGGTATTCCGACTTGGAGGAGGGCTGGCACTCTGATTACATGTGATGTTAGACCTCACTCCATCAGCATTTCTCTTAATCTGACTTCCATATTTTCTCTCTCTCTGATCTCTGTGCTATATTTTTGGATAATTTCTTTGCACCTATCTTTCAGTTCAGCTGTACAATAGATCTCTAGAACTTATTCATCTGAAGTGAAACTTTAGGACCAACATCCCTCCAATCCCCTCAGCACCCAGCCCCTGGCAACTACCATACTCTTCTCTGCTTCTGTGAGTTTGACTGTTTTAGATTCCACACACGAGTTAGAGCATGCAGTATTTGTCTTTCTGTGCCTGGCTTATTTCACTTGGCATAATGTCTTCCAGGTTTATATATGTTGTCACAAATGACAGGATTTCTTTTTGTGAAGAAAAGACTGAATACTATCCATTATACACGTGTGTGCACATACATACATGCGTACCTCATTTTATTGTGTTTCACAGATATTGTGGTTTCTCAAAAAGCAAACCAAAGGTCTGCAGCAACCCTGAATCTAGCAAGTCTGTTGGTGCCATTTTTCCAACAGTGTGTCACTTCATGTCTCTGTGTCATATTTTGGTAATTCTCACATTTCAAATTTTTTCCACTATTATATTATCTGTCGTGGTGATGTTTGATCAGTGACCTTAGATTTTTCTATAGTAATCATTCTGGGGTGCCACAAATCTCTCCCATATAAGACATTGAACTTAATCAATAAATGCTGTGTGTGTTCTGATGGTTCCACTGACCAGCCATCCCTCATTGCTCTCCCTCTCCTTCAGCCTCCCTATTCCCTGAGACACAACAGTATTGAAATTCAGCCAATTAATAATCCTATGATGGTCTCTAAGTATTCAGGTGAAAGGCAGAGTCCTGTGTTCCTTGGGTTAAATTAAAAGAGAGAAACAATGAAGCTTAGTGAGGAAGGCATATTGAAAGCTGAGATAGGCTGAAAGCTAGCCCTTTTATACGGAACACTTAGCCAAGTGAATGCAAAGGAAGAGTTCCTGAAGGAAACTGAAAGTGCTACTCTAGGGAATGTAAGAATCGTAAGAAAGCGAAACAGCCTTATTGTTGACATGGAAAAAGTTTCAGTGGTCTGGGTAGATCAAACCAGCCCCAACATTCCCTTAAGCCAAAGCCTAATCCAGAGCAAGGCCCTAGCTCTCTTCAATTCTATGAAGGTTTAGAGAGACGAGGAAGCTGCAGAAGAAAAGTCTGAAGCTAGCAGAGGTTGGTTAATGAGGTTTAAGGAAAGAAACCATCTCCCTAACATAAAAATACAAGGTAAAGCAGCAAGTGCTAATAAAGAAACTGTAGCAAAGTATACAGAGATTAGATAACTGATGATGGTGGCTACACTAAACAACAGATTTTCCATGTAGATGAAACAGCCTTTTGCTGGAAAAAGATACAACTGGTGACTTTTAGTGGAAGCCAACTGTTCCTTTCCCATTCCAAAAATCCTAAGGCCCTTAAGATCTTCCTTTCAGAATACTACTGCTCATTGACAATGCACCTGGTCACCCAAGAGCTCTGATGGAGATGTACAAGATGAATGTTGTTTTCATGCCTGCTAACACAGTGTTTATTCTTCAGCCCATCAAAAATGATCAAAATGATCAAAAAGTCATTTTGACTTTCAAGTCTTATTATTTAAGAAATACATTTTGTAAGGCTATAGCTGCCATAGACAGTGATTCCTCTGATGAATCTGGGCAAAATAAATTAAAACCCTTCTGAAAAGAATTCACCATTCTAGATGTCATTAAGAACATTTGTGATTCATGGGAGATCAAATTGTCAACATTAACAGGAGTTTGCAAGAAGTGGATTCCAACCCTCCTGGATGACTTTGAGGGGTTCAAGACTTCACGGAGGAAGAAACTGCAGATATGGTGGAAATAGCAGCAGAACTAGAATTAGGAGTGGAGCCTGAAGATGTGACTGGACTGTGGCAATCTCATGAACTAATTCGAATGAATGAGGAGTTGCTTCTTATGGATGAAAAAAGAAAGTGGTTTTTGAGATGAAAGCTATTAGTGAAGACGCTGAGAACATTGTTGCAATGTCATCAAGGGACTCAAAATATGACATAAATTTAGTTGATAAAGCACTGTCAGGGTTTGAGAGGACTGACCCTAATTTTGAAAGAAGTTCTACTGGGGGTGAAATGCTAGCAAACAGCATTGCATGCTACACAGAAATCTTTTGTAAAAGGAAGAGTCAACCGACGTGGCAAACTTCATCGTCTCATTTTTTTAAATTGCCACAGCTCCCACCCCCAACCTTCAGCAACCACCTCCCTGATCGAGCAGCAGCATGAACATGGAGGAAAGACCCTCCACCGGCAAAGAGAGTACAGCTCACTGAAGGCTCAGATGACTGTCAGCCTTTTTTAGCAACAAAGTGCTTTTTAATTAAGGAATGCACATTATGTTCTGCATATAATGCTACTGCACCCTTAGTAGACTGCAGTATAGTGTAAACATAACTTCTACATGCACTGGGAAACCAAAAAATACATGTGACTCACTTTACTGCAATGCTTGCTTTACTGTAGTGGCATGGAACGGAACCCACGGTACATCCAAGGTATGCTTGTGTATGTATACATCACATTTTCTTTATTCGTCCACTGACGGACACTTAGATGGTTTCATATCTTCACTACTGTGAGTATTACACAAGCACCGTACTGCATGTATTTTTTCAATACACTGATTTCAATGCCTTTAGATAGATACACAGAAGTGGAATTGCTGGATCACATGGTAGTTCTATTTTTTCTCTCTTCGATTTTAAATACACAAGCCCTTTTCATCATTGTGTTTCATCTTTCTCTTGCTCATTTCACCAAATACACTGAACGACTATTTCTCAGTTGAATTGTGTTTTTCTTCCTTAATTCCTCAAAACACCATAATCTGGCTTCCGTTCCTACCTTTCAACTGAAGCTGCCCTCTGTTAGGCTATCACTGATGGTTTTTTGTTTTTTGTTTTTGAGATGGAGTTTCGTTGTTGTAACCCAGGCTGGAGTGCAATGGCAGGATCTCAGCTCACCACAACCTCCGCCTTCTGGGTTCAAGCAATTCTCCTGCCTCAGCCTCCCGAGTAGCTGGGACTACAGGCACGCACCACCATGCCCAGCTAATTTTTGTATTTTTGGTAGATACGGGGTTTCACCTTGTTGACCAGGATGGTCTCGATCTCTTGACCTCGTGATCCACCCACCTCGGCCTCCCAAAGTGCTGGGATTATAGGCATTAGCCACTGCGCCTGGCCACTAACTCATGTTTTAACTCATAACTCCAGTGGAAAATTTTCAGTCCTTATACCTCAAGACATCGCTGTGGCATTTAACACGGACTAATTCATTTCTTCCCTCTTTACCCTTCATTTCTTACATTCATTCATTCAAAAGATATTTATTAGACAGTTTGTCATAGTAGCCCAGGTACTAAATTATTCTGGGTACTCATTCTAGATACCGTTACACTAGGTACTAAAAATACAACAGTGAACAAAAAGACAAAGACTTTGCCCTCTTAAAGCTTACATTACAGTGGGGGAAGAACAAATGTGAACAACTGAACAAGTATTTATATAAAAGAATTTAGCAGGTGACAAGTTCTATGGAGGAAAACAAGGCAGTCAAGGGGCATAGGGAGAGCTATGGAATGAGCAGGCTGGTGGGGAAGGGGCGGGGCAGTGTGACTGTTTTATATAGGGTGATCAGAGGCCTCACTGTTAAGGTGAGATTTGAGCAGTAACCCAAAGGAGGTGAGAGAGAAAATCATGTGGACCAGTGGAGGGCAGAGTGTTCTATTTGGAGGGAAGAGCCACTGCAGAGACGCACCGGCAGGAAGGAGCTGGACATGTTCCAGAAACACCAATGGGTCTGAGATGGCTGTGGCTGAAGGTGCAGGAGGAGAAGGGGTTGGAGAAGAAGTCAGAAACACAGCTGAGAAGCAGATCAAAGATGTCCTTGTGTGAGATGGGAAGCCCCTGGGAGGTGCTTAAGCAAAGGAATGACATGGTATGTCTTCTTTTTGTAACATCACTTTGGCTTTTATGTGAAGAGGGCTCCAGGGGCAAAGGGAAAAGCAGGGACACAAGTTAGAAGGCTGCTGCAATCACTCACGGAGGCAACAGTGGCAGGCAGGACCAAGGCAACTGCAATGGAGGTATCTGATTCTGGACATGTTTTGAAGGTAGAGCTGATAGGGGAGAAAGAACTGTTTGAGTCAGGGATGCCTCCCAGGTTTGGCAGGATGCACCTCTGTCCCAGGTGGCTGTTTTTGACACCTTCCTCTCAGACCTCTTATGTCTTTCTGCTGAGGTCTTTCTGCTCTCCAGGCAGCTCTACTGGACAAGACCCTAAGACAACCATGGCAGAGCTCTCCTACATAACCCACATCTGCACAGCCATTGCTTTGACCAACTTGGGGCACAGGCCAGTCTCAACTCTCCAGGCCTCTGTGGCTTCACCATCAAAGAGCTATTGGTCAGATCTTCTCTTTCCCAGGCTAGAATCAGACCCTGACTACACTTCCAGGCATGAGTCAGGCACTGGTTCCTGGTGTCTCCAATTCCGGGACACCTATTTCAAAACCTCTCTCAGCGGGGTTGGAAGTAGCAGTCTTCCCACTGCTTCTCCACAAGGGAGTTGGATGAAGACTCACAGCATGGTAATAGTTCCTTCCTAAGAAATCTCGTCACCTACCTCCTCACTAGACTCTCCCTCTGCCACCACACTGTCCCTTTGTATTTTCAAACTGGGTGTGGGTGTGTTGGTGGGTATGTATGTGTGCAGTGAGGGCAGGGCTCAAGAATTACAGGGCAGATTTTCATCCATTTCCTTTAAAAATCTCCATATGGGGAAAAAAAAATCTCCACATTGAGAAAAAAAAAGTCTCCACATGTGGATTTGATATCTGTTATATATTTTATTAGTAGTATCCAAAGCAAAAGACATACAGAACCCCACTTTAATATCCTAATGCAGATAGATAGCCTGGTAGAGGCTACAGTTATATGTATAATATATATTTATAATTTTAAAGGTATAAAGTTTAATATCTTTAGACTACATAGACTATATAAAATTATAATTTTATAAATACAAATATAATTTATAAAATTATATAGTTAATAATTTTAAATTATATAATTTGATATAGTCTAAATATATATACAGTCTAAAGATATTAGACTTTGTATCTTTTAAATTATAGTTTTTTTTTTTTGAGACAGTGTTGCTCTGTCACCCATGTGGCATGATCTTGGCTCACTGCAACCTCTGCCTCCCAGGTTCAAGCAGTTCTCATGCCTCAGCCTTCTGAGTAGCTGGGACTATAGGTGCATGCCACCATGCCTGGCTGATTTTTTTGTATTTTTATTAGAGATGGGATTTTGCCATGATCTTATTATACATAATTTAAAAATATTTTAACTTTTATTTGTTATATAGATAAGCTTGTGAATCAGGGGGTTGGTATACAGACTATTTCATCACCCAAGTACTATGCTCAGTTTTTTTTTTCTGAACTTCTCCCTTCTCCCACTCTCCTCCCTCAGGTAGGCCCCAGTATCTGTTCTTCCTCTCTTTCTGTCCATGTGTTCTCATTATTTACCTCCCACTTATAAGTGAGAGTATGTGGTATTTGGTTTTCTGTTCCTTCATTAGTTTGCTAAGAATAATGGTCTCCAGTTCCATCCATATTCCTGCAAAGGACATGATCTCATTCTTTTTTTGGCTGCACGTACTCCGTGGTGTATATGTACCACATTTTCTTTATCCAGTCGACTGTTGATGGGGATTTAGGTTGATTCCATGTCTTGTCGTTTGTGAACAGTGCTGCAATGAACACATGTGTGCATGTGTCTTTACGGCAGAATGATTTATATTCCTTTGGGTATATATCCAGTAGTGGGATTGCTGGGCCGAATGGTAGTTCTGTTTTCAGTTCTTTGAGGAATTGCCACACTGTCTTCCACAATGATTGGACTAATTTACACTCCCATCCCACCTTCTGAGATTCTAGAATCCTGTAACTAATTTACTCTTCCCTCCTCAGTTATATGTTGTCACCTAGCGTTTTAGTTCTTTTTCTAATACCGCAAATTACATGTTATAATATTATTTCCTACAGAATCTTGCTCTGTCTCCAGGCTGGAGTGCAGTGGCGCGATCTCGGCTCACTGCAACCTCCACCTCCCAGGTTCAAGTGATTACCCTGCCTCAGCCTCCTGAGTACCTGGGACTACAGGCATGCACCACCATGCTAATTTTTTGTATTTTAGTAGAGATGGGGTTTCACCATGTTGGCCAGGATTGTCTTGATCTCCTGACCTCATGATCTGCCTGCCTCAGCCTCCCAAAGTGCTGGGATTACAGGTGTAAGCCAAAGTGCCTGGCCTTGTTTTTAATTATCTTAAGTCTTATGGTCACAAAGTTGCAAATCTATGCTGATGGTATATCTCCTTTACCTGCTAATGAGTTGGCCAAAAAAGCACCATTACCTGCTAGGTGCGGTGGCTCACGCCTGTAATCTCAGCACTTTGGGAGGCTGAGGTGAGAGGACTGCTTGAGCCCAGGAGGTGAACTAGAGTCTTTCTCTACTGCAATTTCCCTGTCTTGACAAATCTATCTGGGCAGCAGGCAAGAAGAACCCATTGGGTAGTTACATCATTCTTTTTTGAATGGCCAGGTATTCCATTGTGTATATGTATCACATTTTCTTTATCTGGTCATCTGTGATGGACAATTAGGTTGATTCTAAAGCTTTGCTATTGTGAATAATGCTTCAATAAACATGGGGGTACAGGTATCATTTTGATATAATGACTATCTTGCTTTTGGATAAATACCCAGAAGAGGGTTTGCTGGATCATATAGTAAGCCTATTTTTAGTTTTCTGAGAAATCTCCATATTATTTTTCATAATGGCTGTACTAATTTACACTTCCACCAACAGCGTGTGAGGATTCCACTTTCTCTTCATCCTTGCCAGCATTAATTATTCCCTGCCTTTTTGATAAAAGCTATTTAAACTGGGGTGAGGTGATTTCTCATTGTAGTTTTGATTTGCATTTCTCTGATGACAGTGATACTATTTTTTTTCATATACCTTTTGGCCATTTATATGTCTTTTTTACATTTTAATTTTTTTACAAGGGTGCCAATTACTCTAAATGTATGTCTTCTCTTGAGAAATGTCTAATCATGTCCTTTGCTCACTTTTTAATAGGATTATTAGTGTTTTTTTTTTTTTTTTTTTGCTGTTGAGTTCCTTGAATATTCTGGATCCTAGTCCCTTGTTAGATTAATAGTTTGCAAGTATTTTCTCCCATTCAACTGGTTGCTCTTCACTCTGTGGATTGTTTTCTTTGCTTTGTAGGAGCTTTTCAGTTTAATATAATATAATCCCTTTGGCTATTTTTGTTTTCATTGCTTTTGAGGTCTTAGCTATAAAAGTTTTGCCTAGACAAATATCTTGTATTTACCCTATGTTTTCTTCAAATAGTTCTATAATTTTGGGTCTTACATGCAGCTCTTGAGTCTGGGGTCTAGTTTCATCGTTCTGTATATGGATATCTAATTTTCCAGCACCAATTATTGAAGAGAGTGTTCATTCTTGTTGAAAATCAGCTGGCTGTAAGTATATGGATTTATTTCTGTGTTCTCTATCCTGTTCCATTGGTCTATGTGTCTGTTTTTATACCAATACCATGCTGTTTGGTTACTACAGCCTTGTAATATAGTTTGAAGTCAGGTAGTATAATGTCTATCCTGGTTGTTCTCTTTGCTCAGGATCACTTTGGTTATTTGGACTCTTTCTTGGTTTCATGTGATTTTAGGATTTTTTTTCCATTTCTGTAAAAAAATGACATTGATATTTTGATAGAGATTGCACTGAATCTGCAATGGATGTAAATTTGCTATGGATGGTATGATCATTTTAACATTTTTTTATTCTTCCCATCTGTAAGCGTGGGATGTCTGTTTGTGTCCTCTTCGACTTCTTTCATCAGTGTTTTCTAGTTTTCCTTGTAGAGCTTTTTCACCTCCTTGGTTAAAATATTCCTAGGTATTTTATTTTATTTGTAACTATGGAAAATGGGATTATCTTCATGATTTCCTTTTTAGCTATTTCATTATTCATGTATAGAAATGCTACTGATTTTTTGTATGTTGATTTTGTATCCTACAACTTTACAGAATTTGTTTGTCAGATCTAAGAGTTTTTTTGGCAGAGTCTTTAGGTTTTTCTAAATATAAGATCATGTCATCCATGCAAAAAGGAGCAGTTTCACTTCTTTTCTAATTTGGATGCCTTTTATTTCTTTCTCTTGCTTGATTGCTTTGGCTGAGACTTCCAGTACTATGCTGAATAGGAGTGGTTAAAGTGCTGTGCTTTTCTTGTTCCAGTTCTTAGAGGAAAGGCTTTTACCTTTTCCCCATTCAGTACAATGTTGGCTGTGGGTTTGTCATATATGGCCTTTATTATGCTGGAGTATATTTCTTCTATGCCTAGTTTGTTGAGAGTTTTTATCATGAAGTGTTGTTGGATTTTATCAAATTCTTTTTTGACATCTATTGATATAATAATATGGCTTTTGTCTTTCATTCTACTGATGTGGTGTAGCACATTTATTGATTTGTGTATACTGAATCACACTTGCATCCCTGGGATAAATTCTACTTGATCATGGTATATTGTCTCTTTAATGTGCTGTTGGATTGAGTTTGCAAGTATTTTGTCGAGGACTTTTACAACTATGTTCATCACGTATATGAGTTAATGAGAATTCCCTCCTCTGATTTTTTGGAATAGAGGAGAACTGGTGTTATTTAGTTCTTTGTAGGTTTGGTAGAATTTGGCAGTGAAGCCATCTGGTCCAGGGCTTTTCTATATTAGAAGGCTTTTGTTTTTGTTTTTGTTTTTTTAGTTTTTCTTTTTGAGACAAGGTCTCACTTGGTCATGCAGGCTGGAGTGCAGTGGTGTGATCATGGCTCACTACAGTCTTGACCTTCTTGAATTTCTGGGCTCAAGCAGTCTTCCCATTTCAGCCTCCCAAGTAGCTGGGACCACAAGCACATGCCACCATGCCTGGCTATTTTTTTTTTTTTTTAAAGACAGGATCTTGCTGTTTTCAAGGCTAATCTCAAACTTCTGGGCTCAACTGATCCTCCCAACTCAGCCTCCCAAAGTGCTGGGATTACAGGCATAAGCCACCATACCTGGCTGAAAGACTTTATTATAGATTCAATATTGTTACTCATTATTGGTGTGTTCATATTTTATACTTCTTCCTGATTCATCTTAGTAGGTTGTAAATGTCCAGGAATGTATTCATTTCCTCCAGGTTTTTCAAATTATCAACATACAGTTGTTCATAATAGTCTCTTTTTTATTTCTGTGGTCTTAGTTGTTATGTCTCCTTTTTCATTTCTAATGTTATTTGGGTCTTCTTTTTTCTTCTTATTTAGTCTAGCTGGCAGTTTATTGGTTTTATTTATCTTTTCAAAGAACCAACTTCTCATTTTGTTGACACTTTTTATTTTTTAGTCTCTCTTTCATTTAGTTGTGTCCTGATCTTTATTATTTCTTTCCTTCTTCTACTTTTTGGGTTTGTTCTTCCTTTTCTAGTTCCTTGAGGTATGTCATTAGATTGTTTGAAGTCTTTTTACTTTATTGATATGTGTTTGCTGCTATAAACTTCCTTCCAACTACTGCTTTTGCTGTGTCCCATTAATTTTGATATGCTACATTTCTTTTTTTTTTTTTTTGAGACAGAGTCTCACTCTGCCACCCAGGCTGGAGTGCAATGGTGTGAACGTGGCTCACTGCAGCCTAAACCTCCTGGGCTCAAGCAATCATCCTGCCTCAGCCTCCTGTACAGTTGGGACCACCATGCCTAGCTTGCTTGCTTGCTTATTTATTTATTTAGTAGAGATGGTGGAGGTGAGCATCTCACTTTTTTGCCCAGACTGATCTCAAATTCCTGGGCTCAAACAATCCTCCTGCTTTGGCTTCCCAAAGTGCTGGATTATAGGCATGAGCCACCACGCCTGGCTGGTATATTGTATTTCTATTTTTATTTGTGTCAGGAAAGTTTTAAACTTCCTTCTTAATATCTTCATTCATTTAGTGGTCATTCAGGAGCATGTTGTTTAATTTCCATGTATTTGTAAAGTTTCCAAAGTTTGTTATTGATTTCTAGTTTCATTCCATTGTGGTCTGAAAAGACATTTGGAACAATTTTGATTTTTAAAAATATGTTGAGATATGTATGTGGCCTATTATGTGTTCTATTCATGCTGATGAAAAGACTGTGTATTCTGCCACTGTTGGATAAAATGTTCTACAGATGTCTGTTAGGTCCATTTAGTCTAAAGTGTAGTTAAAATACAATGTTTCTTTTTGAATTTCTGTCTAGATGATCTGTCTATTCCTGAGAGCAGGAGGTATTAAAGTCAGCAACTATTATTGGAGCCTATCTCTTCTTTAAGATTTAATAATATTTGCTTTATATATCTGGGTACTCTGGTGTTAGATACATATATATTTGGAATTCTTGTATCCTCTTGCTCAATTAATCCTTTTATCATTATATAATGACCTTCTTTGTCTCTTTTTACTGCTTTTGACTTAAATTCTGTTTATCTGATTTAAGTATAGCTATTCCTGCTCAGTTTTGATTTCCATCTGCATGAAATATCTTTTTCCAACCCTTTAAATCAGTATGTCTTAACAGGTAAACTGAGTTTATCATAGGCAGCATATAATTGGTTTGGTTTTCTTTTTTAAAATCCATTAATTAAGTCTATATCATTTTAGTGGAAATTTTAATTCCTTTACCTTAGAGGTTATTATTGACAATGTGAGGACTTATTCTTGTCTTTTTGTTGTTTTCTGGTTGCTTTGTATATCCTTTGTTCCTTTCTCTCATTGTTTATTACTGTGGTTGGGTGGTTTTCTGTAGTGGTAACATTTGAGTCCTTCCTATTCCTCATTTGTGTGGTAGAAATATCAGTGGGTTTTATACTTTCATGTGTTTTTATGATGGTAAAAAATCAACCTTTTGCTTCCAGGTGTAGGACTTCCTTATGTATTTCTTGAAGGAATAGTCTAGTGGTGATGAATTCCCTCAGTTTCTGCTTGTTTGGGAAAGACTAATTCTACTTCATTTATGAAGGATAGCTTTGCTTGGTATAGTATTCTTGGCTGAGAAGGTTTTTTTTTTCTTTTCTTTTCTTTCAGGATTTGAATATATCAACCCATTCTCTCTTTGTAAAGTTTCTGCTGATAAATTAGCTATCACTCTGATATGAGTACCCTTACATGTGACTAGATGCTTTGCCCTTGGTTCTAGAATTCTCTTTGTTTTTGATGTTTGACAGCTTGGTTATAATGTGTCATGAAGACCTTTTTTGGTTGTATCTATTTGTGAAATTCTGAGCTTCCTGTATCTGAATGTCAAAATCTCTTAACAGAAAGTTTTCAGTAACTACTTTGTTAAATAGATTTTCTATGCCTTTGGTCTCTTCATCTTCTTGAACATCCCACAATACAAAAGAAACATCTGTTGCAAAACTCTAAGGCACTTCTGGAGTGAATTTGTAGTACAATAGTGCTATCATATTGCACACTTACAGACACACACATTCATACAAAGGGATACTACAAAATATTTAGAAAGGAAAAAGGAACATTTGCATGAGCCTAATCAACCCATCAGAAACAAGCTTATTTGTTGTCTACTTTGCCTAGTCTTCTAAAGCATCATACACCATGGATGTCCTTGGCGAGGGAGGCCTTGCATCTCGAGCCTGTCAAGGGCTAAGTCTTAGGAGCTGGGGATACCAGGGAGGGGCTGGTCATCCATCTATCCAACAAGTATTTCTTGAGCACCTACTATGTGCTAGCCACTGTTCTAGGTACTGAGCATTCTGTGAACAAAACAGAGAAAAATTCTCCCTCTCATTCTGTTTTCATTTTGAGGGTGAAGAAGGTTTATATTTGTTTCCCAGGTGGAGCCTGAAGAAGTAAGAAACACTTCATAATTCCTTCAACCCTCTTCACCTCACAGCTAAAGGCTGGAAGAGTTAAGAACAGAAGTAGGAATTAGGAGCGTATGGGAAGGGAGTATCTGTGTCAGCCACTCAAAGTCCTTTACTATGTGAGATGTGTGAGAGACTAGCAGTTCTTGGGCATTAGAGAATTAGCTGAGAGAGGATGGTAGAAGTGAAAGGGCCTCAGGGTTGGGGCATGGAAGATGCACAGTGCATGGCTTCACTGTGCTAAGCAGGGCAGTGATGCTAATATCAATGAATGTGGGCAGAAACACAACTGGGCATTTAAAAACATTGGAATCAATTTCCCCTTAGCAGAAGTCACGTGTGACGAGATGCTCAGCAACCCAGGAACCAGATATTTCCCCCAACCCCAAAGCTATGATACCAAGCAGGCCCCCAGAACTTTGATGTCATTCTCAAGAGTAAGAGGGAGAAAATAGGAAATCCTGAACTGACTGAGTTTAAGATGAAAGTTACTAAGAAAACAGAATAACCAAGGTTGTATTTTCTGCTGCCAGAAATTTTAGGTTGTTGTTTTTTTTTTTAAATTACAGAACTATATAGCTACTTCTTTGGGCACACTTGAGGTCATGGCTTGAAAATATTGTGTCCATAATGGGGCATGAATAAGATGCCATCTTTCCTTTGGGGGGCTCTTCCAGCTACCAGATGGCCCTCTGTTATTTCTCCACCTACTTTTTCTACATCACCACTAAGACAGCCCCTCAGCCTGCTCTCTGCCTCTCAGCCTTTCCTCTTTCCCTCTACAACCTGCTAAGTTCAGTGAATACCCCATCTAGAAACTCAGGGGAAATCAATGCTACACCACCGAGTTTCCACCACACCACAGACAGAGCTTGGCTTCTGATCAGACTTGAAGTGATATGAAAGGAAAAGCTAAATAAATAATATCTGGGCTAGGGCCAATGCCCACATGCATTCCCTCACTATTTCCTTAAACATTATTTTAAATTCTATGTGTTTTGAGCACTTCCTCCTTTTCAATAGACTCTCTTTAGCTAATACAACAATCAAGTGTCAACTAGGGATGAGGAAAGTTCTACAAAATTTCAAAAGGCAGCCCTGCTGGTAGGGAACTTCACTGGTGAGCTTAGAGGACTCCCAGTGTGCTGGTCATGCTGCTCTTCTTTTAAAAAGCCATGATGAATCTTCTTTGAAGGCACTTCTAAAGTATATGCAAAAAATACAAAAAGCACTGAGAGGACGGCTGTGTTCAATTGAGGGGCACTTCCAGTGATATTTATTCCACTAATAGACATTTAATGGGGCACTTAATATGTACTAAGCTCTGGATTAGAGGCAGAAACCAGAATGATGAATGAGACACAGCCCTTGCTCTCAAAAAATTACAGTCTCATTGGTTTGATGGTGGGGGGAATAATAGGCAAGGACAACCCAGCAGAATTGGTGCCAGATCTGGGGCAGGCACGGGGTATCCTCAGAGCCCAGAGGAGGAGAGCGATAGCCCTGCCTTCAGAATGCCAGGGAAGGCTTCCCGGGAAGAGAGACATCTTAGCTAAGCCCCAAGAATGAGCAAGATTGAGACAAATGAACAGGAATGGAGGATGGAGGCAAGGGGAGGGTTTTCCATGCTGAGAAGTGTACAAAGCATGAGAGAATACGGTGTTTGGGGGAAGCAGCTCAGTGTGCAAAGCTGGAATCTCAGAGGCTGGGGGAAGAAAGGAGGTTAAAGGTGAAGCTGCAGAGGTGAGCAAAGGCCACTGTGGGAAGGAGCTTACCTGCCATGCTAAGCTGTTAGGACTTTATCCTAAGGGGGTTTCTTGGAATTGTGACTGATCAGAACTGCATTTTAGAAATGTCCTGTTTCTAATTCTGTTTTGACCCGATTGCTTCCCTAACTTGCTCACCTCCAATCCTTTCTGTAGAACGCATTCCCAGTCATCTTCCTACAGCAAGGATTGTATCATGTCCTTTCTTACAACACTTCAAAGGCTCCCCATTGTTTTTTGGACACAGTAAAAACTCCTCAGCATGGCTTTTCCTACGTGCCACTTGGCCAGGGAAGCTCCAGGTTTGCATCTGTTATCCTGGCATAATTGTTCACTTTCACTCTCTAAAGTGGCCTGACTGAAAATAAACATATGGCCACCTGTACTGTGCCTGATTTTAGCCCAAAGGCTGGGAAACAATTATGGCCACCTTCACACATAAGACTTTGCTCACCAATTCTGGGTCTCTCCTGCCATCCACCTCATCCTAAGGCTCTGCTAAACTTCCTTCCGTTCTTCCAACCAGCCAAGTCTCTCTTGCCCCTCTCCTGTTCCTTCCACCCCTGCCTCTCACACACTGTCCAGGCTGTCTGAGATGCTCTTCTCTCCTCACTTGGTTTGGCTCATTCTGGGTAGCAGGCAAAATAGCGTAGTGAACTGTTTTTCAAGCTGTGGGTTATGACCAATTAGTGGGTTGTGAAATAAATTTTGTGGGTTACATCTAATTAAAAAAATTAAAATGACTAAGATCAGAGTACACTGTCAAAAACATTGTTTTGTGAAATTCTTATTTCAGGTGTGTGTATACTGGGTCAAGACATAAAACGCATTTCTGACTGTGGGTCACAGTTAAAAGGTGTGAAACACATAGCATAAGCTCTGGGGATACACCAGCAGCTTGGTCTAAATGCTGCCACTTCCAGTTCTGTGATTAAGGGCAAGTTTTTTTTAAAATCTGGGTGGACTTTCCTCATCTGTCTTATAAGATTGGTATGAGGATTAAATGAGTTTGAACATTTAAAAGTACACCCAGCACATACAACCTGAGTGTTGGCTACTGCTACTACCATCACCCATCCTTCTGATTCCAGCTTGGACGTCACTTTCCCCAGAAAGCACCCCCTGCCGTCCAAAGGCAGGGCTGGGTGCATGTCCGTGTCCTCTCCCTATTAAGCCACTAGACTGGAAGCTGCAAAAAGGCAGGAACTTGTTCACCACTGACTATCTAGCAGTTAGCACAGTGCTTAGTACATAGTAGGCATTTAGTATATTTTTGAGGGATAAATAACTTAACCTTTGAAAGAAATACACAGCTGTTTCATTCAAATCAAAAGTCAACTTGGAACGTACATACACACTTGAGAGGTCACAGTCATTTTCATAAAGAATCTGTCAGTTTAGATTAGGCTTTGTTCTCCTAATTTAAGCTGTCAAGGGGTTTATGACATTGTTATAATACATACGCTCATTAGTAATGGGAAAAAGAGTTTAGGCTGGATGGCTTCTTGACCTAAAATTCATAAATACTTCAAAAGTCAGTGTCTCTAAATCTTCTTTTAATCATCACGATAATGAAAAAGTTGGCCACTGCAGATAAAGAAAAGATGGCATGTTTAAGTGTACTTACCACCCTTCTGGTCTCTTAACTGACTTCTACTGCAAGAGACTGTGGCTTTGTTTTATTAATGCATTCATATCAACGAAAGCCTTTCATAGTGTCATTTATGTCTGTTTTTCATGCATGAATCATGCTTTCCCATACTTCTTAAGTAAAAAAGAGGGGGAAATTAAGATTAAAAGGTTTTCATTGGATGTCTTAATGTTAACCACATGATACAGTTACTGTGTTGATAACCTCTCAAATTTGTGCAGTCAGTTCTACGATTTGAGGCACACTTTGCAATGCTCTGATGATTGATATAAAGACACTTTTAAGGAAATGTGAAGGCATGCAGCCAGTTCCCCCAAAATGGAGGACATTGTAAACGCATCCAATTTATGGACAACACACAGAAGCGGTATGCAATGGCTTGAAAAGCAGCCTACACACCTAGGAGAGGCCAAAGGTCACAGTCCAAAGTCCATGCTGTGTTAGTGGCAGATTCACTAAGATATCAGAGAGTGGTCTGGGGACTCCTGGGTCACATTATTCCGTTCCTAAATCAGACAGACACACAGTTGCTTAGTAAGTCAGATGCTGCTAAGTGCCATAGAGTGAATGAGCAGGGAAGAAGGAGAAATGCCTTGGGAAGGTGTTGATTTTTGAATAAAATGTCCAGGAAATCCTCCCCGAGACTGTAACATCTCAACAGGATGTGAAAAAATGAGAGCGTGAGTGAAATGTGCCATGTGTGTAGGACCCAGCAAAAGGGCACTGCTCTGGCACAGTGGAGGGGGAGCTTAAAAGCTCCGTGAGATGGGATTGTCGGGATGGATCTATTACATGTAATTTGCTCAGCCGCCTTTTAACTGCCTTGGAGGACATTCCTTTCACTAAGGCATTTAAAAAGCATACTTCGATGGGGCACCAGCATCTCTGAAGAACTAAGCAGTGGTTGTCATCTGTAGGCTGAGACAACCACAGGTAACAGGGATGATGCAATAGAACTGGGTTTCCTGATCTCACTGGGAGTATTGGGGTTCCAGAGCAGTAAAAGCAGATAGCAGTGATTAACTCTTGGAGACAAGCGAGGCACAGTAATCATAGTAAACCACAGGGATGCCATGGTTTCAGTGTTCTGTTTTTTGTTTTTTTTTCTTACTTCCTGGATGTGTGGTGATGGTTAAGAATCACAAGGCCTATGGAAAATAGACAGCCTACTAAGTGAGCTTAATATGTAAAGATAGAAAACCTAAATACTGTCATTGCAGGGGATTCATGGCCTCTTACCCAACTCTTGAACCTAGGCCTGTACACAGAGCAAGAACCTCTGAGAGGAAGGCTGGAGCCCTTTGAAAACGAATCCTACAATGTAGCCACAGGGGTGTGTATAGTAAATCTCCCCCTAAGCCTTTCCTGGAGGTACCTGAAGCTATTCACAACAATGACTGTACTTAGAGAACTACTTCTTTGATATTGGCTCTGACCTGACATTAACTTCTGGAGATCTAACAATGCCACTGTAGTCTAGTCGTCAGAGGAGGAATTTACAGAAACCAGGTGACACACGAAGCCTTGCCTAGGCTCTAACTCACACTGAATCCAGTTATGCCACAGACCTACCTCTAGTTATTTCCGTGGTCTCAGAATGTATGGTGAGAATAGATCTGCTTAGTACCTGCAGAATCCTCCCACTGCTTCCACCGCCCATGGAGTTCAGGTTATTAGGGCATGAAAGGGACCAGGCAGAACCCCTATAATTATATCACCTCCCCCCTAAAAATCTTTCTGGGGAAACTATAAAAATTAGTGCCACCATCAAAGATTTGAAAGTTGTAGGGGTAGCGATTCTTACCACATTCCAGTATAACTTGCCTGTTTTTCTGAAAAGTCACATGGACTGTACAGGATGACTGTAGATTACTGAAAATATAATCAGGGGGTGATCCCAAGCATAGCTGTGGTTCCAGCTGTGGGCTCTTCATTAGAGCAAATCAACATAGCCCCTGGCATCTAGTATATAGGTGTTGACCTAGAAACTTTCCTAAAATCCCTATTAATAAAGATAATGAGAATCAGCTTTCATGTGACAGGGACAACAGTATACTGATTTTACTGTCTTGCCTCACGCTATGTCAGCTCTGCTATGTCCCTCAATACAGGCAAGAGGGACCTTAATTTTCTTGATATCTGTCCCACAGAGCAGCACACTGGCCATCACATTGATGATACAGTGCTAAGTGGACTTAAGCCGGAAGTAGCAAGCACTCTTGATGCTACAGGCATGTAGGAGGTGGGTGACAAGGCCTGGGAAAGTTCAAGGGAATGCCGCATCTGTGATTAGAGTATCTACTGGTCTGCAGCATGTCAAGACATCCCCTCTAAAGTCAGAGACACCTTGAAATGCCCAACATAAGGCAAGAAACAAGATAATCATGCGTGTCTCTGAACTTTGGAGGCCATGGGTATGCTGCTGTCACTATTTACTGCCAGTTTTGATTGAGGACCAAAGCAAAAAAAAGGCCCTGCAGCAGGTCCAGGCCACTGGATAAGCTGTCCTGACACTTGTACTATATATCCTACAGAACCAATGGTAAGGGAAGTGCCTGAGGCAGGCAGGTGATCAGTGGAGCCACTGACAAGCACCAGTAGGAAAGTCACAGAGTGGGCCCCAAGGAGTGGACCCCTAGGGCTTTGGAGTAAGGTCATGCCTTCTTCTGCCTACAATTATTATCCACCTAAAATGACTTGCACCTTGATCAAGACTGCATGCTTGATCACAGGACACCAAGTGACTATGTGAGCTCACGCAATGGGTGTTACCTGATCCATAGAAGAGGAAACTGAATGTACACAGCAGCATTCCACTGCCAAGTCAAAACGGCGTAGATGGAACCAGTTCAGAAGCCCCTGTACACAATGCAAGCTGGTGGCTCAGACTCCACGTTCCCACTCCTTACTGCCTCTCCCTCAACCTACGCCAATAGCTTCATGGAGAATTCTCTACTGTCAGTCAAAAGGGTTAAGTATAGGATTGGTTTAAACATGAAATCAGCCAGGACTGCTAATATATCAAGTATGCCAGTGCTACCCAAAAGTGGGCAACTGCTTAACTACAGCCCCACTCGGAAGTGCTCCTGAAAGACCACAGGAGAATCTTCCTAGTCAACAGCATTGCAAACAGTACACCTTCACACCGGACAGCTTGGAAGACAAGATACATAAGATACAAATCAACAGCAATTCATGGGCAGTGGCTAATAGGTGCTGACTGGGGACTTAGAATAAGATGAGATTAGTAACAAGGAGGCATTGTGGATGGACCTTTCAGGATGTGTGCACAATGTGAAGATATTTATGTCATTATAAGTGCTTGTTAGGGGACGTTCACTGTGCAAGAGGTTCTCAAAAATCAGTGGGAAAAATGCTCAACTTAGTGGCTGTCAGTAATCTTCTGTCCTAGTCATTCCTGTGGTTGTTCAGTGGGTCTGGCCATGTAGCAAGGATGACCTCAACAGGCAGGGGCTCAACCACATGACTGCACGTCACCGAGGTGACCTGCCAACCGCAGATTTGGAGCACCCAAAATGCCCGGAGTGGCAATTAATGCTACATCACTAGCAGGGAAAGCAGCCAGTTACCTTGTGGTAGGTTGATTAATTGGACCACTTCTATTATAGAAGGGGCAGTGCTTTGTCTTTTTTTCTTTCTTTCTTTTTGAGATGGAGTCTTGCTCGGTCACCCAGGCTGGAATGCAGTGGCACGATCTCAGCTCACTGCAACCTCTGCCTCCCAGGCTCAAGCAATCCACCCACCTCAGCCTCCTGAGTAGGTGAGATTACAGGCGTGAGCCACTATGCCTGGCTAATTTTTGTATTTTTAGTAGAGGTGGGGTTTCACCTTGTTGGCCAGCTGGTCTTGAACTCCTGACTTTAAGTGAGCCACCAGCCTCAGCCTCCCAAAGTGCTGAGATTATAGGTGTGAGCCACCGCGCCCGGCCCAGGGAGACACATTGTGGGTACAGATTTGCCTTCCCTTCCTGCAGCCCTCTGCCAGCACCACCATTAGTGCTCTTACGGAACACCTCATCTATTTTCACAGCACCTGACAACCAAACCTACATAACTAGTCCAGAGTGTAAAACAGAACAAATAGTGTAGCATGACCTTAGAATCAGAATATGACAAAGAAAATTTTAGAAAAAAACAACCCTCACTAATTTACTCAAAGACGTAGATGCAAAACTCCTAAACAAAATATTAGCAAATCAAATCCAGTAGTATATATCAAAGACAATATATTATGACCAAATTCAGTTTATTCCAGGAATTCAAGATTATTTGATTTTATTATTGGAATTCAACTAATTTACAGAATTAACAGCCTAAAGGAGAAAAACCTGTAACTATCAGTATAAAGGCTAAAAATGGAGGAACTCAACATATAGTGATAAAGCTGTTAAGAAATGGAGATCTGCAAAAACATACATGAAGCCTCTATCTTAAACAAAATGTTTAAACCATTCTCTTTAAGTCTAGTAAGTCCATGATCACACTTTCATTCAGCTCTGTATAAGCCATTCCACCTAGGATGGCATGGTAAGAAGACAGAATACAAAGTGTATAGCTTGCAAATGAAGAAACAAGTTCTTTACTATTTATAGACTAAATGATTTTCAACATAAGAAACCCAGAGGCCAGGCGCAGTGGCTCACACCTGTAATCCCAGCACGCTGAGAGGCCAAGGTGGGCGGATCACGAGGTTAAGAGTTCGAGACCAGCCTGGTCAATATGGTGAAACCCCATCTCTACTAAAAAAAAATAAAAATAATTAGCCAAGCAGGGTGGCACATGCCTGTAGTCCCAGCTATTCAGGAGGCTGAAGCAGGAGAATCACTGGAACCCAGGAGGTGGAGGTTGCAGTGAGCTAAGATTGAACTACTGCACTCCAGCTTGGGCGACAGAGCGAGACTCCATCTCAAAAAAAAAAAAAAAGAGAGAAAAAACCCAGAAGAATCTACAGATAAGTTGGGAAAATTGGTAAGAATTAAGCAAGTCTGCTGGTTACAAAATCAATATACAAAAATTAGTTCATTTTCATCAACAAACAGAAAATGCAATTTAGAAAATGACGTATTTTATAGGAGCAGTGAAAATACGTTAAGTACCTAGGACTAAACCTAACAAAAGATCTACGGAACCCGTATGGAAAGCTATAAAAAAAACACATTAAGGAAGAATTAAATGAATAGAATAATTGGATGTCATAAAAATGTCACTTCTCTGAATTGACTTATCTTCTTGTCAATGAATAATGAGTGTAGAGCCAATCAAAACTCTAACAGGTTTTATTTAAGAAACTTGACAAATTTTCATGTGTGAAAGCAAAGGATCAAAAATAACCAAAGCTAATCCCACCACTTTGGAAGGCTGACACTGGCAGATCCCTTGAATCCAGGAGTTTGAGACCAGCATAAACAACATGGCTAAACTCCATCTCTACAAAAAAATACAAAAAATTAGCAAAGTGTGCTGGTACATGCCTGCAGTCCTAGCTACTCAGGAGGCTGAGGTGGGAGAATCACCTGAGCTCGGGAAGTTGAGGCTGCAGTGAACCACGATTGTACCACTGTATTCCAACATGGGATATAGAATAAGGGCTTCTCTCAAAAAAAAAAAGAAAAAAAAAGCCAAAACATTCCTCATGAAGGAAAAGTCATCAAGAATCATTACAAAGGCAGCGTGATTAAAACTATTTATCAGTGCAGGGTCAGTCATATCACTGATGGAATAGAATAGGGAGCCTATATACAGTTCCATGCATGTGGGTAAATTTACTTTAGGATACAGATGGCATTGCAGTTCACTTGGGAAAGGACAGACTTTTCAATAAATGATTCTGGGACAGCTGGCTATCCATTTAGAAGTAAAATTGAACTCCTACCTCCATCATACTCCAAAATCAAATCCAGCTGTATCAAAGATTTAACTGTGGGATGCAAACTATAAGAAAATGTTAGTCTATACAGAATTATCTTTATAGTCTTGAGATACGAATTTCTTAAAATAACACAAGATACATACGAAAAGTACAAACGATAGAGAAAATTCTACCTCATTAAAATTCAGAACTTCTGTTATTCAAAAACTCCATACAAAGTGAAAAGACAAGTCATGGACTGGAAAAACGTTTATGAGATATAATACTTAGGCTCCAGATAAAGAACTCCTACAAATCAATTTAAAAAAAGAAAACCAAACCGAAAAATGACCAAAAGATGTGAACAGACACTTCAGATGAGGAAACATGAATGAGACATACCCATGAAATTTGTTGACATTAGAAAATATGCTAAATTTCATTATAAGAAATACATTTTAAGGCTGGGCACAGGGGCTCATTTCTGTAATCCCAGCACTTTGAGAGGCTGAGGTGGGTAGATCACCTGAGGTCAGGAGTTTGAGATCAGCCTGGCCAACATGGTGAAACCCCATTTCACCATCGGGGTACAAGAGGGTAAGACCTCCTCTCTGCTGCAGGCCAGAGAATGAACTAAAAATACAAACAGCAGGGCGTGGTGGTGCTCGTTAATCCCAGTTACTTGGGAGGCTGAGGCAGGAGAATCTCTTGAACCTGGGAGGTAGAGGTTGCAGTGAGCCAAGATCACGCCATTGCACTCCAGAGAGAAACTGTCTCAAAAAAAAAAAAAGAAAAAACATTTTTGAACAAATGACACCCACTCACTAGATTGGATTTTTCAAAAAATGGTGAGGACATGTAGCAACTATAACTTTGGAAAACAATTTGGCATTACCTAGTAAATGTGAAGATGTTCATATCTAACCATATGGCAATTTCACTTCCAAATATATGCCCTAGAGAAACTCCTGTCCATGAGAAGCAGGAATCTTGTACAAATATACAAATGTGTAAATAGCATTGTTTACAATATAAAACTTGACACATAATAATGATAGTATTCCACAGAATAAACCAATGCATTATAATTATATATACAATGAAATACTATACAGCAGTGAAAATAAATAGGTGAATCTTAAGAAATAATATTGAGTGATAAAAGTCCCAGAAAAATAAATTCGTAATGACTCTACTTATACAAAGTTCAAGAGCCTGTGAAATTAAATATATATTGTTTAGACTATAAACATGTAGTATAACTATAAAGAAAAGCAAGGAATGAGTGAAGAGAGGTTCTTCTGGAGGTGAGGAAAGGGGTAAATCAGTGAGACGCGGCCCAAGTGCTGATGAGGGTGCGAGGGGGAAAGACCTCTCTGCTGCAGTCCAGAGAGTGAACAGCAGATTGCCGTGTGCCTCTGGAGGGCAAAGGCAAGGCAGAAAAGGAAAAGAACTGAGGATTCTGCACCACAATAACTTTCCTACTTTATTTTTGTCTTGAGCTGAAGTTGCCAAAATCATAACATGGAAATTAGAACCATCTGTTGACAGGATAAGTTAGTGAACTGGACAGAATTTACCAAGAGAAATTCAGAATAATATATTTTAGAATCTGTGTCAAATCACAGAAAAATATAAATAAAGCCTATTTTATTTGGGAGGGGGAAATAATGCCATTTTATCATTGCTTATGATAGCAAAAGTACAGAAATAACCTAAATGACCTTTATGATAATATCGGTGAAATAAAATAGTATACATTAACACTGTGGTATATGATTACAATTGTTACAAAAAATTAAACAGACCAGAACAAGAAAAGTGAAGCAATGGAATAGAATACAGTTGTTAAACAGATACTATTTAGTGCAGGTTAAAGAGTCATTTCAAAACTGTGGAGAAAAATGGACTGGTCAGTGAATGTTGAGACAACTGGCTGCCCATTGCCCTTATCTAAAACCATCTGCAAATACTTTAAATGCACACGGATTACAGAACAATTAAAATAAAATATGGGCAAATATGTTCTATAAACTTAGTATCAGAAAAGCCACCTTAAAAACAAAAACCAAAAGCTATGAAGATAAAGAGGAATAAATATGACTAAATAAAACATAAAACTCCTACAAAGACATCATTAAGAAAGCTGAAAGACAGTTCACAGGCTGAAAGATAATTGCAACATAAATGGCAGAGAAAGAATCAGATATATATAGATATATATATATAGAGAGAGAGCAAGAGAGCTATAAAATCAATTTAAATGAAAAAAAGTTTAAAAAACAGGCAATCCACAAAAGAGGAAAGAGAAATATCAATATGTGAATATATGCAAATTATGTCTACTATGTAATGCAACTTTTAACCCAAGTGATAAAAACGTAAGGCTTGAAAGCATCAAGTGTTGGTGAGGGTGTGAGTGAATGGCAGTCTCATACACTGCCGTCCAGGGTGTGAATTGATATTGATATTATGAAGGGCTGTTTGGCTGTATGAATTATGATGAAAATGGGCACAAATTATGATTCAGGGAATCCATTTCTAGGAACACACCCTAAAGAAACACTCACATATGTGCACAAGGTTATTCATCGAAGCATTATTTGTAACAGTGAAAAGTATAAAACATCAAAATGTCATCAGCAGGGAAATAATCTATAATAGCCAGGCATTGCAGGAGTTTTAAAAAATATAGCAAATCTCTACATATTGACATACACTGAAGGACAGCAAAGAGATATTCTTAAGTTAAGGGACACTTTAGAAAAATGCAAAATAATCTTTTAAAACAAAGTCAATTCTATATATTTCTAAAGGTACATGTTTGTATGTAATACACAGAGAAAGGTATGGGAGGTAACCACCAAACTAGTTCACTCTGGGGAGGGGGACTGTGTTGGGGTAAGGGACAGTCAAGGGAGATTTTGACTTTATCTATATTTGAATTTTTTTTAATTAAGAGTATATTCACTTATATAATCTTAAAATAAATGTTTATAAAATAATTATGATACAAAAAGTATAAACTGTATAACAGGGGCATGGGCAAAGTCCTCTGGGAACACAGTGAAAGGAGAAACTAGTTTAGCATGCAGAAAAATTTTATAGCAGTCACAACTGCACATTTTCATTGGGCCTGGCTATTCAAAAAGGATTTTGTCAAGAATTTATAACTTGATGGAAGATTGTGGCAGATTATATTTTCCAAAGATGACTATACCAACATATGTCTCATCCAATATGCTTTTCTTTCAATGTGACATTGACAATCCTCCATGGAGAGGTTGGGGGGGTCTGTGTCCCCACCCCCTTAAACTTGGGCAGGACTTTGTGATTGCCTTGATGAACAGAAAGAGGTAGAAGTATTACAGCACAACTTCTGAGATTATTCAACTTATGTCTGATCTTTTCGTTCACAAAATACTCATCCTTGAAACACAGCCACCATGCTGTCAGGAAGCCCAAACTAGCCTACTAGAAAGATCACATGAAGAGGCTTTTGTGGAGAGGAACTGAGGACCCCAGCCGACAGCCGGCATCAACTGCTAGACACGTGAGTGAGCAAGCCTTTAGATGATTCCTGCCCCAGCCTTTGTGTTCCCTGGCTAAGGCTAGATCTGCATTATGGAACAGACAAACCGTTCCCACTGTGCTCTCTCCTAATTCCTGACCCAGAAAGAATCCTTGAGCAGAATAAATGATTGTGCCACAGAGTTTCAGGGCAATGTATCACACAGTCAAAGTAACTGGAACAAAGATATTCTAGAGAGAAGAAAGTATACAAGTAATGGAATTTTCGGTGATGAAGTTCATGGTCTGGCTGAGACCAGACTATGAAAAGTACTTGCCTGGTACTATTTTAAAAGTTAGATTTATCCTATTGCCAGTGGAGAACTGTTGAAAGTGTTTAAGCTGGGAAGTGAAATGCTAAGATCTACATTTTAGCAAGATATCTCTGAGACTCCTGTAAAGACTGCAGAAATGAACGACTTACAAATAGAAAACACCCCTCTGATTAAGATGGGTCCCAGCCAAGTAAAATGGTGGGATCATCTCACCTCCCCACCCAGCTACACGTTTTTGACTTTTTCCTCTTTAGGATTGCTTCTTATGCTCATTTATACTCAATTTCACTTAAATATTAGGAAGGAAAACTTTTGTCCACACAAAAACCTGTCACAGATGTTAAGCTTTATTCATAATTGCCAAAACTGCAACCAAGATACCCTTCAATAGGTGAATGGATAAAAAACTGTGTTACATTCTATTCAGCACTAAAAAGAAAAGAGCTATCAAGCCATGACAAGACATGGAGGAACCCTGAATGTTAATTACTGAGTTAAAAAAAAAATCATACATACCAACTGACTCCAACTATCTGGTGTTCTGGAAAAGGAAAAACTATGGAGACAGTAAAAAGATCACTGGTTGTTAGGGGTTAGTGGGAGGGAAGGACGGATGAACAGACAGAGCACAGAGGATTTTTACGGTAGTGAAACTACTATGTCTGATACTCTCATGGTGGATACACACCACTTTACATTTATCCAAACCCACAGAATATGTAACACCAAAAGTGAACTCTAGTGTAAACATGTACTTCCGAAGATTACATGGCAATGGAAGTGCATTGATTGTAACAAATGCACCCCTCTGGTGAGGAATAGGGGGTACATGGGAATTCTTTACTTTCTGCTCAGATTTGCTATGGACCTAAAACTGCTCTAAAAAGGAAGTCTATTTTAAAAATTTTAGGAGAAAAAAATGTTAGGGGGTGTCAGAATATAGAAACATTTTCCTTAATGCTCTTCTCTCAAGCTTCTGGATCTAAATCTGTCTAAGAATCCAAAGCAAGCCATCCAAAAATTATAATCACGTGTAACTAATTATCCATGTGACTAATGCCATCCTTATACCAATATCACTCTAATCCCCAATTTCTTGTTTTTGTGTTTATTAAAATATCCTCGTTGTTCTCACAACTGGCTTTGCAAGAAAACTCTATAAACATGAATTTGGAAAAGAAAATAAACCTACACTAATAGACTATAGCACTTATACATATTGGATATTATAGATCTATGTAAGGAGAAATTTGAGAGGCATGGTCCAAGAAGAGTGAGAAGATACAACTCAAAACAAAAGAAGCCACCTCTGTGATAAGGGATGAACATAAAACCTAAGATGTATAAGGTGATGAAAGATACAAATGAGAACGTTTCATTCTCATGTTGGCGGAAGATCTTCCACTCTACTTTCAGGGAAAATCAAGAGGAAGAATGCATTGAAAGTTGGGAGTTCATGGAGAATAAAGACAGGATGCAGTGACTCAACAGTGAGTCCATCAGATCCTCAAGGATCCAGAGTCACCGCAGAGCCCAGATGGAACTCAATCGTGTAATGTATTGGAGGCCAGTTTTGCATAATTTTATACTGTGCCTTTCTCTAATGTTAATTATTCAAGAGACGACGAACCCATTTATGGCTACTGTGCATCTTGCCTTTTCATATTTTCATTTAATGCCTGCTTTTGAAAGAGGTTATAATTTAAATTCTTTATAAAAATTGAACTAAAATTAATTTTCTGCTTTTTAAAACTACTTGTAAAAGATTTAAGGCTTGTGGTCAATTTTTTAAACAAACAGTGAAAAAGAAAAAAGTAAAACAGAAAGAGAGAAAACACTGAAACAAACGGTAAAACAAGATTATAGGACCATGTTGCGGGTTGAATTTATCCATGCTAGTCCTGTCCCTCATTAACAGAGTTAAACAGAAGCCAACTGTTGCTGTATTTCACCAAATAAAATAAACTTCCTATTCCTTAACCAATTTACCTGCACCTGAAAGGGTACAAACTGCTGCTGCTTCTGACAAGCACGTGACTGGAGAGACAATGGAAGGAGGTGCTGCTGGTATAAGCTGCTTTGGCTCATCATCAGAAAACAGTATCAGGTCCTGACAGAAAACACAAGAACACGAGAATTGAAAAAATCAATATCCTGGCTGGACAATGTATGGAGCTACTAAATATCTAAATATGCTAACATCAGCATAAACACATTTCTGATTTAATTAACTCAAACATACATCGCTTGGCTGTCTACTGGGTATAGGGAGGTTCTCCCCCCTTGGGAATCACCACGCCTTGCTGAAGATACCTTGTATAGTTAGCAAGGGTTTTGTTTAGGGTTTTGTCTTTAGCATCCTTACAACATACTATCTCAGAGGCCAATTATTTTGTCTCATTGGTAATAATAAAGCCACTTGTATATATCTTTTATTCATATTTAAAACTTTAAACTTTTTATCATCAAGTAAAAAGTAGACACAATAGATAATCAATCCAATCATGTAGTTAAATAATAATCAAATCATGGCTAATCTTGTTTCATTTATATTCCTACCATGCCTCATTTGTGATCTGTGACAAACTGTTTCACTTCGAAGCAAATCCTAGAATAATCCCTTATTTCAGTATATGTCTCTGCTTTAGTTCATGTGGTTGCTATAACAAAATACCATCAACTGAGTGGTTTATAAACAACAGAAATTTATTTTACAGTTTTGGAGGTTAGCAAGTCCAACATCAAGGTGCCGGCGGATCTGATGTCTGGCGAGGACGCACCTCCTACACAGTGATTTTTTCACTATAACCTCTCATGGCAGAAGGTGACCAAGGAGTTCTCTTGGCCTCTTTTATCAGGGCACTAATTATATTCATGAGGGCTCTGCCCTTATCACCTAATCACCTCCCAAAGATCTGCTTCCTAATACCATCACTTTTGGGGGTAGGACTTCAACTAAGAATTCTGGAGGGAAACAAGTATTCAGATGATAGCACTCTCTAACTGATTAATAAGTTCTTCGAACTGATCAACTGTACAGCTCCTAATGTCGTCAGTTATCATAAACTGTTCATATTTCCAACTTCTCCTAAATGTCATAAACAGGTTTTTCTACAGCTTGTTTGAAAACTGATCCAAACCAAGTCTATAGAGTGGGATTAGTTGGTATGTCTTTTTTTTCTAGCAACTAGGGATAATTTTTCTCCATTATAATTAGCATACAGTAAAATGCACAAACATTAAATATAGATCTCGATAACTTTTATTATATGAGTATTCCTATATAACTACATTTCCTTCACCCCAGAAAGTTCCTTGAAGTTCTTTTCCAGCTGATACCATCCCAACCCTGCATTATGAACACTATTCTATCCCCATAACCATTAATGAGTTTTGCCTGTTCTTGGATTTCATATGAATGTAATTATATACCATGTATAATTTTATGTCTGGTTCCTATTGCTCAACATGTACATGAGATTTATCTATGTTTTGCTGTGTAGTTCCTTCCTCCCTTCCTACCTGTAAGAAAGGAGGGAGAGACTACACAGCAAAATATGTGAATGTATCACAATTTGTTGATCCATTCTACTATATAGAGATTACTTCCCAAGTTAATCTATTACGAATAAAGCTACTATGAACATTCTTGTATAAATCTTGGACAAATGCACTCATTATTCCTAGCTACTACATGGTAGTAGTATAGAATTTCTAGGTTATAGGACAGGTCTATTTTTAACTTCATCAGAAACCACCAAACCATTTTCCAAAGTGATTTGCCCCTTTTAAAAACTCAACTTTGAGCTCATTTTAGATCCACATGTAAGAAATAATAGAGCCTATGCAGCCTTTAGTGTGTTTCCTCCAAAGGCAACATCTTGCAAAATTATAGTACAATATTGTACTCAGGATATTGACATTGAAATAGTCAAGATACAGAACATTTCTATCACCATCACAAGAATCCTTTCTGATGCTCTTTTATAGACATACACTCCCTCAACAGAATTAATCTGTTCCTAATCTGTCCTTCATTTCTATAGTTGTGACATTTGAAGAATGCTATATAAATGGAATCATAACCTTTTGGGACTGGCTTTTTTAGCCTTGCATAATTCCTAGAGATTCATCCAAATTGTTTCATTGCAATCGTTTCTTCCTTTTCATTGCTGAGTAGCACCCTTGATATGTATCATAGTTTAACCTGTTAAAGGACCTCTGGGTTGTTTCTAGATTTTGGCTATTACAAACTAAGCTGCTGTGAACATTTATGTACAGGTTTTGTACAATATATATTTTCTTTTTCTTTTTGAGGCAGAGTCTCAGTCTATTGCCCAGGCTGGAGTGCAGTGGCACCACCTTGGCTCACTGCAGCCTCAACTTCCCAAGCTCAAGTGATCTTCCCACTTCAGCCTCCCAAGTAGCTGGGACTCCAGGTATGCACCACCATGCCTAATTTTTTTTTTTTTTTTTGTAGGAATGATGTTTAGCCATGTTGCCCAGGCTGGTCTTGAACTCTTGAGCTCAAACAATCCACCCAACCTTGGCATTCCAAAGTGCTGGGATTATAGGCATGCACCACTGCGCCAGCCTAAATTTTCATCTCTCTACTATAAATGCCTAGGAGAGCAGTTGCTGTTCATACAGTAGTCACGTTTAGATTAAAAACTACCAAACTGTTTTCCAGAGTAGCTGTACCATTTTGCATTCCTTCCAGTAATATATTAGTGTTTTAGTTTCTCCATATTTTCACCAGCATTTGGTGTTGTCACTATTTTTTATTTTAGCCATTTTGATATTCATTCCATGTTTAAATTACATTTTCCTGAAGGCTAATAATGTTGAACAACTTTTCATGCACTTACTTACCACCTGTATTTGCTGAAATGACTATTCATAACATGTGCCCATTTTCTAATTGGACTGTTTGGTTTTAAAGTGCTGAGTTTTAACAGTTCTTTGAATGCTCCAGATATTAGTCCTTTGCCAGATACGAGGTTTGCAAATATTGTTTCCCAGTCTGTAGATTATCTTTCCATCCTCTTAACAGGCTCTTTTGTAGAGCAAAAGTTTTTAGTTTCAATGAGGTCTGATGTATCATATTTTTCCTTTTAGGGATCTTGCTTGTCCAGTTCTAAGGTTTAGGTCTAAACTGAAATACTTAGTCATTAAAATACTGAAGCATTTTAATACCTTGTCAAATGTCTGGTCCAAATGGTATTGTCTTTAGTTTCCACGTGTTCATTGTTAATATGTAGATATTCAATTGATTTCTGTATGCTTTTATATATTGCTGGATTCAACTGACTAACATTTTGTTAAGAATTTTTGCATCTAGTTTCATGAGAGATATTGGTCTGTAGTTTTCTTTTTTTGTACTGTCTTTGTTTAAACTTGGTATCAGGGTAATATCTGCCTTATAAAATGAATTGATCCATTTTCTGGAAGACATTGTGTAAAATGGCTGTTGATTTTTTTTTTATTTTTTGAGACAGGGTCTCACTCTGTCATCCAGGCTGGAAGTACAGTGGCACAATCACAACTCTCACTTCAGTCTCAAACTCCTGGGTTCAAGTGATCTTCTCAGCTCAGCCGCCCAAGTAACTTGGACTACAGGTGTGTGCCACCGTACCTGGCTATTTTTTTTTTTTCTGGTAGAGATGGGGTCTCTCTAGGTTGCCCAGGCTAATTTTGATCTAAATGTTTGGTAGAATTCTCTAGTAAAACCCATCTGGGCCTGGAAGTTTCTTTTTCAAGAGACTTATACTTCAAATTCAATTTTTAAAATGATTATAGAGCCATTAAGTTTGGGTAGTTTATATTTTCTGAGAAATTATGCTATTTCTTTTGAATTGTCAAGTTTATACATTTTTTTTTTTTTTTTGAAACCGAATCTCACTCACTCTGTAGCCCAGGCTGGAGTGCAATGGTATAATCTGGGCTCATTGCAAGCCCTGCCTCCCAGATTCAAGCAATTCTCATGCCTCAGCCTCTTGAGTAGCTGAGACTACAGGTGTGCACCACCAAGCAAGGCCGGCTAATTTTTATATTTTGTATTTTTTGTAGACACATGGTTTCACCATGTTGGCCAGGCTGGTCTTGAACTCTCAGCCTCAAATGATCTGCCTGCCTCAGCCTCCCAAAGTGCTGGGATTATGGGCATGCCTGGCCCATAAGTACAAAGTTGTTGGTAGTAATCCCTTACTATCCTTTTAGAGCTGAAGCAATTGCAGTGGTTATCTCTTCTCATCCTGATACTGGTGATTTGTGTCTTCTCTCTTTATCTTTGTCAGTCTTACTGTTTTTTAAATTATTTTTTATTACTTTTACTTATTTATCATTTTTTTTCAAAGAACAGGCTTTTTGTTTCATTCATTTTTCTGTTTTCCTGTTTTCAATTTCATTAATTTCTGTTCTTTATGATTTCATTTCTTCTATTCCTTGTGCATTTATTTCGCATTTCTGAGTTTCCTGAGAAACTTAGATTACTGATTTCAAACTTTTCCTCTTTTATATTGTAAGCATTAAAAATTCTTTTTTTAAGTTTAAATGTTTACATTATAAACGTAAGTGCTGTAAATTTCCTGCTCACCACCGCTTTGGCTGTATTTCACATTTTGTTCATGTTGAGTGAACCTTAATGTAAACTGGACTTTGGGTGTTTATAATGTGTTTACGTAGATTCATTGATTGTAAAAAACTTGACACTCTGGTATAGGATGTTAATGGGCTGGGAAGAATGTACTTGTAGGAAAGGCAGAGGACATAAGGGGAAATCTCTCTACCTTCCGCTCAATTTTTCTGTGAACCTAATGTGGCTCTGAAAAAATAGCCTGTTAAAAAAAATAAAAAGACCAGAGTGACTTTTTTTTTAATTTTGAGGGAGAGTCTTGTTCTGCTGCCCAGATTGGAGTGCAGTGGTGCAATCTTGGCTCAAGCTGTCCTCCCACCTCAACCTCCCTGGTGGCTGGGACTCTAGGCACATGCCACCAAGACCAACTATTTTTTTTTTTTTTGGTAGGGCCTTGGGCAGTCTTCCTGTCTTGGCCTTCCAAAGTGCTGGAAATTACAGGTGTGAGCCAATATGCCCAGCCCAGGGTAACATTTTGTAAAGATTTTTAAAATACATTTTATAAAGATTTTATAAACATTTTATAAAGATTTCTATAAAGCAAAAAAAAAAAAAAGCTATATGTAAAAATTTTAAATTAAATGGAAAATGAAGAACCAGGAAATGGGCTAATTCTCTAATTCTCTAATACACAAATTTCTCTCAGGAATTGGTAAGACAAAGGTGAGAAACCAAACAGGAAAATAAACAAAGGGCATGAATAGAGTTAACAGCAAAAAGAAACACAAATGCCCAATAAACACATGAAAAATTAAAATAAAAATTTTCTGCCCCTCAGATTGACAAAAATGAAAACTTTTGATAACAGTATTTGCAAAGATGAGGAGAATCAATATGAGAGACTGTATGAACTGGTATAACTTTTAGGAGGACAATTTGGCAGTATTTTCAGAATTGAAAATAAGTATAACCTCTCGGCAATTCCCCCTCTGAGACAGCATCACAAAAATATATGTACAAGGGCTACTATTGCAACTTTCCTTTAACAGGCAAAATCATGAAAAAATCTATAAGTAATTACCAATAGGAAATGGTTAAATTATATATATGTATGTGTGTATATATATAAAGAATACAGCACAGTAATGTGTACTGATACAGAAAAATGTCTGTAAGATGTAGTTTACTGAAAAAAAAAACATATTTTGTAATATACATTGAATGATTACATTTATTATCCAAAAAGATGTCCATGATATATTGTTTAGTTCAAAGCCTGCCAAGAAATACATATTGAATAAGACCAGTTAAGTAAAAGAAATGTGTGGACACAAAAAATCACTGAAAACTGCTAGAGTTGCCTGTAGAGAAAGGAACTCGGGAAGCATGGAGGAGTAAGGAGCCCCTCTGCTCTGCACTTTTTACCCTTTGATGCTGTCTGAACATTTTTCAATAAGTACTTTCTAATTTAAAAAGAAGTAACAAGGGCACAAGCGTGAAAATAAAAAAAGGGCCAGGCATGGTGGTTCATGCCTGTAATCCCAACACTTTGGGAGGCCAGGGTGAGTTGATCACGTGGTCAAGAAGTCAAGACCATCCTGGCCAACATGGTAAAACCCTGTCTCTCCTAAAAATGCAGAAAAATTTAGCTGGGCGTGGTGGCATGTGCCTGAAGTCCCAGCTACTTGGGAGGCTGAGGCAGGAGAATTGCTTTAACCCAGGAGGCAGAGGTTGCAGTGAGCCGAGATTGTGCCACTGCACTCTAGTCTGCGGGCAACAAAATGAGACTCTGTCTCAAAAAAAGAAAAGAAGAAAAGACTTTTAAGCATAAAACAATAATGTAGCAAAAAGATACAGGAATAATGAATTAACATAATTAGAATAAACATAATTCTCATTTCTCTAACAACTTTGGTGAGATCAAATTTTAGGAAATATAATAAACTGCATGCCAATAAACCAAAAGATAAAAATGTACACTCTTCATTTAGCAAAATAACAAATGAGGGCAGTAGGAAACAAACATTTATTGTGTATCACTATCAATTTAGTAAATCGCAACTAGACTGAAGGTTTTGGTCAGCTTTAATTTTGTGTGAACCAATTCATAGCATCTCTATCTGTTTCTATGGAAACAACTGCAACCAAAAAAATCACAACCTCATTGCTGAATCTCCTCAAACAGGAAAGAAGTAAGGTCGTTTGAGGTGATGAAAAGCTGCAAATAGCTTTATTCATTAGCAAATCTAATAATAAAAATTCTGGACAGTATGTATAGAGGAAACAGATACATGTGTTGTCATACATTTAAAGTCTTCCCTTAGTTTTGAAAGTAACACTTAAGCACTGTTCTGCTTTAAAAGCTCTATTCTGCTATAAATTTTGTTTACTGCATTTAAGATAATTTTTCTTTCATTTATAAAACAAGAATAGTTAAAGAGGTTTCTATTTAAATTTTTAAGAAGTATTTTAAGTGCCCCTCATTCTGCCTAAGCAATCATTTACTTCTCATTCTGTGAATATAGTACATTTGACAACAACAATTAGATTTACTGTTCAACTTGCTAGCTTTTGTTGTCTTCTACAAGAGCAGATTACTGAAGAGGACATATTGGAATGTAACAAATGCGCCTAATAGTAATAGGAAGAGATGCTTGTCAAGAGGATAATGAGATATTGTTATAATACAGTGATGCTTTGAAAAGGAAAATCCAGCTTCTAAACTTCTTTTGAGATAAATGTACCATTGTTTCTCACTGAAATAAGATGTAGAATGATGTAGATCAGTAACAGTGAGTTTCTCTGAAGAAAGAAAGAAACAGTAATCAGGATTTAAAGACTGATACAAAACAAAACTAGGTGACATTTTATTTCTTTGGTTTCAAATCACACAGGATTATTCAGGTCTATTTTCTACCGCAACAGCTATCAGCAGAAAATTGACTGATCTCAAATTTTAAAATCATTTTGGTGGGGCGCAGTGGCTCACCTCTGTAATCCCAGCAGTTTAGGAGGCCAAGGTGGGTGGATAACATGAGGTCAGGGGTTCAAGACCAGCCTGGCCAACCTGGTGAAATGCTATCTCTACTAAAAATACAAAAATTAGCTGCGGGTGGTGGCAGGTGCCTATAGTCCTAGCTCCTTGGGGGGCTAAGGCAGAAGAATCCCTTGAACCCAGGAGGTGGAGGCTGCAATGAGCCAAGATAGTGCCAGTGCACTTCAGCCTAGGCGACAGAGAGAGAGACTGTCTCAGTCAATAAGTCAATCAATAAATTCATTTTGAGTTAATGTCTTTTAAAATTTTATTTGTTTATTTATTTTACAGATGTAATCTCACTACATTGCCTAGGCAGGAATGCAGTGACTATTCACAGGTGTGATCACAGCATACTGTCTATGGCTGCAAACTTCTTGGGCTCAAATGGTTCTCCTGCCTAGGCTCACAAGTAGCTGGGACTACAGACACACACCACTATGCCCAGCTGTCTTATCTTTTAAAATAACCTCTGTGTGTGTGTGTGTGTGAATATATATGTACATGTATATGTATACATTGTGTGTGTGAATATATGTATATTCACACATACACACACATACATATATATATATCAGATGGAGTCTCACTCTGTCACCTAGGCTGGAGTGCAGTGGTGCAATCTCTGCTCACTGCAACCTCCACTTCCCAGGTTCAAGCGATTCTCCTGCTTCAGCCTCCCAAGTAGCTGGAATTACAGGTGTGCACCACCATGCCTAGTAATTTTCGTATTTTTAGTAGAGACGGTTTCACCACATTGGCCAGGCTGGTCTCAAACTCCTGAACTCAAGTGATCCATCCACCTTGGCCTCCCAAATGCTGGGATTACAGGTGTGAGCCAACATGCCCAGCCCCTCAGTCAGTGAACTATTACAAAATGAAAGAACAGCAAAATTTTAGTTTTACATACCTTTCTAAGCTGTTAGAAAAACAACTGAATCCAACACCTAATTAGGTTGGGGAAAGGCATCAGGAACAGCAAGTCAAAAAATAATTCCAATCTTCCTCATAGGAATTGTGGCAGGGAACACTAAACAAAGCACTCTGAGCAGAAGACTAAACATGCGTCTTTCACAGAAGAAAAAAGAGAAGCTAATGTTCATTTACTGTCTATTATTCATTCATTTCTTCAGTTGACAAAAATCTGTCAACTGAAGATTCAGCAATGAATAAGACTAAAAAGGTCTCTACTCAAGAAGATTTCCTTCTAGTGGGAGAAACATACAATAAACAGAAAAATGAATTAACGAGATAATTTCACGGTCATGAGTGAAACAGATTTCTAGCCAAGATGGTTCTGTAGGTTCATACTTTGGGGATACCTCCCTTCTCCAAACACAGAGCCATGAGACAGAAAATGCGAATGTGAAAATTGAAAAGATATAGTCATGCTCAAAATCAAGATTAACATCTTCATAGAACAGAAACAAATAATGGTAAGGAGAGGTTGACACTGTGGACCTTTGGTGCTCTAGGTGCAGAAAATGGTACAGAAAATAAGGAGCTCAACTCTTGAAGGCCACAGTGTCAATTCAAGATGGGAGTGCTGAATATGGGCCCCCTCCTTGAAATTATGCTCGGGCATCAGGATCCCCACTTACAAAGGAAGCTGAAATAACCTGTCATCAATCACAGCCTGGGTTTGCGGCTTTTAAAAGTATCAGACTTGGATAGGTGAGAGGGCACAGACTTCTCTAGCAATTAAAATACGGCACCCTTTTTTCTAGGGACCAGATCTGCAATATCTCTGATACCACCTAAGAAAGCAATGCCAAGCTGCTGGCAGGTCCTGAATGTGGATGAATAGTTCCAGGTGTCAGGAGGAGGCAAACGAAAAACTGTTAAGCAGGAAGGAGAAAGGACACACACAGAGAGAAAGATTAACAAACAAAAACCAAAACTTGAGCTACTTAAGATGAGTTTATAATCCAACATTCTAAAACACAGAAAATTGACTTTCTGGAAAAAGTCAATCTAATAAAGAAATCTAGAAAGTATTTAAAAGTGAGTACATGTAGTCTTAAAAGATAATGGAAAAGATAACATTTAATTTACAGTAATAAAAAATCAAGTAATAAAAACAGGCAGATGTGAAATAGGTACAAATGGATACAGTTAAGAAGCAATGAGAGGTTCTCTAAGTGAAAAACAGAGTTATTGAAATAAAAACCTGGCAGAGTGTGGTGGCTCATGCCTGTAATCCCAGTGCTTCGGGAGGCCAAGGCAGGATTGCCTGAGGCCAGGAGTTCAAGACTAGCCTGGGAAATATCACATAAGACCTTGTCTCTACAAAATATTTTAAAAATTAGCCAGGCGTAGTGATGAACTCCCAGTGACTTGGGAGGCTGAGGTGGGAAGATCACTTGCACCCAGGAGTTTGAGATTACAGTGAGCTATGATCATTCCACTGCATTCCAGCCTGGGCAACAGAGTGAGACCTAGTCTCTAAAATAAATAAATAAATAAATATACACAGACAAACGTACCTCACTAGACAGAAAAAATACTAAATGGGCACCTATGAAAGGAGATTAAATGAATTGGAAGATTATCTAATTAACTACAGTGCAGCATGGAGATATGAGATGATCAATGTTTTAAAAAGCAGTTGAAAGATGGAAAATGACAGAGTAACCCAATGTAAAACGGAAATTAAGCAGAAAAAATTTTGTAAGAAAATGGAGAAAAGGTAATGTTTGCAGAGCTATTTGCCAAAATTAGAGATATAAGTTGTCACGTGGAAGTGCAAACAGGAGTTAAGTAGGTATTATGTCTGAGAAGGTCGGAGAACACTGCAGAAAGAACAGCAAGTCCTGCTTCTGGTTCTGGTGGCTCCTCTCTCAAGACCAGCCCTGGAGGTACTGTAAAGGAATGACATCAAAATGAGAAGGAAACTGAAAGTCCCCTGGGGAGACACAGAGCTCTTCTGAACTACTACATTTGTGTGAGAGTGAGTAGGGGTGTTGGTGCTGACTTTATCCTAGAACCGAAGGAAGGGAGTCTGCAGTGACAGGATAACACAGGAAGAAGGTATCATAATGACACTCCATTCCCTGCCCTGGAACCAGCCTCCACAGCTACTGTGACTCAGGCAGCTGTACTCAGTAGTACCTTCCAGTCTGTGCAGAAGCCGGGTAGGCACGGAGCTGAGAACATCTGGTAGGGACTAGGGTAGGCTTGGGAAGATGCCTCTTAATCCTTCTTCTTCCTGTCCCCCAGATGGGCATGTGGTTTGCAATTTAAGAAGTGTCTCTCCCTAAGGCTACTACTTCTTGAGATATTAAGGATAAAGACCTAACTCGAGGCACGGATACTTAGGATGAGGAATGATTAGCTCTGGTTTTTGGGGGCAAAGAGGAAGAAATGCTTTCCACTTTAGAGTCCATTTCCCGCACCTCCCACTTAAGCTGATAGGGAGCACACAGACTAAGCGCTAGCCTTCAGCAATCCTAAAACAAGCAGATATTACCTCTGAAGATAACCAGTCATTAGAGGAGCATAACTATTTCAAAGAAAAATAAAAAACAGAGTCACAGATTTCATCAGAAGCGCAGATATTAGAAAAGATGGACCAAAAATTTAAGTTTACTAAACATACCAAAATAAATAAAGATCTAAGTAACATGAAACAGAAAGAGATGATACAAAGAAGAAACAGAAATACTGAATCTTACATATAAAAAGAATAGTTGAAATTGAGAACATAGAAGAGATTAAAAATTGAATGGATATAGTTGATAAAAAATGACTGAGCTGGAAGATAAAATTGAGGAAATCACAGAAAAATGAGAAAACGAATAGAAACTATAAAGAAAAGTGAAGAGCTATAAAGATAGAAAGAGAATTACTAATATCCAGATAATAAGAGTCCAAGAAAAATAAAAAAGTGAAAATCAACAGTAGAAAATATTTGAAGAAAATCCGAGATAACTTTCACAGGACTAAATAGAGATGAAAAATCCTCCTTTCTCCCATGGGTGAGAAAGAGGTAAGAAAAGAAAACCACACTGAAGCGTGCTGTAGTGAAATTTAAGTCTTTTCAGCAAATGGTGTTGAAACAACTAGATATACTTGGGGGAAAAAAAAGGAACCTTGACCTATACTTCACACCTTACACAAAAATTAATTCAAAATAGATCACAGACCTAAACATAAGTGACACTTTTAGGAGAAAACCTATGTGATCTTGTTTATGCAAAGAGTTCTTACATATGACACCGAAAGCATGATTCTTAAAAACTAATAAATTTGACTTCATTGAAATTTTAAGGTTTTGCTCCATGAAAGACACTGCTAAAAAGAAAACACAAGCCACAAACGGAGAGAAAACATATACAGATCACGTATCTGACAAATAACTTATAACCAGAATACGTGAAGAACTCAAAACTCAATGGTTAAAAAAAGTTCAGTTAGAAAGTGGATAAAAGATATGAAATAGGAATAAGGTCAAAGATAAGTTATAATGACACAAATAAGCACATGAAAAGATATTCAACATAATTAGCCATTTGGAAAATGCAAATTAAAATCACAATGAGATATCATTACAGACCTATTAGAAGAGCTAAAATTAAAATAGCAGTAATACCAAAAATTGGTTAGGATGCAGAGCTAGTGAATCTCTTACACATTGCTCATGGGAATATAAAATGGTACAGCCACTCTGGAACATAGCTTGACCATTTTACAAAACTTGGTATGCACTTACCATACAACCCTACAAGTCTCTGACATTTATCCCCAAGATAGGAAAACTTCACTCATAAATGTGGACACAAATATTCACAGCAACTTTATCCATAAGAGCTAAAAATGGAAACATCTGAATATTCTCCAATAAGTGAAAGATTGAACAAAATCCAGTAAACCCTGACAGCGGAACGTACTCAGCCACAAAAAGAAACGCATTACTGATATGTTCAACAACCTGTCGGCCCTCAGGAACATTACACTGAGTGAAAAAATTTCATCTCAAAGGTTGCATACTGTCTCATTCCATTTATTCAACATTCTAGAAATGGCAAACACTGCAGGGATGGAGAAAAGATTAGTTTCTGCCAGAGGATGGGTTGGAAGTCAGGTGGGTAGCATAAGGCACTTCTTTGGTGGTGATAGAACAGTTCCATATCTTCCTTGTGGTCCTGTTTACATGTATCTATGCATGGGATAAAATTACATAGAATGACACACACAAAAACACAAATGCAAGTTTAAAAAACTGAATAGTGGATTGAAAAGTTGAACACTGAAAAAGGTCTGTAGTCTAGTTGGCATGAATATACCAATATCTGTTTCCTGGTTTTGATGCTGCACTGCAACCATACAGGATGCCAACATTATTTCCATATAAGATGCAAACAGTGCAAACTGGAAGAAGGGCACGCAGGACTCTGTACTATCTTTGCAACTTCCTGTTAGTATATAATTATTTCACAATAATTTTTTTGTTTTTGAGACAGAGTCTCCCTCTGTCCCCAGGCTGAAGTGTAGTGGCAGTATCTCGGCTCACTGCAACCTCTGCCTCCCGTGTTCAAGCAATTCTTCTGCCTCAGCCTCCTCAGTAGCTGGGACTATAGGCACGTACCACCACGCCCAGCTGATTTTTGTATTTTTAGTAGAGATAGGGTTTCACCATGTTGGTCAGGATGGTCTCAATCCCTTGACCTCGTGACCCGCCCGCCTCGGACTCCCAAAATGTAGGGATTACAGGCATAAACCACCGCATCCAGCCAAGAATTATTTTTAATGAGTAGAAAAAGACTATTCAATAAATTAAATATTGCCAATCTACAAGGATACAAAAAAGAACTCTATCTTATACTATATAGGAAAATTCTAGAGGACATAAGAACCTCAACAATTAGAAAAAATAAGAGATTTTTATTAGGGTAAGAAAGAATTCCTTAAGATTTTTTTTAAAAGCACAGACCATAAAAGAAAACTTTGACAATTTGACCTTATTAATATTTAAAGCCCTGTATAACAAAAGACACCAAAAGCAAAGTTAAAAGACAAGCACAATTTCTCTGCAAAGCTGCCAAAGACAAAAACCCAAAACATAAACACGGATTGTCCAGTAGGGCCTCCAGAAAGGACCACAGCCCTACAGACACCTTGCTTTTAGCCCAGTGAGCTCTGGGTCAGGCTTCTAACGTACAGAACTATAAGATAATACATTTGTTTGTTTTAAGGCATTTCTTACAGGAGCTATAGGAAACTATGACAGTGACTTACCTCTGTTGATTTCCAACCCTCAATCTTGAGTCGAAGTGTTTCCTGGGACAACATAGTTTCTGTAGGATAATGAATATCTGGGCAATACTCTTGTTTCAATCCTGCCTTGCACACGTTTTCTGTCAACAATATAAAGCTAAGATTTTACTTGGAAAAACACAGTTATGTTTTTATATTAGTTCACAATGTATAAGTTAATCACTTCTGAAGATACATTTTTTTCCCTGCTAAATATAAACCATCTGCCAACAGTAACCTATGAATGTTAGTCACTTTAATATGGCTCTTTGTAATAAGTGAGAAGTTCAGACTGATTTTAAAAATACAACTTAAATTCTTAAGGAATTTTCTTTATATTTGACAAATATTCAAATTTATAATGCACTTATGTGGTTTTGATTAACTGTATACTAACAATAAGTCAACCTAGAATAAATATTAAAATCTTTGTTCTAAGCCTTTCCCACATTAACAACTCTTACAATATTACCAAGTCATCTTTTTTTAAAAAATAAGGTGTAATATAATATAGAAAACAGCATTTGAAAAAGTGAAAACTATTCAAATAAAATTTTAGGAAAGCAGGAATGAGAGCTATAATTAAGTAGTATTTTAAAGAACTTTATTATTGCACTGTGAATTTGATGTGTTCTAAGAGAAACTAATCAGAAATGTATAGATTATTAGATAAAAGAACTCAGCACAACTTTAAAGTTTTGTTTTGAACATAAGAGAATAGATCAGTGATATGATTTGGATTTGTGTGACATGACCCAAGTCTCATGTCAATTTGTAATCCCCAGTGTTGAAGGAGGGGCCCCATGGGAGGTGACTGGATCATGAGACAGATTTCCCCCTTGTTCTTGTGATAGTGAGTTCTCATGAGATCTGGTAGTTTAAAAGTGTGTAGAACCTCCCGCTTTGCTCTCTTCCTTCTGCTCCAGCCATGTAGGACATTCTTGCTTCCCCTTTGCTTTCCACCATGATTGTAAGTTTCCTGAGGCTTCCCCAGACATGCTTCCTGTACAGCCTGTGGAACCATGAACCAATTAAACCTATAAATTACCCAATCTCAGATAGTTCTTTGTAGCAATTTGAGAATGCACTAATACAACCGGTGAAAATAAACTGATATTTCTGTTTATATCTTTTTGCTAAACATTATTTTTACAGTCCTAATCTTTCCCTTCCTATGTTAATTACTATATATTACTACCAACTCTAAAAAGTCTAATCTGAAAGTAGTAGCAACTCTATTTCAGCATATCATTGGGTACAATAAGTGTAAGAAAGCTACCTTCAATTTGGTATATACACACTACTGGGGATATGTAAAGACTTCCCAAGGGCTAGGTGGGCATAGACAGTTTTCAAGGAATCCACTTCCAGATCCACAACTTCCACCTACGTTCTTTCCAAAAACTGATCTGCTTGCAAATGCAGCTACACAGAGGTATCAAGCTAGTTCTTTCCCCCTTCCTTCTAATAATTGATTTTCTCCCATTTTACAGAAGAAAGGCATATCCTCACCCATCTTATTATGATACCTCTTCCCAAGCATAAGAACCTCTAAGGCACCAAACAATAGTTAAAAATACTAACATAGAGGAAGCCTCTAATCAAAGCAGAAAAAAAACTGATGGAGAAACTTCAAGTTCTGTCCTGTCCACGCATTTATTTTAATGGGAAAGCATGGCATACATAACAAGGTATTTTGGTCCACGTCAGCATGTTTGGTATTCTGATACAGTATGGGGCAGTAGGACAGATGACAAGTTTCATTTAATGTCCTTGTGTTTTTCATTCCTCACCTGTTATCAAAGAATGCATCATTCCTAAGGAAGGGTCCCCTGGGAGCAAAGCCAGGCAAGCTTGGGAGGCAGGGGCACCATATGTCACCAATGCAACAAACTCCTGATGAGGCTTCATGCCTTTGGAATCCATCTTAGAAAAGGATTCAGGAGTATGAAGACAATGAGGACAACATCTATTTATACACTTATTTGAATAAAGTAAGATATTTTCTGAAAAAAACTTTAAATCTGATTTGGCTAATTGTCTTGACAATGAGAGTTGGCTTTGCCAACTAGGTTATAGGATAAATATTTTCCAAAAATTGGATGAACCAAATCTGAGGTTCTACAGAGTTGATGAAAGCATATTTAAAGCATATGATACAATAAAATCATTTTCTAAAAAAATTGTATTGACAGGTATATTGCAATTAATATTTTAATTTTTCTTGCACTTTCTGAGTATAATGGGTTAAAGTATAACAGGTTTAATTAATATTTAATAAATTTTATTAAGGATTATTCTGGTATTGTTCCCAGAATTGATAAATTACTCCTTATGACTGCTTAGTAAGTCTTTTTCTAAGTAGGATGTTTCCAATTCTTTGCTCTCAGAAACACTGAAGAAAGACTACATCAAGTTAACAGTCAACATGAGATAAAAATAGTTTTTATAATAAATCATTATATAATTTTCAGCATATTACTTGGAAGGAATTCATAGAATTGATTGACTGCTATAATAAAGCACCTTCTTGTCCTACCTATAATTTAGGTGAACAAGTTTTCTCAGCATTTATATTTACACCAATGTAAATAAAGCAGAGGCAGGATTTCTGCAGAGCCCTGCTTGTAGCTAGCAATGTCACATTCCTATGTGGGTAAACAAGCAGTTCTGAGTATCTCATCGAAGCATGTATTTCTAATAAAATTATTCTTTATATTTGACAAATATTCATACAAATTTATAATGCATTTATGTGGTTTTGATTGACTGCATACTAACAATAATTGTAATAAGTCAATCTAGAAGAAATATTAATTTCTTTGGTCAGAGAAAATTTAGAAAAATAATTTTAATTTTACATCTATTTGATGTAGAGAAGATTTACAAGCATAAAAATATTTTATATTAGAATAAAATTCTGTGAGAAATGTGGAATAAAAATATGACTTCAAAGAGAAAAGGGAATATTGTAAAATTTCTAACAGTTAAGGACTTCATGTATTTTTTTTTCAGATGAATGACTACAGGTATCAGTCACAGTGATATTTAGGTTCCTTTAATACATTTAAAAGATTGATATAACTCAACAGTTTGCTTGTTTTTTCTTTTGTCTTTAATATCAATATTTACAATGTGCCAGAATTATATCCTCTGCAGTTATTTGTACCTGTAAAACTTTACATATCAACTTAAAAATGTGTGAGGAAGTACACAGTGTTTCAAAATCATTTTAGGGGTTATGCAAAAAAAAAAAAATACTGAAAAGCAGTAATACAAGACACAGTCCTAACCTTCCAGAAGTTTATAGCCTGACTAGGCATATAAGTCTAACATACAGACTTACAGGAAACAGAGAACAATTACATGCTAAACTTCCTTGAATTAATCAATTTTAGGAACAGATACTCTAAGGAGGAGAACAGCAATGTGCACCAGAGTAAAAAGAAACAGCCACAAAAAGGAAGTAAAATTTGAACAAGGCTTTGAAGGATGGCCAGGGTTCCAATAGGAGTAGAGGAAGAGAGAAATTACTCTGAGCAGAAGGAACTACATGGGCAAAAGGAGAAAGTATGGTAGATGCCAGAGATACCAAAGAAATAAGAATTTTTCATTTATGGTTGTAACTTTTCATTTTGTTGTAACTTCACATAAAAGTGAATAATTAAAATGAGCTTATTTGGGGCTTGAAGATTTTGTAACTAATAGTGGCAAAGAGTGGTGACTTGGGCATAGATCATCTTATCTACTTTTATTGGATCTAATAAGGAACTACATTATCACTCCCTGGGCATTCAGCAGCTAAATTATCTCTGAAAACATATGGACTTAGGTTTTAGACATCATAGAAGTAGATCAGTAAAAATTTCATAAGGTCAATTTGAAATAAATCGTGAAAGAAACTGAAGAATAGCAAGAATTGTGAAAAACAATATCTTGCATATTGGAGATGCATTTTGGCCTAGAATAGCCAAAATGTTGTAAACCTATCTTAAGTTCTCTTATGAGGCAAGAAAGAAAGCAATTAGAATATAGTGGGTCCACAGAAACTCATTAAATTTTTCTTTTAGTATCAGATAGCATAACACTGGAAGTGAGGTATGCTTAATTAGATTTGGTAATCACACAACATTAATTTCTGGATTTTCACAGGCAAGTAAAAGGAGAGAACATACATTACATTTCTTATAGTTCCTTAGTGGAAATGGCATCCCTTTGGTCTTGTAAGCTACTTATCAATTGACACAGTGAAGTCACAAGCCAACGAAGACCGGTATGTGAATGAGAAACCTCAGAGGAAAAAGTAATGATGCTGCAGGAAATGAAGCCACTGAGTCATTCAAAGACGAGTGCTTTGAACCAAGGTTTTAAGTACTTTGTGGAAACTATCTAGAAAGAAGCCATACATCCCGCTGAGCCTGTACCACTCAGATAATACCACAAAGCAGAACTGGCAAACCCTGTGATATTTCTTAGATGAGATATCAAACTGACGTTCAAACTATCAGGCATTAACAATGCTCCAGCACATTTTGGAAATGCAATGCTCCATAAGTTGAACAGATTTCCAAACTGTTCCATTTATTACTTAGCATCTAATAAGCATGTCCTTTCAGGTGTAATGCAAGCAAATTAAATAATCTGCTTAAGAAAATTAATTTTTAGTAATGCAAATATATTGCATCATAGAAAATATTCAGTGGGCTAAGGAAGAACTAGTAAGGTCTCAAAGTAAAGTCTCATGGTGCTTAAGTTTATAACTTTTCAGAATTGTGAATTTGGAACCTCAACTCCAATTTTGTTGTCTTGGCACATAGTTAACTTAAGCATCTTAAAGTAGTTGGTATTTGTCATTTTTTTTTTAAATTTTTTATTGGATTATAGGTTTTGGGGTACATGAGCAGAGCATGCATTTTTTTTTTAACTTTCATTTTATAATAATTTTAAACTTACAGAAAAGCAACAAGAATAGTACAAAGAACGCCCATATGATTTTCATCCAGACTCACCAATTGTTAACATTTTCCCCATTTGCTTTATTCTCTATTCTCATTATCTATTTATGTACACATATTATTACTGTCCTATATTTTAAATCTAGAGGAAAAGCCATTGTAGGTTGGGTTCCCTAGGAAACAGACACTCAGATTTGTATGTGGGAGAGTCATTAGGAAGTACTCAGAGACTACCAGTGAAGAGGGAGGCAGCAGGAAGGATGGGGTCAAACAAGTGCAGTTGCAGTAACTGTAGCACAATTGCAATAAAAGACTCAGCTGATCCTTATAGGAGTTTGGAGGCTGAAATGGCTCTTCACAGTTGACCTGCCTTGATGTAAGATCCCTTAGCTAGCTGGGGAACATGACCTTGAATGAAGAGGCTCTCTTCAGCTGTTGGTAATGCCCAGAGGAGGATTCAGTTGTGAGCCCACAACCACTAACTACCCCTCCCGCAGCTCGAGTGCCTTGATCTTGAAGCAAGAATCTGGAAGACACAGGCCGGGTGCGGTGGCTCAAGCCTGTAATCCCAGCACTTTGGGAGGCCGAGGTGGGTGGATCACGAGGTCAGGAGATCGAGACCATCCTGGTCAACATGGTGAAACCCCGTCTCTACTAAAAATACAAAAAATTACCTGGGCAGGGTGGTGCGTGCCTGTAATCCCAGCTACTCGGGAGGCTGAGGCAGGAGAATTGCCTGAACCCAGGAGGCAGAGGTTGCAGTGAGCCGAGATCGCACCATTGCACTCCAGCCTGGGTAACAAGAGTGAAACTCCATCTCAAAAAAAAAGAAAAGAATCTGGAAGACACACCACAGTATCCACTACAGACACAACCTCTATATTTCTGCTTTATTGCTCTGCTTCTACGTACCTGAGAGATGCTTCAAAACACAGGAGATGGAGTGTGCAATTACTGAACATCTTTCTTGGTAGATGAATGTGGAGATTAAAGCTGTACATTTACTGTACATCTTTCTTTGCACAGGAATTTTGAGATTACTGGGGGAAAGGCATTTTTAAGGTGAAAAGAGAAGAACAAATAAGAAAGCAGAGATGTTTAAGTGGGTTTTAAAAATTAAAATAGATAAAAGTGAAAAAGAACCAACTTTTACTGCTGGAGATCTTAAAAATGGAGTTAAGACAATTTTATTTCAGTATTTTGCTAACAATAGCATATAAAATTTGAGACACTGCCAGTAGTTCTCACTTGACAATAATGAGAAACAAGAAAATTCACAAACCAAGTTAGATGCTCAGTTCCAAGGACAAGGAAAAATAAACAGTCACTATGAAAGCAAGTTTCAACGTTCAGTGGCTGACTCCTGGGTTAAGAAAGCAAAGTGAAACTGCAACACAGAATTCCCATCACCTGATACTCAATGAGGTTTTTAAAAAAGTCAATAGCAATCCAACATAGAAACACACATAAGTGAAATTTCTAAAAGAAAAAGAATAAAAATAACTGGTGGTTAAGAAAAGAAACAAGATCTAGGACATCCCTTCTCCCCCAAAAGCAATACTGGTGAGTTGACAACAACCTTAGAGTTCTCATCAATATCCACGTCTGGAAAACAGGGAACTGAATGGAAAATGCTTTCTTCCTGCTTATGACTGAGGAGAAGTAAAAATAGAGAAAAAACCTGGGTGTCATAGAGTAAATAAAGATGCTTATACTTGAAGCAACATGAAAGCCACAGTTTGACATTGAATTGGGTGAATGGCCTAACACTTGACGGTTATCTCCTCCCCATGAGAATAGGATACATACCCCAACTAGGTAGAATGAGCAGGACCTTGTACAAGAGACTCAAAAATAGAGCAGAGTTCAGGTATTCTGAAGAAGACCATCCATGGCCTCAGCTGAGCTCTGCCACAGAAAAATGGATAAAATAATAGCCCACAGACTGCAGCCTGGTGGAGAAAACAAATTGGTCTCAGATATGGTGGGAAGAGTCAAGAAATCACTGTGACAGCCACAGTTTATTGTGCTGAATCTGTATTAGTCCTTAAAGGGGAGAGGACTATATAGCGGCAAGGGTCATGGGACTTATCCTCAGAACTCTGGCTACCACAAATGTCAAATTTATAAACACTTTTTAAAAATAGGGCTGGGTGTGATGGCTCACGTCTGTAATCCCAGCACTCTGGGAGGCCGAGACAGGCGGATTACAAGGTCAGGAGATCAAGACCATCCTGGCTAACATGGTAAAATCCTGTCTCTACCAAAAATACAAAATTTAGCTGGGTGTGGTGGCAGGCATCTGTAGGCCCAGCTACTCAGGAGGCTGAGGCAGGTGAATCCCTTGAACCCAGGAGGCAGAGGTTACAGTGAGAAGAGACGGCACCACTGCACTCCAGCATGGGTGACAGAGCAAGACTCCATCCCCCCAAAAATAATAAAAAATAATGCCCACTTTCTCTGTTGTTTATGAAATCCTTCCTATTTCAATGTAAAAAAAAAACCACACAATCTAAATTGTCTTCTCAACATTTCAAAGGTTTACCTTTCTACCTTTAAATCCTTAATTCATCCAAGTAGAGACCTCATTTCACTTTTACAGATAATAAAATGATCCTAGTATTATTTTTTGAACAGTTCACTTTTTCTCCCTATTCGAAATGCCACTTCCGTCATTTACTGATTCCATAGCGACACAGGTCTGTTTCCTAGGGTTATGGTTTGTTCCATTGGTCCATGCACTTCTCCTGCATCAACACCACACCGTCATGATCAGTAAACTTTTAGTGTTGTTACTTAGAAAGGAAGCCCTCCACCTTACTCTATTTTAGGAATGTTTTGGATATTCTTGAACTTTGGATTCTTTCCAGTAAAGTTTGTAATTAGTACATCAGTTCAATTTTTAAAATCCTTTTTGGATTCTGATTGTAATTGTACTGAACCAATGGTTCTCTACTGGGAGCAATTTAGCCCCCACAGGACATTTGGCAACGTCTGCAGAAGACTTTTTTGATTCAATACAACAGGAAGGGATGTTTGTTAACAGCATCCAGTGGGTAGAGGCCAGGGATGATGCTAAGTACTCTACATTGTACAGCCCCAACAATGAGGAATTATCTGGCTCAAAATATCAATAGTACCAAGACTGAGAAACCCTCCACTAAATCTAGACAATCTGGAGAGAACTGACACGTTTACGTTATTTTGATAAACATGGAATATCCTTCCGTTTATATAGGTCTTTAATGTGTTTCAATTAAGCATTATAACCTCAGTGTACAGATTTTGTACTTCTTTTGTAAGATTCCTAAGCCAAGAGTTTTCGCTATTATAAATGGTATCTTTAAAATTATGCCTAATATTTGTTGCTGATATATAGAATATAACTTGGTTTTGTGTTTTGATGTTATAGTCAGCCATCTTGCTAAAACTCATGATTATTATTTTTTTGAGATGGAGTCTCGTTCTGTTGCTGAGTCTGGAGTTAAATGGCGTGACATTGGCTTACTACAACCTCCGCCTCCCAGGTTCAAATGATTCTCCTGCCTTAGCCTCCCAACTAGCTGGGATTACAGGCGTAGGCCACCATGCCAGGCCAGAAAACTCAATATTTTTTATATGTCTGTAGATCTTTTGAAGTTTTCTATATGAAAATCCTATCATTTACAAAAATCATTTCCTCCATTTTGACATTTACATTTTTAATTTCTCTTGCTTGTTTTACTGTGATGGCTAGGACCTCCGCTACAAAGCTGACTTAGCAAGGATAACTGAATTCCTTTTCTTCCACCTTATTCTAAAAGAAATAGTCCCACATTCAAATGTATGGAAATTTTTTATTTATATTTTTATAAACTTCAAATTTAATGGTATTTTGGTAAGAAAATGTGTCCTATGCGATACAGATTTTTTGAAATGTAAAGACTTCCTTTACAACACAATCAATTATAAAATCCATATTTTAAAAAATGTTTTATGTCCTTCACTTATCAATAGTTGAAAAATATTTTGAAATTATCTACTATGATGGTAGATGTTTCAATTTCTTCCTGTAGTTCTACCAATTTTTATATACTTTGAAGTTACTTTATAGGGTATATTCACATTTAGAAATGTTACATATTCCTGGGGAATTGAGCATCTTCTTATTACCCTTAATTATGCTCTTGGTTTTAAAGTGTACTTTGCCTGTTATTAAGAAGCTATACCAGCCTTCTTTTAGTTTGTATATGCCTGACTTATCTTTTTCCATACATTTGCTTTCAATCTTTATGTAAATTTATGCTTGCAGCCTATGTCTGGGTTTTTTTTTGCCCCAATCTGATCATCTCTGCCTTTTAACAGATGAGGCTTTGAGATGGAGTTTCACTCTTGTTACCCAGGCTGGAGTGCAATGGCACCATCTTGGCTCACCTCAACCTCCACCTCCTGGGTTCAGGCAATTCTCCTGCCTCAGCCTCCTGAGGAGCTGGGATTACAGGCATGCGCCACCATGCCCAGCTAATATTTTTTGTATTTTTAGTAGAGACGGGGTTTCACCTTGTTGACCAGGATGGTCTCAATCTCTTGACCTCGTGATCCACCCACCTTGACCTCCCAAAGTGCTGGGATTACAGGCTTGAGCCACCGCGCCTGGCCAACAGATGAGTTTTAATCTATTACTATTTACTGTGATTATTAATATAGTTGAACTTATTTCTATTATTTATTTTACTTTTTAGTTTCCATTTGTTCCACTCTGCCCTTTATAAAATTTTATTTTTTTTCTCATTCTACTGCTTCTTGCCACTTGTCTGGAATTTATGCCCTCTATTTCTCTTCCTTTAAAGTTTATTCTTGAAAGTTTACCATGCAGATTTACTTTTAAAAGTTTACAGTCGGCCTTGCTGCCCCCCTCCGGTTCTTGAGCTGCCTGAAGGTTTGCTGC